>NC_057712.1:86630162-86634443 GCF_004010195.1 Chiloscyllium plagiosum | reverse complement strand
CCCCTACCACACTCCCAGCTACCTTTCCCCCAGCTCCACCCCCCCTCCCATTTATCTCTCCACCCCGAGGCTCCCAGCCTTATTCCTGATAAAGTGCTTTTGCCCAAAATGTTGATTTTCCTGCTCCTCAGATGCTGCTCGACCTGCTGTGCTTTTCCATATCAGGAATATGTCTGCCACGTGCAAATCTAATTGTGTTCTGTTCAGATGTTCTGTTCAGAAGAGCAAATGGTTTTGTAAAATCAGTGCAGCCCCTGAGAGCCAGGCAGCCAGAGCAGTGGGAGTTTTTGCATTCGCAGAATTCTTGCAAATGTAATTGACTGTACATGGGTGGCACTGCGATCTCCCTGGGATCAGCTGACTGCATTCATTTATAGAAAGGGGTTCCAGCCTCTGAATATACAGCTGGTCTGTGATGGCAGAAAATAAATCCATCAGGTGTATGCATGCTAGCCAGGGAGCTCTCACAACATGTATGTCCTGAACAATTTCCAGATGTCACAAAGGGTTTGCTCCAATTCATCGGCTGCAGGACTGACAGGGGAGATACCCAGCGGAACTGGTCGATGACACCAGAGTGAATCCTGCAAAGTGACACCAAGGAGAGAGTCAATGCACTCATACCTCAGACCGAATGCCTCAAAATTAGCTTCTTCAACTTGGACTGCTCAAGTAGAGTGCTCCAATATTCATTAGAGACAGCCTCCAAGATTATTGTAGCCTGCTGGGTCTGACATAGGTTTGTGCAGGAAAGGGGAAAGCAATTTGCAGAAAGTGAGACTGGAGAGCCAGATATCTCCTTTGCTGAGCAGGAAGGGAAAGATGATGCTGATGAAGGATTCGATGTTATGGATGTAGTGGGCAGAGGCAGGGTAATTTTGTGATGCAGCAGACAAACCTATGATCATGGAATTGCCACCAGATTCCAGGCTGAATAAGGCACCGCTACATTTACATTACACCATGGATTATAATCCTCTGTTTGTTCTTATGTTCAGGTGGCTGCATTAAATTTTACAACTTCATTTTAAAACTGCACAAAATGTGCTGCACAAGCAACACTACAAAGCCAGCACATCCCTGTGACCTCTGCCACCTGGAAGGAAAAACACTGCAGGCCTGTGGCACTAGCAAGTCTATGTTCTTGCAACATTGGAAGCCATATGCATTCATAATTCAGCAGGAATGCAATTATGTCTTGCTGATATGTTCTCCCATCAGAGGCAATATTGTGTAAAGATTTCTGTCATGCAGACACCAACAAAACAAGCAATGACTCAGCAGCAGCTTTGCTCAGACAGCACAGGGAAAACAATCAGGTGAGTACCACCCAACGGATTTCCAGATAAATGTTTTGAGGATGCAACTCTGTAATGATGCCCAAGAATCAATGTGGCACAACTGATAATGTGACATGATAGGCCCACATCATTGGAGACTGGTTGGCAATGAATCACAATGCCTCTGACTTGTTGCGACTATTACAGCAACCAGCAATATCATAAAAATGTGAAATATGTTAATTAAAAGTGAATTGAAACATATCTGCGTGTGTTTCATAATATACACTGGCTAAACACTGACACCAACATTTTGCCCATATATTTTCTTAAATTTCCTTCTTTTATTATGATGTCTAAGTGTAGTCCTAACATTCACAGCTTTGGACCAAGTAGACTACTGACTGCTATGTCCTGTTGCCTGAGATGACCTTAGTGGCCATTCCCTGGTGGTCCAGGACTTGCTGCAGAACTCTTGCACATGGACAGGAGCACTACTTGTGGCCTGCCCTGCTGGATGTGAGAGGGTCTCTGGCAGCAGGGAGGAGGAGAGGCAGGTTACCCTTGGCATGTACTGGGATGAAGCAGACAGGCTGCCATTCCAGTTTCCCTTCCATTGCATTGGGATATCTACCTGCCTCCTTGAAGAGAAAGGATAGATTGAAATTGGCTGGTATGATGCTGTGGGTATCTGAGATGTGGCTGCAAGGGGATCAGGGCTGGGAACTAAATATCCAAGGATATCCATTTTTAGGAAGGGCCAGATAATGGGTAAATGGGCAGGATTGCCTTGTTAGGGAGAAATGAAATTAGATCAATAGCAAGAAGCCAGATAGGGTCAGGAGGAATATAATATGCATGGGTAGAGTTGAGGAACTGCAAAGGGAGAAAAGGTCTTGAGGGGAGTTGTGCACAGGCCTCCTAGCAGTAGTCAGGATGTGGGGGAAAAAATAAATTTGTAGATAGAAAAGCCATGTAAGAAAGGTACTGTCAAAACAATCATGAGTATTTCCATATGCATGTGGACTGCGAAAATCACGTTGGTAGCTCATCCGAAGAAAAGGAATTTGTGGAATGTCTATGAGATGGAGCAGCTTGTGGTATATCCACTCAGGAACAGGCAATTCTGAGTTTGGTAATGTGAAAGGAGGCAGACGTGATTAGGAAGCTTAAGGTGATGGAATCTCTAGGGGCCAGTGACCATGATAGAATTCACCCTGCAGTTTGAGAGGGAGAAGCTGGAATCAGATGTAATGGTATTACAATTGAGTAAAGGTAACCACAAGGACAACAAGGGGTAGCTGGCTAGAAATGGTTGCAAGGGGAGCCTAGCAAGGAAGTCAATGGAGCAGCAATGGCAGGAATTTCTGGGGTAATTCAGGAGGAATAGCAGAAATTCATCCCAACAAAGGAAAAACATACTCATCCATTTCTGTTTTTTCAGCGGCAGCTTGTACCAGAGGACTGCTGGGCGCGGTGAGTCACTGATTTGTGCTTTTAACTTTGAAGTTAGAGAGCAGAGGTTTCTGGGAAAGGAGGGACTTCTTATTGCTATATAAGTCAGTGTCTTATCAACCCAAGACCCTACCTTTGTAGGGCCTCCCACCCAACCACCTTCTCTAACCTTAAAGACCAGGGACATATCAGGTAAATGCCTCTTTTTTACTTTGTGACTAGGGGACTAGCAGGGATGGCAGTACAGGGAGAGAAATGTTCCTCCTGCATGATTTTTGGGGTCAGGGACGCCAATAGTGTCCCATCCAAGTACATCTGCAGGAAGTGCACTCAACTCTCGCTCCTCCAAGACCGAGTTAGGGAACTAGAGCGGGAGATGGATGAACTTCGGATCATTCGGGAGGCAGAGGCTGTGATAGATAGGAGTTACAAGGAAGTAGTTACTCCAAGGCAAGGAGAAAGCTGGGTGACTGTTCGAAAGGGGAAAAAAATAGTCAGTGGAGGGATCCCCTGTGGTCGTTTTTCTGAAAAACATGTATACCGTTTTGGATACTGTTTAGGGGAACAACTTACCAGGGGTATGCAGTGAGGCCGAGGTCTCTAGCACAGAGCCTGTCCCTGTTGCACAGAAGGGAAGGAGAGAAAGGAGGAGGGTGTTAGTCATTGGGGACTCAATAGTTAGAGGCTCAGACAGAAGGTTTGTAAGGAACGAACGAGACTCGCAGTTGGTGTGTTGCCTCCCAGGTGCTAGGATCCGTTATGCCTCGGATCGTATCTTTGGGGTCCTGAAAGGAGAGGATGACCAGTCTCAAATCATTGTCCATGTAGGTATCAATGACATAGGTAGAAAGAGGGATAGGGATGTAAGGCAGGATTTCAGGGAGCTAGGGTGGAAGCTGAGATCTAGAACGGACAGAGTTGTTATCTCTGGATTGTTACCCGTGCCACGTGATAGCGAGACAAGGAATAGGGAGAGGTATCAGCTGAACACGTGGCTGCAAGGATGGTGCAGGAAGGAGGGTTTCAGGTTTTTGGATAATTGGGGTTCATTCTGGGGAAGGTGGGACTTGTACAAATAGAATGGTCTTCACTTGAACCAGAGGGATACTAATATCCTTGCTGGTGCTATTCTGGTGGGTTTAAACTAGCTCAGCAGGGGGATGGGAACCTGAGGTGTAGTTGCAGTGCACAGGCGGATGAGAGTAGGAAGGACAGGGACAGGATTTCAGGGTCACAGGAATATGCTGGCAGACAGCAAAGTGGTTTGAAGTGTGTCTACTTCAATGCCAGAAGTATCTGAAGTAAGGTAGGTGAGCTTGCAGCATGGATAGGTATCTGGGACCTCAATGTAGTGGCCATTTCAGAGACATGGATAGAGCAGGGTGAGGAATAGATGTTGCAGGTTCCAGGGTTTAGATCTTTCATTAAGAACAGGCAAGGCGGTCAAAGAGGGGGAGGCGTGGCCTTGTTAGTCAAGGATAGTATAACGATGGCTGAAAGAACTTTTGACAAGGACTCGTCTACTGAGGTAGTGTGGGCTGAGGTT
>NC_057712.1:86591754-86629671 GCF_004010195.1 Chiloscyllium plagiosum | reverse complement strand
CCTGTCGAGTTTGGAGAGGTGCTAAATGAACATTTCTCATCGGTGTTTACTCAGGAAAAGGAGAATATTGTAGAGGAGAAAAATGAGGTACGAGATGGGTGGCACGGTGGCACAGTGGTTAGCGCCAGAAACCCAGGTTCAATTGCCGCCTCAGGCAACTGTCTATGTGGAGTTTGCACATTCTCCCGTGTCTGCGTGGGTTTCCTCCGGGTGCTCCGGTTTCCTCCCACAGTCTAAAGATGTGCAGGTTAGGTGAATTTGCCATGCTAAGTTGCCTGTAGTGTTAGGTGAAGGGGTAAATGTAGGGGAATGGGTCTGTGTGGGTTGCTGGTCGGAGAGTCGGTATGGACTTGTTGGGCCGAAGGGCCTGTTTCCTCACTGTAAGTGATCTAATAAAATACAAAAAAAATTAGACTAGAAAGGATTGAGGTTAGTTCCGCACAGGTGTTATCAATTCTAGAAGGAGTGAATGTAGACAAGTCCCCTGGGCCGGATGGGATTTATCCGAGGATTCTCTGGGAAGCTAGGGAGGAGATAGCAGAGCCTTTGGCTTTGATATTTGAGTCGTCATTATCTACGGTTTAATACCTGAGGACTGGAGGATTGCAAATGTTGTGCCCTTGTTCAAGAAGGGCAGCAGAGATGACCCAGTAACTATAGACCAGTGAGCCTTACTTCTGTTATAGGAAAGGTTTTGGAAAGGATTATAAGAGATAAGATTTATAATCATCTAGCAAGCAACAATTTGATTTCACATAGTCAACATAGTTTCGTCAAGAGCAGGTTGTGTCTCACAAACCTCATTGAGTTTTTTGAGAAGGTGACCAAGCATGTAGATGAGGGTAGGGCAGTTGACGTGGTATACATGGATTTCAGTAAAGCCTTTGATAAGGTTCCACGTGGTAGGTTGATGGAGAAAATGTAGAAGCATGGAATTGAGGGTGATTTAGCAGTTTGGATTAGAAACTGGCTTTCTGGAAGAAGGCAGCGAGTGGTGGTTGATGGAAAATATTCAGTCTGGAGTCCAGTCACAAGTGGTGTTCCACAAGGATCTGTTTTGGGACCGCTGCTGTTTGTCATTTTTATAAATGACTTAGCAGGAATAGGTGGATGGATTAGTAAGTTTGCAGATGACACTAAAGTCGGTAGAGTAGTGAACAGTTTGGAAGAATGTTACAGATTGCAGGAGGATTTGGATAAACTGCAGAATTGGGCTGAGAGATGGTAAATGGAGTTCAATGCGGCTAAATGTGAGGTGATGCACTTTGGGAAGAATAACAGGATGGCAGAGTACTTGGTCAATGAAAAGATTCTTGGTAGTGTGACTGTGTAGAGGGATCTTGGAGTCCATCTGCATAGATCCCTGAAAGTTGCCACCCAGGTGGATAGTGCTGTTAAGAAGGCATACGGTGTGTTAGGTTTCATTGGTAGAGGGATTGAGTTCTGGAACCACAATATCATGCTACAACTATACAAAATGCTGGTGCGGCCACACTTGGAATATTATGTACAGTTCTGGTCGCCCCATTACAAAAAGGATGTGGAAGCATTGGAAAAGGTGCAGAGGAGATTTACCAGGATGTTGCCTGGTCTGGAGGGAAGGTCTTATAAGGAAAGGCTGAGAGACTTGGGTCTGTTCTCATTGGAAAGAAGAAGGCTAAGGGGGGATTTGATAGAGACATACAAGATGATCAGAAGATTATATAGGGCAGACAGAGAAAGACTTTTTCTTAGGATGATGATGTCAGCTTGTACGAGAGGGCATAACTACAAATTGAGGGATGATAGATTTAAGACTGATGTCAGAGGCAAGTTCTTTACACATAGAGTGGTAAGGGCATGGAATGCCCTACCTGCTAATATAGTCAACTCAGCCACTTTAGGGAGATTTAAACAATCCTTAGATAAGCTCATGGATGATTTTGGGATAGTGTAGGGGGACGAACTGAGAAAAGTCCACAGGTTGGCGCAACATCGAGCGCCGAAGGGCCTGTTCTGCACTGTATTGTTCTGTGTTCTATATTCTATACTAAGGGGAGGATGAAGCAGCCAGCGCTGACAAGGAAATCAGGGACAGTGGAAAAGCAAAGGAAAAGTCATGCAATGTGGTGAAGGTTAGGGAGACACCAAAGGAATCAGATATCTTTAAAAACCAGCAGAGCATAATTTTTAAAAAAATCAAAAGGGGGGAGATGAAATATGACAGCTGGCTAGCTCGCAATATAAAAGAAGATTGCGGGAGATTTTTTTTTTGGGTATCCAAAAGGTAAGAGGGTGAGAAGAGTTGACATTGGATCAGTGGAAAATGAGGCTGGAGAAGTAGTAATAGGGAACAAAAAATGGCAGAGAATCTGAATCAAGCTTTTTCACAGTGGAAGACACCAGCAGCTTATCAAAACTTCAAGAGAATCAGGGGGAAGAGGTGAGTGTAATGGCTATCAATGAGAAAGTGCTGGGGATGCTGAAAGATCCGAAGGGAGAAAAACACCCAGATCAGATGGGCTTTACCCTGGAGTTCTGAAGGAGATAACTGAAGAAATTGTAGAGGCATTGGTGGTGATATTTCAGTAATCACTAAAGTCATGGAGGGTCTCAGAGGACTGGAAAATGGCCAGTGTAGCACTCCTGCTTAAGAAGGGAGGGAGGCAGAAGATGATAAACTTTCAGCTAGTTAGCCTGATCTTGGTTGTTGGTAAGATTTTATAATCCATTATTAAGGGTGAGACTGCAGAGTACTTGAAAGTGCATGGTAAAATAGGGTGTAGACAGCATGTCTTCATCAAAGGGAGATCATACTTCACAAATCTGTTAGAATTCTTTGAGGAGGTAATGAGCAAATTAGACAAAGAAGAGTCAGTGGACACGATATATTTGCATTTCCACAAGGCCTTTGACAAGGTGCAGCACAGAAGGCTGCTAAATAAGATAAGCACCCATGGTGTTAGGGGCAAGGTACCGACATGGATAGAGGATTGGCTGACTGGCAGAAGGTAGAGAATGTGAATAAAGGGGATCTTTTTCAGGATTGTAGCCGGTGACTAATGGAGTTCTGCAGGGGTCAGTGTTGGGACCACAACTTTTCAAAACATACATTAATGATCTGGATGAAGGAACTGAAGGCATTGCAGCTAGATTTGCAGAAGACGCAACAATAGGTGGAAGGACAGGTAGTGTTGAGGGGATGGGGAGGCTGCAAAAGGACTTGAACAGGCTAGAAAAATGGGCAAGGAAGTGGCAGATGGAATAAAATGTGGAAAAGTGTGAGGTTTTGGTAAAAGTCTGAAGCACAAAGGCACTTCAGAGTCCTAGTTCTGGATTCTCTTAAGGTTAACGGGTTCTGTTGGTGATTAAGAAGGAAAATGCAACATTAGCATTAATTTCAAGAGGGCTAGAATACAAGAGCAGAAATATACTGCTGAGGCTGTATAAGGCTCTGGTCAGACTGCATTTGGAATATTTGAGCAGTTTTGGGCCCCGTATCCAAGGAAAGATATTCTGGTCTAGGAGTAGGTTCAAAGGAGGTTTACAAGAAAGATATCGGGAATGAAGGGCTTTTCATATGAGGAGTGGTTGAGGACTCTGGGTTCATAGTGAATGGAGTTTAAAAGGATGGGGGGGGATTTCATTGAAACGTACAGGATACTGAGAAACCTGGATAGAGTGGATGTGGAGAAGATGTTTCCACCAGTAATAGAGAGTAGGATCTGAGGGCTTAGCTTCAGAGTGAAGGAATGACCCTTTAGGACTGAGATGAGAAGGTATTTCTTCAGCCAGAGGATGGTTAATCTGAGGAATTCATTGCCACAGAAGGCTGCAGAGGCCAAATCTTTGAGTGCATTTAAGACAGATATAGATAGGTTCTTGATTGGCAATGGGGTCAAAGATTACAGGGAGAAGGCAGAGGATTGGGGTAGAGAAACATATCGGCCATGATTGAATGGTGGAGCAGACTTAATTAGGTGAATGGCCTAATGTTACTCCTGCATCATATGGTCCCATGGTCTTATGACCTGAAGGGTGGTCTAGGTGCCTCATGCTACACTTGCCTAGTCTTTGCTGAGTTGCATCTATGACATATGATGGACAGCAGGTCCGAACACATTTTTGGCAGCTGCTGCGTACTCAGCTAGACCAGACCCTCTATGATGGTTGCTACTGTTTCCATGGAGGAATTCAAGCACTCCTATATCAGAGCAATAACAATATTCCTCATGTAGCCAAACTTCTCCATCCTTGCTCTAGTCCAGACACAGCTCTGCATCTCTACCTGATAGTACTTAACCTGGCTCTGCATCTCCATCAGGTCTCTTATTGCCGAATCAGCAAGGGTCAGTAATCATCCAAGGGACGTTGACTGTCTCATTATCTGTTAGCTGTGGGCACTCGTCTGTGATGTACTCATCAGCTTGTGATCTCGAGCCTAATCTGGAATAGGAACCCACTGAGATGAACTGTCTGTGCTGGTGGATGGTCCAGGAGGATGCTGTGATGGTGCATTCCCTGAGGATTCAGAATCATCAGCTTCAGAGGTAGTTGTGGACGTGTTACTCGGAGTAAACTGCTTCTGCCTCATTCTCAGTCTGGAACCTGCAGTGGATAACAACAGAATTAGCTCATGGTTAAATACAAGCCCTTTGCCCATTTAAGTTAGCAAGGTTAGATCTCATGGAATAAAGGGAGAACTAGCTATTTGGATACAGAACTGGCTCAAAGGTAGAAGACAGAGGGTGGTGGTGGAGGATTGTTTTTCAGACTGGAGGCCTGTGACCAGTGGAATGCCACAAGGATCGGTGCTGGGTCCTCTTTTTGTCATTTACATAAATGATTTGGATGCGAGCATAAGAGGTACGGTTAGTAGGTTTGCAGATGACACCAAAACTGGAGGTGAAGTGGACAGCGAAGAGACTTGGAGTGCAGGTTCATAGCTCCTTTAAAGTGGAGTCGCAGGTAGAAAGGATAGTGAAGAAGGCATTTGGTATGCTTTCCTTTATTGGTCAGGAGTTGGGAGGTCATGTTGTGCTGTAGAGGATATTGGTTAGGCCACTGTTGGAATATTGCGTGCAATTCTGGTCTCCTTCCTATCGGAAAGATGTTGTGAAACTTGAAAGGGTTCAGAAAGGATTTACAAGGATGTTGCCAGGGTTGGAGGATTTGAGCTATAGGGAGAGGCTGAACAGGCTGGGGCTGTTTTCCCTGGAGCGTCGGAGGCTCAGGGGTGACCTTATAGAGGTGTACAAAATTATGAGGGGCATGGATAGGATAAATAGACAAAGTCTTTTCCCTGGGATCGGGGAGTCCAGAACTAGATGGTATAGGTTTAGGATGAGAGGGGAAAGACATAAAAAGACCTAAGGCTCAGCTTTTTCATGCAGAGGATAGTATGTGTATGGAATGAGCTGCCAGAGGATGTGGTAGAGGCTGGTACAGTTGCAACATTTAAGAGGCATTTGGATTGGTATATGAATAAGAAGAGTTTGGAGGGATATGGGCCGGGTGCTGGCAGATGGGACTAGATTGGGTTGGGATATCTGGTCGGCATGGACAGGTTGGACCGAAGGGTCTGTTTCCATGCTGTACATCTCTATGACTCTAAGTAACACTGGAGGCATCCTCACCAGACTCTGTAGAAATATGAGCCTCTTCTTCATTGCATTCTTGGCCACTGTCCTCCCTTGCCAGGTATGGAGCGAGGACTCTGAGGTCAGGCACCCTCCTTCAGTCTCCTATTGCACATGTCAATTCGGAGTTCTATCCTCCCATAGACAAACAGAAAAAGAGGATGTCATCCCAAAAGGTCTGTAACTGGAACTGAGCATATATGCCTATGAACACCCACGTAAGTGTTCCACATGAACATGTTGTCCTGTAGCCTGTACACCTTATGAGTCAGGAAAGGGCTTTCACATGCTGTCCACGTTTTGCATTTGATGGTGAGGTCTGCAAACCAAACTCCTGTCTGAAACCCCTCTGCACCCACATATCAACGCTGCTGGCTGTCCTCAACAGTGCCAGCCTGCAATGAAAACTAAGTACTACTTAGCTTTGCAGTGCATAAAAACTCATTCACATTCCCCCCCCCCCCCCACACCCCCACATTACCAAAGAGCATTCCATTTTACCTATGGATCCCACAGCTGCTGACATGCTCTATCATTTCCATACAGCTTCCCCGCCCCCGTTGGAGGGGAGCTGCCAAACCTGGGAAACAGGGTCTCCTGGCATTCCTGGATGGCATTGAGGCATCGCATTCCTGGATGGCATTGAGGCATTTCTCTGGCCCAACATTCTGCCTCGTTTAGTGGGGTTGAGGCAGGGAGCTGAAAAAGGACAATAATTTATCAGGCATGGTGGGCCCTAACCTTCCTTGAAATTAACGTTGGTGGCCTGCTAACTGATTCAGAACAAACAGTAATTATGCACTGAACATAGGTGAATCAATGCAGAGTAGGACTTCCATCCCTCAGTAGGAGGGAGTGGCACCCTCTGGAGCTGCCAGTCAAGCTGACTGTCTGAGAGGTCCAGCATTCCTGGCAGTACCAGAGTTTGGTAGCGGAAGCTTATTCCAGAATGAGATATGGGCATCACTGGCAAGGTTGCCATTGCAGCCCAGCCTTAATTGTCCTTGAACGAGAGGCTTGCTGGGCCGTTTCAGAGAATGGTTAAGAGTCAACAGCATTGCTGTGGGTCTGGAATCACATGCAGGCCAGACTGGGTATTGCTGGTAAATTTCCTTCAGGCAAGGACAGTAGTGAATCAGATTGCTCCTCTGGAATCCAGTGACCTTACCACGGTGCAACTGCCTTCCGTTACATGAAAAAGGCTCATGGATCCTTAGATCTAGCTGAGAAGGGCTTTAAATGCTGAAAGTGCTGAAGTCCAGGATGACACTATGGCCACGTAATTTCCAAGCAGCACCATGTTAGATTAAGGACATAAATACAAATTGCTTTATGACTGCAAGTTATTCAGTTGGTAAAGTGAAAGTAAAATCCCCAGACCCAATGATTAAAAAAAAAATCACCTTACAAAATGATGCTGGCCTCACAGTGAATATCTGGTTTATGAGTTGGCTAGGTCAGTGACCTTGCATGTGAGAATTCAGTTCTGAGTTTGGCTAGAGAGACTACAGGGCCAGGAAGACATCCTTGGGTGTCATTCCCACACAGAAAAAGAAAGTGCAGAAATAAAGCTTGAGCTGCAGTTGAAATCAGTGCAAAGACCAATGCACAAGAACCATAGCTTCCTTAACAAGCACATGCATTGCGGAATCTCCAGTCTTTGTCAGGCTCACAATATTTCTTTGAGATTCCCACTTGAGGGTTACTTTTTGATTTTATGGGGCTACCTTTCTGTTTTTATGGGCTTCTTGCTCAGTCACACAAACTCCTTCACTGAATGATGCAGTCATTTAGAAACACTACTGCCTGTTTTTGTTGCTGATGTATGGACGACTTGCTCTCACACAGAAACAACTTAGAAGATTTCATCAATATCTTCAATAATTACCACTGCCAAACACACAAGAAAAGTATTAATTTTCTAGCCATCGCAGTATTTAAATTGGGACACAGCAACCATCATAAATTAACAACCCATTTTTCAATAAGTATCACACGAAAAAGACATCACCTTAAACACGCTTTCCTTGGACTAGTGAGGCCATCACTAAATTATTGTATATTTCTCTCAAACACAGTCTCTATATCTCAAGTAATTCATAATACATAAGATGCTTTGAGATGTGATAACACATAAATACAAACCTTTATGAAATAAGAATTTTCAATTATAAAATTGGCAGTGTTCATTACTGTAGTGCCCACAACATTTCCTCACCAATATAATAGCTCCTGAACTCCTGCTGCTTTAATCTAGAGAATGCACATTCATTTGCAAGGAATTCATTACATCAGTTTTCCTCATCACAGTTGGCCGAGTATGCATTTGTTGAAAAAGCTTTAAGCAGTTCTCTGCCTTTTCAGACCCTTTCCACCCTCTAATGCCCCTCTCCCACTCCTTCCATTCCCAGCTCCCACTCTCATTTGCAGCTCCTCACTGCCCATTGCAGTTTTGCTTCCTCCACTTTGAAGTATCTCTTCCTCTTTGCCTCTCAATAACTACTTTGGCTCTCACTCCATTTTTCAGCCCTCTGTCCATTTGCACACCCTTTCTCCACTTCATATCCTCTCACTCACCTTTGCTGTTCCTCTGCCCTCCATTTTGCAGTTCTTCTCCCCTCAGCAACCTCTCCAGCTCTGCCATTTGAAGTTTTTCTCCTCGATCCTTGTTGCAATACTCCTCCTTACCCCCTAGGCCCTCTTCTCTGTTCCTCAGCCTTGCTATCTGGTCTCACTGGCCTCACTTTCCAGTTTTGTTGGCCTCACTGTCTAGTCTCACGAGCCTTCCTCACTGGCTTTGATCTCCAATCTCACTGGTGTTGTTCACTGGCCTCCATCTCTGGTCTCACTGGCCTTGCTTACTGACCTCACTGTTCTTGCTGGCCTTGTTTGCCAGCCTCACTCTTCCTGTTCCCGCCCCTGCTTGCTCCGGCCTTCCTGACCTCTGTTGCTCATCTCACAGGCTGATTCTATCCCATGATTGCTGCTCAAAGCAAACCTAGTCAACCGTGTGACCACTCATTATGTCACTAAGATTCCAACTGCAACATAATAGGCTAAGCATATTCACACTAAGTCAGTTCAGGACTCAAAACAATTTTTTAAATACACTTGTCTGGTGCAGGTATTACTGGCTGGACCAGCATTTTACTGGTTGTCCCTCATTGCCATTAAGGAGGTGATGATGAGCTGCTTTCTTGAACCACTGAAGTCCTTGTGCTGTCAGTAGATAAACAATACCCTTGGGGAAGAAATTCTAGGAGTTCAACCAGTGAGACTAAAGGAATGTTGATATATTTCCAAGTCAGGTTAGTGAGTTGCTTGGAGAGGATCTTGCTGGTGGTGTTGTTCTCATGTATATATATACCTCTATATGGTAGAGGTCATAGGATAGAAAGGTGCTGTGTAAGAATGCTTGGCAAATTTCAGTAGTGCATCTTGTAGACAGTATGTACAGATGTTTTGAGTGTCAGTAGTAGATGGAGTATGTGCTGGCAATTAAGCAGAATGGATGTCCTGGATGGTGTCAAGTTTCTTGAATGCCGCTGGAGCTACGCTCGTACAGGCAACTGTGATCTATTCCATCACATTCCTGACTTTTGCCTTGTAGATTGTGGATAGGTTTTGGGGAGTCAGAAGGAGTTACACACTGCAGTATTCGTAGCCACTGTACTAATATGGCTAGTCGAGCTGAGTTTCTTGTCAATAGTAGTCCCAGGGATGCTGATAGTGGGGAATTTAAAGATGGTAATGCCATTGAATGTAATGGATGGTAGTTAGATTGTCTCTTATTAGAGATAGTCATTGCCTGGCATTTATATGTGTAAATGTTACTTGCCACATTTATTAGCCTAAGCCTGGATATTGTCCATTTAGATATATTGTCCACTGCATGAACTACTTAGGTATCTGAGAAGTCATGAATGGTGCTGAACATTGTGCAATCATCAACGAATATTCTCACTTCTGACCTTATGTCTGAGTCGTTGATGAAACAGCTGAAGTTGGTTGAGCCTAGAACTCTGCCCTGAGGAACTCCTGCAGAGATGTCCTGGAGTAGAGATGACTGGCCTCCAGCAATCACAACCATCTTCCTATCTGCCAGGTATGACTCCAACCATCAGAGAGCTTGCCCCTGATTCTCATTGACTGCAATTCTGCTAGAATCTTAGATGCCACACTTTGTCAAATGCAGCCTTGATATCAAAGGCTGTCACTCTCACCTTACTTCTGGAATTCAGCTTGTTTGTCTATGTTGGAACTGAAGTCAGGAGCTGCGTGACCCTAGCGGGACCCAAACAGGGTGTCAGTGAACATGTTGTTGCTGAGTAGGTGCTGCATGGTTGATGACACCTTTCTTCACTTTACTGGTGATTGGGAAGAGAATGATGGGAGGTAATTGGCTGGTTTGGTGAAGGATCTCAAGAAATCATCTCTTTCAGCATTATTTGGAAGATATTGCTTCCAGAAACTACTTTTCAGTTAATCTGTCAGTCAGGATCTGTTACAGCAACATATGGACAGAATCACAGAAGTGTTATGGTGGACAAAGAGGTTATACAGTCCATCGTGCCTGATGAGTGTCACTATCTAGTGGCAATCTCCCGCTTTTCCCCATATTCTTACACAGTATATTTGTTCAAATATTCTTCCAATGCCCCCTCAAATGTCTCAATTGAACCTGCCACCACCATCCTTCCTGGCAGTGCTTTCTATAATCTAACAACTTGATGTATGCAAATACTTTCTATATCTCATATCATCTTTGCTTTTTTTGCACATCATGCTGTCTTGTCCTGGTTCCTTGTATGAGTGGGATCAGCTTCTCCCTAGCTTCTCTGTTCAACCCGATCACGATCTTGAAAATGTCTTCTTATCTCCAAGAACAGTCCCAACCTCTTCAATTTATCCTCATAATTGAAGCATCTCGTTCCTGAACCCTTTCTTTTTAATCACTTCTGCACTCTCTCCAATACATTCACATCTTTCTTATTATGTGATATCCAGAACTATGCACAATATGCTAGCTGAGATCTAACGAGTATCTTACATAAGTTCAACATCACTTTCCTGCTGTTGTACTTTATGATCAGATAATAAAACTGAGGACACCGTGTGCTTTATTAATTGCTCTCACCACTTGACCTGCCATCTTCAATAACCTGTGGACAGATACTTCCAGATTCCACAACTTTTCATCCTTTTTAGAAGTGTACTGCCTAGCCTGCTGTCTGTCAATGTCCTTCTGATCACCTCATACTTCTCTGCATTAAACCTCATGTGCTGCCAAACTGCCCACTCCGCTAACTTGACAATGTCCTTTTAGAGTTCTATACTGTTCTCATAGAATCATGGAATCTCTGCAATGTGAAAGAAGGCTAATTGGCCCATAGAGTCTACACTCTGTAACCCTGCATTTCTCATGGCTAACCTACCTAACCAGCACATCCCTGGACACTATGGGCATTTTTCCATGGCCAATCCACCTAAACTGCACATCTTTGGCCTGTGGGAGGAACCTGGCACACCCAGAGGAAACCCACACAGACACGGGGAGCAGCAGGGACCTTTGCCAAGGTCCCTGCTGCTATGAGACAGTCATGCCAACCACTGAGCCATTGTGCCACCCCACATTTTTCCTCACAGTTTGCAATTCTTCCAAGTTTTTGTGTCATTTGCAAAACAGACCCCTGAGGGCCTCTCAACTCTTCTACAATCAAATCAAATACTACAAATTTTCTTCCAATGCAAAATGTATTCACTGAGTATTACTCTGTTTCCGCTACACCATCAAGTAGGTAGTAGAGACATTTGAAGTATCACATCCTCCTTTCTATGCTTGGTACAAGGGTCTATTCATTAAAGATTTGGCAGAGAATGAATGACTGGTGAGTCTTAATGACAAGGGGCACTTGTTTTAACAAGATAAAGCTTACTACATGACAACAATAGGTACAAGTTAGACTATCTCATTAGATATAGTAACTAAAACTATCAGGAAAGAGTAATGTCACATTGGTCTCCGTTGGGACCACAGACATGACTCCTCATTTTCGCATCCAAGACTGTATCACATTATCAGGTCAATTGGAGCTGAAAGCATCTTCAGATATTAATCCTTACAGGACCATAACTTATATAATGGACTTGATAAATTTTGTTCAGCACAAATTCAAACACCTACAGAAAATAAAAAACACAACTAATGATCCGTGACTGAAGGAAGTTTGGAAAGTTATTTTAGAAGGATGGCCTGATGTGATACAAAAGGTGTCAGACACTTTTGGATGCTTTAACCATACAGATATCAATTAGGTATCTCAGGAGGCATAACTTTTAAAGAGTAATACATGCTAGCAACCAAAGCTCTTCATCAGGTCATATCCTCACATCCGAGACATATGGGCATGCAGCAAACAAGGAGCCCAGCATGGACACTGTACGGACCAGAGATCACAATAACATAGAGAATCGTAGACTCCCTACAGCGTGGAAGCAGGCCATTTGACCCATTGAGTCCTCACTGGCCCTCTGAATAGCATCCCGCCCAGAGCCATATCCCCATAACTGCATTTCCCATGGCTAATGCACCTAACCTGCACATGTTTGGACTGTGGGAGAAAACCCACGCACACACAGGGAAAATATGCAAACTTCACACAGTCACCCCAGGGTGGAATCAAACCCAAATCCCTGGTGCTTTTAGACAGCAGTGTTAGCCACTGAGCCATCGTGCCACACTAAAGTCAGTGAGGATGTGGAAAGAATATCAGTGATACTAGTTACAGCAAAACAAAAGCCCTTAAACCCTCACAAGATTCTGTCAGTCCCTTGATCTAAACTCCCAATAGGTTTATTTATTTCACATGCCAATGATTTTCTTTTAGTCACCAGCTACTTTTCCAAATTTCCAATTGTTAGACAGTTAAAGTTTAAGTGCATTTTAAGTACATCAGTGGCAGATACAAGGAATTCAATATTCATTCTATCCTAAATACCTGAATAGATGATATCTGCCAATAAACCACATTGTACAGGCTGTGTGTCAAGTAGAGCATAAACCATGTAAAAGCCTCACTACATTATTTCAAATCCACCAGTCTTGCCTGTTCACACCAATAAAGCACTTACCATGAATGCTGGATGACCAAGTAGGATCTTTGTACTGCCAGGCCACACTGCTGGATGTGGGTTTATTGTCACCAGCCAAGATTATGCTTGGAAGGTCAGTGATCACAACTTGTGCAAATTTTTGGAAATACAGAACAAATCTCTTGAAAACTTAAGTCCATATGTAGGTAGAGATTGCCTAATCTGTGTGTAGGATATTGGAACATAGGAACAGGAATAGGCCATTCAGCCCTTCGAGCCTGTCGTACCATTCAATGGGATCACGGCTGATCAAATACATCAATATCTTTGACCCATTCCATTCCCATAACCACGTGTAACATTGGTAATCAGGAATCTTTCAATCTCTACTTAAACCATACTGAAAAACAGAATGCCCATATGACTCAAAGGTTCACACTATTCTGAGTATGCCCATATGACTCAAAGGTTCACACTATTCTGAGTAAAATATTTCTCCTCATCTCAAATCTAAATGGTTAATGGGTCTAGGTCAGATTGGGATGTTTGATCAGTGTGGATGAGTTGGACCAAATGGTCTATTTCAGTGTTGTATGACTGTATGATTTTATCTGTAATAAGGGTGAAGAAGATCTTGTGATAATGAATGAACCTGTTCACTTGTTTGAGGTGCTGACCGTTACTTAGCTATTTTGTAATGAATTTACTGAAACAATAGAAGTCCTGGCAAAATCTCAGCTGGGGATGCCTGATTACCAGTACAAAGTTAGCCAAAACTGCACTGAGCTGACTTGCCTGCAGTTCTGTGAGATTCATTCATTTGAATAATTGGCATATTTTCCCAACTCAGTTTTTGAACTTGCACCAGCAGGCAGCTCCTTGAGGAATGCAGAAAATCAGGTTAATCGCTCAAATTTAAAATGATTTGCTACTTAAAGGAAAGAAAATGGAAGCATATAATCTATCTGCATTTATAAAAGTTGAAAAAAAAATTTAAATACTTAGTTATCGTTACTTAGCTGTTTGGGAGGATATGATAGTGGTGGGGGTGGTGGGGTGGTGGTTATGAAAGGAAACCCACTGTAGGCACGTGAAATGTGGTCTGTGAGCAAGGGTTGATGACTATCAAAGTGAATACCTTGCAGTGGGAAGGTTTGGCTCTTGCAGATAGGATCACTGAAGCTTAATGCATCTTTGGGTAATTTCCTAATGTGTCTGAAGTACGAGGTTCACATATTGTCAGCCTTGGCTTCAGTATCATAAAAAAATGACATAATTCCATATTCAGTGAAAGCCAGTGCTTGTGTGTAACTTCACTTCTGGTTCTCCAGAACATAGTATGATTATATGACTCCTCGTTTGCAAACCAATTTTGCAAAAGGCAGTTCTTATATGGCAAGCACTAGAAGCACTTTCTACACCAAGTGTAGATCCCAGGGTAAGCACAAACAAGTATATAATGTGGAGGGGTGATGGTGGCAGTTATTGTTGTATCTTGTCTCTTCAAGGACTGCTGTTCCTTTTTCAAATATAGGAGTGATACTGGAGACCTCACTCACTGCCAAAGGATTGTAATTTCTATTGGATTGTTTGAGTGAAATATCTGCTGGAAGCAGGATAGTTATATACAAAGTTTTACAATGCAGAAAATTGTGGTTGTGCAATTGTAAAGTTAGTGTGTTAATGTAAATACAGATAAAGCAATAAAGTGAAGCTCTCAACCATTAATTAAACAGGGAAAACCCTTGAGAAGACATGTCCAATAGGCCAAGCCTTCCACAACCTACTCCGCCCATTTTATATGGGCCAACCATGACATTAGCCAAAGAGGCTGTTAAATTTAGTATGGAACTCATTGAAATAAAATTTATTCACTTGTTAGAAAAATGGCTCTGCAAAATTTTGTCACAGAAGTCCCATAATATATCTTTATTCCACCACAGCAGCTTTAAAGTCAATTTACTTATAGCTTAATTGAAAAGATCATAGAATAAAAATATAAGAAATGCACTGATTGCAGATACTGCATTACAGTTGTGACTTGACAAATCTATAGACTATCAGTAATCAGCTATTAAGTATAATTCTTTATACTTAATATTATTCAAAAAAATCTCTGATTATGGTACTTAGTGTTAATGAGACCAAAACTGAGGACTGAATACTAAATGAAATATTTCAAGCAGTTTATTTCAAGAAAAATCTACTTTTTGAGTTCTATATTTATGTTAACCCTTCACAACAAAACTGGACTAGCGGTTAAATGTTAAAACTTTATTTCCTATTTCTACACTGTCCCTCTCTTTAAAACATTTGGAGTCACAGGGACAAAGAGTCCTACAGCATGGAGACAAGCCCTTTGGCCCAAACTGGTCCGTGCCGACCAAAATGTCCATCATGCTAACCTCATTTCCCTGCACTTGACTCATCCTTCTTATCCTTTCCTATCCATGTCTTTGTCCAAATGCCTTCCAAATATCACTCCTTAATTTAAAGCTATGTCCCCTTGTGCTAGCTATCACCATCTGGGGAAAAAGGCTCTAACTGTCCATCCTGTCTAACCCTCTGATTATAGTATATGTCTCAATTAAGTCACCTCTCAGCCTCCTTCTCTCAAACAAAAACAGCCTCAAGTCCCTCAGCCTTTCCTCATAAGACCTTCCTTCCATGCCAGGCAACATCTGAGCAAATCTCCTCTCCACTCTTTCCAAAGCTTCCACATCCTTCCTATAATGTGGTGGCCAGAAATATACACAATACTCCAAGTGCAGGTGCACCAGATTTTTGTACAGCTGCAGCATGACCTCATGACTCTGATACTTAATCCCTCTACCAATGAAAGCCAACATACCTTAACAATCCTATCAACCTGGGTGGCAACTTTCACAGATCTATGTATATGTATATGTATAAATATATATCTGCTCATCTAAACTAACAAGAATCTTATCATTAGCCCAGTACTTTTTATTCCTGTTGCTCCTTCCAAAGTGAATCACCTCACACTTTTCTGCAGTAAACTCCATTTGTCACCTTTCAAGCCAGCTCTGCAGGTTATCTATGTCCCTCTGTAACCTGCAACATTCTTCAGCTCTATCCACCACTCCACCGACCTTCGTATAACCCGCCCTCATCCAGGTCATTGGTAAAAATGACAAACAACAGTGGCCCCAAAACAGATCCTTGCAGTATCTTACTATTAACTGAACTCCATGATGAATATTTTCCATCAAACCCCACCCTTTGTCTTCTTTCAGCTAGCCAACATCTGATCCAACCTGCTATATCACCCTCAATTCCATACCTCTGTATTTTCTGCAATAGCCTACCATGGGGAATCTTATTGAACACCTTGCTGAAATCCATAGACACCACATCACCGCTTTACCCTAATTCACCTGTTTGGCCACCATCTTAAAGAACTCAATAAGGTTTGTGAGGCACAACCTACCCTTCACAAAACCATGTTGATTATATCTTATCAACTTATTCCTCTCTAGATGATTATAAATCACAACATTTGCTATCCTACAGTCTTCTGGCACTATTCCTGTAGACAATGATGACATAAAGATCAAAGCCAAAGCTCTGCAATCTCCTCCCTGGCTTCCCAGAGAATCCGGATTTAACCCATCTGTCCCAGGGGACTTATTTATTTTTACACTTTCCAGAACTGCTAACACCTCCTCTTTGTGAACGTCAATCCTATCTAGTCTAGTAGCCTGTATCTCAGTATTCTCCTCAACAACATTGCCTTTTTCCAGTGTGAATACTGATGAAAAATGTTCATTGTTGTACATTTCTTCTGCCCTCTTTCCAATTTAATAACATCCTTCCTATATTAAGGTGACCAAAACTGACCACAAGTGTGGCCTCACCAATGTCCTGTACAAGTGCAACATAACTTCCCTACTTCAATTCTCAGTGCCCTGACTGATGAAGACCAGCATGCCAAAAGTCTTCTTCACTGCCCTGTCTACCTGTGACTCCACTTTCAGATATCCATCCACCTGATTTCAAGGTCCCTCTATTCCACTACACTTCTTAAGGCATTACCATTCACCATGAAGCTCCTTCCTTGATTTGACTTGCCAAAATACAAGACTTCACACTTATATTAAACTCCACTTGCCACTTTTTGGCCCAATTCCCCAGCTGATCAAGGCCCTGCTGCAATTTCTGAGAGCCTTCCTCACTGTCCATGATACTGCCTATTTCATGTCATCAGCAAATATACCAATCACGCCTTGTTTCTTCTCAAACAAATAATTGATACAGATAAGAAACAGTAATGGGCTCAGCACTGACCCCTGAGGCACTGCATTAGTCACAGGCCTCCAGCCCAACAAGCATTCTTCCACTATTACCCTCTGCTTCCTACCATCAAGCCAATTGTGCATCCAATTTGCTAGCTCCCCCTGCATTCCATGTGCTCTAACTTTCTCGAGCAGCCTACCATGTCGAACCTTATCAAAGACTTTACTGAAAAACTTATAGACTATATTTACCACCCTGCCCTCATCGACCTTTCTGCTCACTTCATCAAAGAACTTAATAAGAATTTAAATAAAATATACTCTTGGTTAAAATTTTAAAATGTCTGTATTTTCCAGATAAAGTGATTTCTGCACAAATGGAGACAAAAAAAAACCTGCACAAAAAGGGCAGATAGGTCGATATCTGAGATTTTTGTCTTAACCCTGACTTTTGCACTCACCATTTGCTTCTAAGTGGATTCATCTTTGATGTTAAGGTCACAAGAGATGCAATTTTATAACTGGACAATATTTGGTAGGTAATCCTGAATATGTGAGGGATTATATTGACAATCAATTGTCAGTCAGGCTTGCAGTGTGCTGCACTTACAGGTATTGGAAGCTACACATAGTAACACACAGGACCCTGTTCTTTGCAACAGAAAGAACATATACATGCACTGGACCTTTTGAACTCAACAAAATATGTGACAGCCATTCATTATTTTATTTCTCAGGGCAATGTTAAATCTTAAACAAGCAGCATTAATAGATATATTTTCTGAGGCAATGCCTTTACCAATCAGAGTCTCCTTGTCAACCAATCAGTGCTTTTCTCTCATGCGTGAATGCAAGTTTTGGTTTTCCTCTGGAATTTGTATTGGTTGTGAAATTTCCTGATGAGTATAAAACAAAATGTACTTGTTTACAGTAACACTGTTTTCATCTTACTCCTTCAAATCAATCCCACTCAACTGAAATCCAGCAAGGTGTCTAATAGAGCTAGAACCAAGAAGTCAAAGTTCTTGGAAGATATTCTATACAGTGCTGAAGAATTTATATTAATTTTTAAAAAAATTCCTTTTACACCGAAGATATTAAGGTAGAAATTGCATTCTCTTGCACCATTTTTACAGTGTGAAGGGGCCTCAATTAATGTCAATCAATAGCATCAATGCTACATGCTAACAGCCTTCTGAAATATGCCTGAATCAATTTTGAACTTGCCCAATTTTTAGGCTTCCTTTGCAGTTACCAAAAAAAAAGGTGGTAAGCCCTTTAATAGATAATTCAAGAACCTTACTGCTTGTTCAAAGTATGATGAGGAATTCGAGAGCTAACATAATTGTGGGAGACTTTCACCAGATGAAATGCAATCATTCGAGATTGAGGTTCACCATCACCTTTTTAAGGGCAACTATAGGGATACAAAATAAATGATGGTCTTGCAATTGACACTCATGTCCTATACACAAAAAAGAAATATCCTTTTATGCATAAAAGAAAATAATTTAACAACAAGAATGTCGCTACCTGAAGCAGTTTCATATTAACATTTGCACCATTATAGATTCCCATTGTGATACACTGTATTTTTTGCTTAATGAATCTCTCTATGTAAGGCACTATTTAGCCCACAGGGCTCCTCTGTTCCGTGTTCTATTTTGACTTGAGCTTACCTATGTGATATGATGCATTGTCTATATTAATGTAGAGTTAACAGCAATAAAAGAATGTACAAAGGGACCTCAATGGAAGCACTGACAGAATATAAGCACTTATACGTGTTGAACAGTCAATGATCAACAGCCAGAGAACTAACA
Organism: Chiloscyllium plagiosum; assembly: GCF_004010195.1. Taxonomy (NCBI): domain Eukaryota; kingdom Metazoa; phylum Chordata; class Chondrichthyes; order Orectolobiformes; family Hemiscylliidae; genus Chiloscyllium; species Chiloscyllium plagiosum. Next base: position 86,610,882 of record NC_057712.1, on the reverse strand, counting down.
GAAAATATGTCCTCAAAATTGTGTTTTCATAGAAATTTTACTGCAGTGATATGTTATAGGTAAGTAATGCATCTGTGACATTTAAAGCAATATGATCTGAATGTAACATTTCAATAATGAAGTCTGCTGCTGAGGAAGCAATCAGGCAGTTCGTCTATCACTGAACCTTTCACCATGAGTCTCTTTTTATAGTCAGAAACAATTTCTTCCCTTGTCATCTATGGTATTTTTAGCATATACTATACATTCTTCACATTTTCTGTATTTTCCACAGGGGTAAGGAAATAGGGCATTTTGGACTTTGACAACATCAAACACTGTCAGTCTTGTACCGCCTTCTTCCTTTGCATCGGTTCTCATGAGAACAGAAAGGAAGAAATTTGGGGTATGGCAGACATTCTTAAATAGTATGGCAAGCACAGCATTTGCGAGCTCAACGTTGAAAAAAATGTCTTAAGCATTCAGCAATGCATGCTTTTAGAAATATAATGTATGTTATCTACTCTAAATAGTAACACTCGCCTTATCACATCATAACCTGTTGGTACTACAGAATGTTATTTAATGTCTCTATTTTTCTGTAAAATTATATTATTGCTGTTGTAAAGCACTTAATGCAATCAAGTACTTTTGAAATGCAGCATCTGTTACGTAGACAAACATAACTTATACAGATAGACATATTTCAGTCAATTATTGCTACTTTTGATGCAAGTATTATTTGTGTTGTGTAATTACAGATGGAAACTGTCAGATATTATGTGAGTTGTTAGAGGCAATTAAGAAATTCCTACATAATTGCAGACTTTTTTTTACAGCTAGTAAGAGCATTTTTGTTTGCTGGTTGCATTGCTTCACAAAGATGGTGAATCAGAGTTCCTCATAAAAACACTGGGACTTTGCTCTCTGGGAATATTCATTGAGGATATTCTGTTGGTGGAGAGTATGGGGACATTGGAATGTGAATCTAAAAAAAAATAGTTTCTGCGGGGTGCTCGTACTACTTGGGATACAGGTCAAGTTGATGTTGTTTTGGAAAAGCTAGAAAATCCATTAATATTAAAAATATCCAGGAATTTCCAGATTCTCCTCTCATCAGAAACAATCTTATAATATCCAAGTGACAAATGTGACAATTTATGTGGGCTTCATTGAAAAATAACATTTATTAAATGACTGACAGTTTCATTGTGTGCGAATACTTGACCTTCCAATGCCAAAGATTTTCATTCTTAGAGAGCAAGACAAAGATTTGTTGGTACTTCTGGGGTTGTAGGTATTGTTGCTCTGAAATGACAGATCTAAAGAGAAATTGTGGTGTTTTTAAACCTATGAAAGAACCTTTGATTGTTTGGCTTTTGCTTTTTCTCTGAACTCTCTGTGATGTTATAAAAGCTTTGAAATCCTTAGAACATTTTTCTCTGTAAATACATTCCTTTTTGTAGCATGCATGTACACCTTTATGTTGACATCAAGTTATGTTTGTGTTACTAGGTTTAGATTGGTGTAACAATTATGAGGACCTGACACATGAACCTCACATCATCAAAATGTATGTCAAAAATATTGCTGTCAATCTCTCACTGTAAAGAACAAGAAACCAACATCAAACCTCATTTTATGTGAACTATAATTGAATGCCATCATTAAATAATTTGACAGATGATAAGATTAATGCTTGAATGTATTAAACACATAAATCGGATTCTGTTCCCTCTGCCTTCTGATATTCTAATGGTGACTTAACAAAATTCTTTTTGATTGACCAGACATAAAGATGGGAACCGATATTGTGATAAAATACAGCAAGAGACTGAACAACTTACATCAGCAGCAATCACAACTGACTGGCTAGAAAAGTTAGGGAGAAAGACGATAGTATATTATAGTTAGCTACTGTGAAGCTAAAGCAATGCAAGTGAAGTTATTTGAATTCAGTATGTGCTGCAATATACAATGAACTGTAGCACGCAACAGCTGGTAATGACTATGCACCAGTAGTACTTGTTAAAACAAAATGAAGGTGTAACATATGGTTCAAATTCTCAGCCAGATTGATAAAAATAAAATGGCTTCACCTAAAGAGACTTGGATAGAAACAACATGAGAGAGATTAACACAATGAGTGACAAGGGATGACACTCTCCAGTTGAATGGCAGTATGTCATGGCAGTTTCTCATCAGTACGTTAGGTTATAGGAATTGACTATATCACCTACATTGTCCTGCAAATGAATTCTGCTTCAAAAGAAAGATTCATGATATTGAATCATCTGTCTTTAGGCCATATATGTTTTCACTCTGATCCAGACTAATCTCAGCATGAATTATGGCTGTATGTCCCAAATTAATTTGTCATCTATATTTTTATTCATTGATAGCAATTTATATTTAATGTTAAGTTTATTTTCCTTAGAAGCAGTCATATCGATATGTGGGAAACTCCATCGTTAAGAGATGTGTTAGTAACATGATGCTGTTTGTAGCTGTCTGTTGTTGAGTTCCTGATGCCAGTATGCTGCAGAATTTAGAATCAGTATTTCCCCATGATCGGAAGAGTTAGCACCATACTATCCTCATCTATTTCCCAACAGCCAGACTAGACTTACATTGAATAAGGCCTTTGGTGTAGATCACCTAATACTTCTAAGTTGGTTTTTGATTTGGGGAGACTGGCTAAAGGTGAGACAATAAATTGGAAAAGTGATGGATACTACAGTACCTGCCAATAAAATGCAAAGTAAAATAATCTCTGTTGACCTCCAATAGTCACAAAGATCTTATTAGATGTTCATGACGGGTATGATTCCAGTGTGTTGATTGAATTGTAGGTCTGTGGATTTTAGAAACCAAGATGACATCTCATTTATATCACATAGACATCACTGCATATGTGAAAATAGTGTCATGTTATTGATATATGACATCACAACAACGTGTTGCTTATTCAGTTGTTTTCCTTCCCTAAAGCTGTGTGATAACTATCTCAATGCAGTAAAGCTGATGTGTAGGAAAATTTCACTTTTGAATTAATTTTATATTTCACAGTGAGAATTTAAAGTATCTGTCTCAGGTCATAGAGTGAGCCAAGGAAGAAAACAGCATGAATACTTGCAAAAGTTTTCAATTCTTGTCTGGCCACAGGAGAGATGTTGGAGGACTGGAGGACAGCCAATGTGATACTGTTATTTAAGAGGGAGCAAGGAATAAACCAGGAATCTACACTAACAGCCAGTATAACTTCAGTGGTGGTGAAAGGATTCGAAGCAATTCTGAGGGACAATTTTTCTGCATTTTGAGAGGCAGGGATTAAACAAGAACAGGCAGATTGATTTTGTTAATGATGAACATTTTGAATATTTTGAAGAGGTGTACAGATGAGGCAATGTTTTTAACGTAGTTTACTTAGACTTCAGCAAGACTTTTGATGAGGTCCCACATGTGAGAATGTAGCAAAGGTGAGAGACCATGGGATCCAAGGTAATTTGGCAAATTGGATCCACAGTTGGCTGAGTGGCAGGAAGCAGAGGATAATGGCTGAGGGTGATTTTCTAGGTGGAAGTCTGTCTCCAGTGGGGTCAGTGTTGGGGACCGTCCTGTTTGCAGGTTAATTAAATGACTTAAAGGTTGAGCGGCAACTTCTCAAAAAATATAAAAATTGATAGGATGGTAAATAGTGAGGAGGATAGCTTTAGATTACAAAAGGATGTAGATGGGCTGGTCAGATGGGCTGATCAGTTGCAAATGGAATTTAATCTGGAGAAGTGTGAGGGACCTGGAAGAAAAAATAAGGCAAGGGAGTACATGATGAACAGTTGGAAGCACTGAGAGGGGCCTTGGTGTGCATGTATCTGGTATCAGGACAGGTGAAAAAAAGAGTTTACTAGGGCATATGAGATACTTACCTTTACTAGCTGAGGCATAGAGTTTAAGAGTGGGAAGCTAATGCTGGAACTGTACAAACTGATGATAGCATGGAAATGTGAAACACAGTGCCTGTAAGAGGGGCACAGGCAGAAACTCTCATAGTATTTAAGAAACATTTATATGTCCATTTGCAGTGCCGAAGAAAACAAAGCTAGGTGTCAAGTTCTGGAACATGGGATTAGAATAATTAAGTGGTTCTTTTTGACCAGCACAGATTCGATGGACCGATAGACCAATAGACTCTCTTTTCTGTGCTATAGAAACCTATGACTTTATAACTCTAAAGCTAATGGCCATTCTCACATGTGGGCCTCATGTGCTTTCAATAGGTTGGTAAAAAAGCTTTCTTTCAACTCAAGTTGTAAGTCATAGAGTCATAGCCATAGGGATGTACAGCATGGAATCAGACCCTTCAGTCCAACTCGTCCATGCCAACCAGATATCCCAAATTAATCTAGTCCCAATTACCAGCACCTGGCCCATAACCCTGAAACCCTTCCTATTCATATACCCATCCTGATGCCTTTTAAATGTTTTAATTGTACCAGCCTCCACCACTTCCTCTGGCAGCTCATTCCATACATGCACCATCCTCTATATGAAAACGTTGCTACTTAGGTCCCTTTTAAATCTTTCCCCTCTCACCATAATCCAATGCCCTCTAAGTTTGGACTCCCCCATTCTGAGGGAAAAGACCTTGGCTATTCACCATTTTCATGCCCCTTATGATTTTATAAACCTCTATAAGGGGCACTGTCCCCTCAGCCACTGATGCTCCAGGGAAAACAGCCCCAGCCTATTCAGCCTCAACCTTTAGCTCAAATCCTCCAACCCTGGCAACATCCTTGTAAATCTTTTCTGAATCCTTTCAAATTTTACAACATTCTTCTGATAGGAAGGAGACCAGAATTGAACACACTATTCCAAAAGTGCCCTAACCAACGTCATGTTCAGCCGCAACATGATCTCCCAGCTCCTATACTCAATGCCTTGACCAATAAAGAAAAGCATTCCAAATGCCTTCTTCACTATTCTGTCCACCTGGGACTCTACTTTCAAGGAGCTATGAACCTGCACTCCAAGGTCTCTTTGTTCAGCAACACTCCCCAGGACCTTACCTTTAAGTGTATATGTCCTGCCATGATTTGTCTTTCCAAAATGCAGCACCTCACATTTATCTAAATTAATCTCCATCTTCTTCATTGTCTATTACACCTCCAAACTTGGTGCCTTCTGCAAATTTACTAACCATTCCACCTACATTCATATTCAAAATCATTTATATAAATGATAAAAAGCAGTGAACCTATCACCAATCTTTGGGGCACATTTCTTCTACCTTCGAGCCAGTTCTGTATTCAAATAGCTAGTTCTCCTTGTGTCCCATGAGATCGAACCTTGCTAACCAGCCTGAGCTGTGTTGTTGAACGCCTTATTGAAGTCCATATAGATCATGCCCAATGCTCTGGCCTCATCAATCCTCTTCATTACTTCTTCAAAAATTTCAATCAAAATAGTGAGACATGATTTCCCACACACAAAGCCATGTTGACTAGCCCTAATCAGTCCTTGCCTTTCCAAATACATATGAATCCTACCCCTCAGGAACTCCTCCAACAACTTGCCAGCCACCAATGTCAGGCTCACTGCTCTATAGTTCCCTGGCTTTCCCTTACCATATTTCTTAAATAGTGCCACCACGTTAGACAATCTCCAGTCTTCCGTCACCTCATCTTGTGACTCACATTGATGATACAAATATCTCAGCAAGGGGCTCAGCAATCACTTCCCTAGCTTTCCACAGAGTTCTAGGATATACCTGATCAGGCCCTGGGGATTTACTTAACTTTAAGATATCCAGAACCTCCTCCTCTGTAATATGGATGTTTTCAAGATGTCACCATCTGTTTCCTGACATTCTATATATTCCATGTCCTTCTCTACAGTAAAAACTGATGCAAAATACTCATTTTGTATCTCGCCCATCTCCTGCGATTCCACACAAAGGCCGCCTTGCTGATCTTTGAGGGGCCCTATTCATTCCCTAGTTGCTCTTTTGTCCTTAATGTATTTGTAGAATCCCATTGGGTTCTCCTTAACCTTATTTGCCAAAGTTATCTCATGTCCCCTTTCTGCCCTCCTGATTTCCCTTTATAGGGTTTCTTCCAGGAATTTATCAATCCCTGCTGTCTATACCTGACATATGCTTCCTTCTTTTTCTTGACCAAAACCTCAATTTCTCTAGTCATCCAGCATTCCCTACACCTGTCAGCCTTGCTCTCCACCCTAACAGGAGCATATTATCTCTGGACTCTCATTATCTCATTTTTGAAGGCTTCCCATTTTCCAGCCAAACCTTTACCTACGAATATCTGCTCCCAATCAACTTTTGAAAATTCTTGCCTAGTATCAGTCCAAAAAAGTGCAGGTTAGGTGAATTGGCCATGCTAAATTGCCCGTAGTGTTAGATGCAGGGGTAAATGTAGGGGAATGGGTATGGGTGGGTGCGCTTCGGCGAGTCGGTGTGGACTTGTTGGGCCAGAGGGCCTGTTTCCATACTGTAAGCAATCTAATCTAATCATTAACACTGGCTTTCCTCCTATTTAGAATTTCAACTTTTAGATCTGGTCTATCCTTTTCCATCACTATTTTCAAAGTAATAAAATTATGGTCACTGGCCCCAAAGTGCTCCTCCACTGACACTTCAGTCACTTGCCCTGCCTTATTTTCCAGGAGTAGGTCAACTTTTGTTCCTTCTCTAGTGGGTACATCCACATTCTGAATCAGAAAATTCTCTTTTGCACACTTAACAAATTCCTCTCTATCTAAACCCTTAACAGTATGGCAGTCCCAGTCTATGTTTGGAAAGTTAAACTCCCCTACCATTACCACTCTATTACTCTTACAGATAATTAAGATGTACCTACAAATTTGTTTCTCATTTTGTATTGAGAATTGGAGGACTATAGTACAATCCCAATAAGGTGATCATCCTTTTCTTATTTCACAGTTCCACGTAAATAACTTCCCTGGACACTTGTAATATTACTGTACAGCTGTAATATTATCCCTAATAAAAAAACTGTTGATCCTCCTCCTCTTTTGCCATCCTCTTTTTATCTTTCTTCTGGAACTTTAAGCTGTCAGTCTTGTCTATCCTTGAGCCATGTTTCTGTAATCGCCCAGTCCCATGTTCCCAACCATGCCCTGAGTTCTTAGAATTTCAACTTTTAGATCTGGTCTATCCTTTTCCATCACTATTTTCAAAGTAATAAAATTATGGTCACTGGCCCCAAAGTGCTCCTCCACTGACACTTCAGTCACTTGCCCTGCCTTATTTTCCAGGAGTAGGTCAACTTTTGTTCCTTCTCTAGTGGGTACATCCACATTCTGAATCAGAAAATTCTCTTTTGCACACTTAACAAATTCCTCTCCATCTAAACCCTTAACAGTATGGCAGTCCCAGTCTATGTTTGGAAAGCTAAACTCCCCTACCATTACCACTCTATTACTCTTACAGATAATTAAGATGTACTTACAAATTTGTTTCTCATTTTGTATTGAGAATTGGAGGACTATAGTACAATCCCAATAAGGTGATCATCCTTTTCTTATTTCACAGTTCCACGTAAATAACTTCCCTGGACATACAGCTGTACAGCTGTAATGTTATCCCTAATAAAAAAACTGTTGATCCTCCTCCTCTTTTGCCATCCTCTTTCTATCTTTCTTCTGGAACTTTAAGCTGTCAGTCTTGTCTATCCTTGAGCCATGTTTCTGTAATCGCCCAGTCCCATGTTCCCAACCATGCCCTGAGTTCATCTGCCTTATCTCTTAGGCCTCCAAATAAATGCAGTTTAATTTATCAGTCCTGCCTCTCTCTCTGCCTTGTTCCTGCCTGCCCTGATTGTTTGACTTGCTCCTTTTCCCAACTGCACCAGTCTCAGACTGATTTCATCTCTCACTGTTTCCTTGGGTTCCCTCTGCCCCCTCCTCCTTAACCTCCCCCCCCCCTTTACTTGTTTAAATCCTCCTGAGCAAGGGTTATGTCTGAAACGTCGATTGTCCTGCTCCTTAGATGCTGCCTGACCTGCTGTGCTTTTTCCAGCGCCATCATCGACTCATCATCCTGAGCAGCTCAAGCAAACAAACATTTCTTTCCAAGTGAAAATAAAATGACAAGTCAATCTTTTAAAGTGAATGCCAGTAACATCGCTTCTTGCTCTTCTTGAATTATTCTGTAAATCCGATACAGTTTAAAATGCGAATTGTCTTGATTTGTGCAACATGAAAAGCATCACAAAAATGTGTATTTTTTCAGCAATACTCAAACATGTTAATTGAAGAAGGCTTTATTTTGTTCTGTTTGTTAATTATACAATAATAATCCGAGACTACAGGCCTATTCTTGTTCTATGAAATTTACCCACTTTCCGACACAAGGTTTTTGACAGGATAATCGAATGTAAATTTAAATAGCACCCTAAATGCTACAAAGAACCACTTACAACCATTCATGAAAGAGGAAAGTTAAAAATCACACAACACCAGGTTATAGTCCAATAGGTTTAATTGGAAGCACTAGCTTTCAGAGCACTGCTCCCTCATCAGGTGATGTTCAACCACCTGATGAAGGAGCGTCGTTCTGAAAACTAGTGCTTCCAATTAAACCTATTGGACGATAACCTGGTGTTGTGTGATTTTTAACTTTATAACCCCAGTCCAACACCAACATCTCCAAATCATGAAAGAGGAAAGATTTCAATGACTGATATATGAAGTCAGAAATATAAATTGAGAAAGAAATGGTGTTTTGTCAAAAATAAATACTTGCAATAATTGTAATTAATTCTTGATAAAAGTTAAAAACTCTCTTTTCAGATGATGAACAATATTTTATGCCATCTCAGGACCATCAACCACCTTCGTTCCCCATGCTTTACACTCAGCAGTTCCCTTCATGATCAAACTTCTGCAATCAACTGTTTTGACTTTTGGAGGGAAGGTAATTGTTGTTTAGCTTGGCAGTGCATTGGAAACAATGACCAAAGTAATCACAGCATCTCTCCATTTAGCACAATTGGTACACATAACATAGACAAGATTTTGTTTGTGTTCTGATGATCTGCTCCCTTGTCCATCTCCCATGTCCCTGTGCACTTCTCCATCCCCAACCTGTACCTTTCCACCATCCTTCTTCCCTTCCCTCTTTCTCTCCTGTCTCTCTCTCTCACTCACACACACACTCTCTCTCTCCTGTCTCTCTATCCTGTTTGATTCCCCATCCTTCTCCCTTGTTGAGGCATATGGCTATGTAAATCTTGGGTTGCGAATGACCATGGAAAGCTTTGGTGTTCGGTCTTCAGGATAGGTGGAATGTATCGGCAGAAACTGGACTGAAACCTACTAGCTAGGATTATCACTCCCAGGGTTCCTTTGCAAAGCAAACTGTGTGCATTCCCACTATAGGTGAAGGACCTCTTTTATTATAAAATACTGAATGTGGAACTCATGAATAGAGCTATCATGTTGACGAAAATTCTTATACCCAAACACTCCTGACTACATCATTCCAAATTACAATTCAATCCTACTAATGACTGTAGGGCCCAAGCAATAACTTGCAGGCTGGAAAAATTCATCGTAGTTGCCAAAGTAACAATCACCTTCTCAGGTTAGTGCAGGAGCTTCTCACTTCACCGCTTGGGCCAGAAAGTGTGCACACCATTATCTGAAATGCAATGTTGCCATTATTGGATGCTGTGGGGATGAGGGATGAGTGAGAAGTACTCATTGCTACTGTATATATGCTGAAAGGCTTGAACAACAAGCATCGGAATCAGGGAAGTGATGTGCAACATACATGTGTAGGCATATCATTAGCCTCCTTCTGTCCCAGTATTTGGAGGATGATGGTCAAATGTTGATTTGTGTGTGTTAAATGATTGCATTACTGAGAAACTGCTTTGTGTCCTGCATTGTCCACATAAACTCATTGGAACCAACCCAATGGATCCATACAAAGACACGTAGTTGTCCCTGTGACTAGTGCACTAAGAACACATTCATTTGCAAGCCCAGAAGGAGCATCAACCTCCAGCAGTGGTAGAGCCATCCCCTACTGTGCAGTTTTCAGCCACAAGTGATGTTATCATGAGGCAAAGATACAGGGGAGCCATCGTCAGTTTTTTTCCATGGAGTATCCTGCTGATGAGAGAGGGGCAATATCCAGAGGTTGAGCTCACAGCACTATGTCATACTGAGCACTGTATCTGCAATGCAACACTTCTTGTAGTAAGGCCATAGGATAGCCCCTCCTCATCAGACTTCCATGCAGATCATGTCTGGGGCCTTGCCTCTGTACTGTGTAGACAGAGGAAACACCTTGATCCTCTGAACCTTTGCTGGAGGAAACACCAAGGCTATGGGACAGGTGAAGGGGATTGGTGAGAACTCATTATTGCGTCAAGTAAGATATGAGGACATTCATTAGATGGAGCAGCTCCCTCAACATCCCAAGGTACAGCACTAGTGGCAGATGCAAGGACTTTTTTGTGAATCACCTTTAATGGAACAGGGATGTATGAAGTCATTGTCCACTGTATATAAATGTTTTGATGTAGCTGAGGCCAAAGTTCTTGATATAATTCCAACTCAAAGGGCAGTTTAATGCTTTCATCTTATATGCAGCTCATGATGTTTAAAAGTTAAGGTTACAAATGGATGGAAGCCTTCATAACAACTGATGCTCCCTCAATTAATCCAAACAAAGTTTTGTCCTAGTATTGGAATGATGGAAAGGAGAAATATCACAGACAGGATTACAATATTGTATGGCACTGAGGTTGGCTATCCTCTGTATCTTCATTCTTGTTGTTGTAGCTAAACTGACATTTGCTCACATAGCTGATGATGAAAAATCACCACGTATTGACAAATGTGAGACAACAAAGAAATGAACAAAAACAGAAAATGCTGGCAAAATACAGGTGTATGGCAGCATCTGGGGGAGAAAGCAGAATTAATGTTTTGAGTCCAGTGACAGGACGAGATGAAATCTCTTCCAGGTGGACACTGTGCAAATGCCAATGGTGTCTGCAGGAGATAAAGAAAAGAAGGAGTCGTGAAATAGGGGTTCGGGCATGTCACCGCCATGATGATATGGGAGTAGTGGAGTGCAGTACAATGACTCTGACTTGGTTGGCAGGACAGCAATGTTTCAGCATCACCAGCATCACCATAGTGGCCTCTATCTTCTCTCAGCAAGACAAAGGTAATATTTGCATGGGGGGTGAGTTGACGGATTTCAGGTCATCAACCGTCTGTTTTGGGTTTCTTCTCACCATTGTAGACTGTTTTCTCCTGGAATGAGACAAAGGGAGTGACTAAGTGAGGTGAAAGCAGCTAGCATAGCAGCAGACAGATTAGAGTAGTCAGGTGTCCTAAATGAGTGAAGAGGCAGTGCAGAAGGCATGGCTGGGTGAGTGGTCTTGGGTGGGGATTGGGGAAGGGATGAGTGTGAGTCAGGAGGATGATGCATGCTATTGTGAGAATAGCACAATGTGAGCCTTGGTGGGAGGTGGGTGCAGTAGCACAGTTAGAGCATGTGTGAGATAGCAGGCAGAAGATGGTAGCATTTACCCTCACAGAGGGAAAAAACATCATTAACTTTCTTGTAGCATTACTGGACATTCCTCCAGACTAGGGGCATCGCACTTGCCCATATGGCAATATCAGACCGGACTGGTGGGATCTGGTGCCTTGATCTCCTCTGACAGTAATGAGGAAATGGGATGGCTTTCTTCTGTACCACCCCGTCCAGATGAAATTCCAGGTCCCTGTGGGCAGTTAACAGCAGTTAACCTTTCTTTCTCAGCCATCTCTGAGGTGATTCTTCACATAGGAATTGTGAAGAGCAGCTCCTGACTGCCAGTGCATGAGCTGCTGGCTAGCTAGGCTTTAGCTGTGGCGTTAGTGTTGGGAATCTTGGAAGGTCACAAGGTGAGCACTTCCATCGTTGATGAGGACACAATAGCATGAACATAGCACCCAAGAGCATTGTGCATAGAGAATGAGGTGAGCCAATGAGAATTGCAAGAGAGAACCTGTTAGAGTTCATGGAGAGAAACCCTCCATGAAACAGGCTGAAATTGGCTCTGATTTTCTAGTATAGATCAGACCCTGTGTGTCCTCTGACTGCTGACTGATTACATTATTAAGGAGCCACTTTGTTTCTGATATTGCTCACATAGAAACGTCAGAACCATTGTCAATGGATCTGGTTACAGTGCCGTTTCTCATCTCTGTGGCCATTGCACATTGAATGGCCATAGAAAGTGATGAGGAACAGGTGCGTTTGGAGGAAGCCCATCAATGCCCTGGGGATGTCTAACGGTCTCCAATTGCCGAGTTTCCAGCAGAAGGTCCACTCACTCTGTGGTGAAAGTCAATAACACTTCATTGTGAGCAGAATTTCATATTTGTAAATAAATGTTCACTTTGTTTCATCACCAATCTGGCTGAGAGTCATCTTAACTGCATTTTTAAGAATGAAGATAGAGACAGCATCCTTCCTCAGCACTTCACAATGTTAGAGCACTTCCTGAAGGTTTGTTATTCTTTCCCTCGTACTTACACTAGCATAAAATGCATTGTGGGCGCATTCATGTTTAGTTGCAGTGCTGCAGTCAGTAGCTAGGTTGGAAGGAACCTGTCCTAAAGTGGAGTCTGTTGACTTTGGGATGTTGGGTGGACAACCCTGGGTCCAGACATGTTGACAGTGTCCTGGCCAGATGCAGGCTCACCTTCCCCCATTTGGTTTCTCCCCATGAACTCTAGCAGGTTCTCGCTTGCAATTCTCAGTGGCTCAGCTCATTCTCTATGCACAATGCCATTGGGTACTATGCTCGTACTATCATGTCCTCATCAACAATGGAAGTACTCACACTGTGATGTTCAAGGATTCCCACCACAGCTAAAGATGAGTGAGGTACAGTGCTTCCTCCAAATGAAGATGTCCTAGGATACCAGGAGATAACTGTGTCATCTGCTGGAGTATTCCAGATGCATGGTGCTATACACTATACACAAGTAGGAAGAGGACCAGATCATATCACTAATGTCATTGAGAGAGAAAGGTTATATTCTCTCAATGTCCAACTCCTCTGTGAGCAATGTATTCACATTTTGTAGGTCTGTGCCAGATATCCTAGATGCTTCCATGATGCCAATATCCTTGGTAACTCTTAGATTTCTCCTTCATTCAAAGAAAGTAATGAGGAACAGATGCATTTGGAGGTCCAGGATGTCCACCATTGCCCTGGGGATGTCAAACTGTGTCCAATTGCCGAGTTTCCAGCAGAAGGTATGCTTTACAAGGATGGTTGGTGGCACCCCAGAAATTCCCCCTCCAGCCATTGCCGCTACACAACCCCTGACTGAGGCCAAGCCTATGTGTAATGCACCATCTTCTTCCACTGAATCCATATCAAGGGCCAAATGATGTCTCCTTGAGAGTATGTTTCCATGTTTACCTGGTTTGCCTAAGTCCATTCTTTTTTGCAGAATGCTTCAGGAAGAGTGCACTGAATAATCCTTGCTTGCTGTGCTCTGAACAGATGAAAAGGAGCTGTGGATGATGAGGAGCTGTGAGAGCAACATGCATTCTTTGGAGGAGGGTGGTGAGAACGTTGATAAGTAAGAAGTCACCTTCATCATGATAGAGTGCAGCAGCATCGAGCGCAACAAGCCAGGCCAGATTTATTCGGCAATGACCTCCAAAGAAACTGATTGGGCCGTTGTAATTTATGTTGGTAGTGGAAAGGAGTGCAGCTCCTGTTTATTTGCAACTGCTTATGCAGCTTTTCACTTTATCCTTTCCTCACTCGACCTGTTGTTTAATAAAGGAAACATTACTAACTATTGGAAAGCTTCACAATGTCTGATGCTCCCACATTCAAACATGACGTGCATTTATGCTAGTTTAGATGCTAGGGAAAAAATAACAAACCTTCAGGAAGTGCTCTAACATTGTGAAATGCTGAGGAAGGATACTGTCTCTACCTTCATTCTTAAAAATGCAGTTAAAATGACACTTTGCCAGACTGGTGATTGTATAAAGAGGACATTTATTTACAGGTATGAGATTCTACTCATAATGAAGTGTCACCTTATGCCACCTATGTGTTATCATAAGATATTCATAAGATATTCATTTTCCATTCCCTCCCACTATGTTTAGTTGCAGCCCTGCAGTCAGTAGCTAAGTTGGAAGGAACATGTCCTAAAGTGGAGTCTGTCAGGTTTGGGATGTTGGGTGGACAACCCTGGAGTTGGCTAGAAGGCCCAGACATGCTGACAGTGTCCTGGCCAGATGCAGGCTAATCTTCCCCCATTTGAACATCTCACAGGGTTGAGTGTCATAGCCAAAGTCGAAGCGAAGGGGCTGCACAACTCTGGAAAGTCCTAAGATATGAGTTCTGGGAAGGCAGGGTGGGGGAGGGTGCAGCTGGCTGGCGAGCTTGTTTGTGTTTCCTCCTCCATCTGGGTACCTGCTGCCACCACTTTGTCTCCTTGTGAGGAATGGCCACCTGGACGGAGGTCCAGGTCCCTCACCCCCACTTGCCTTCCTAGAGTTGTTGACCACAAATGGTCAGTCAAAAAGTGTGGCGCTGGAATAGCACAACAGGTCAGGTAGCATCCGATAAGCATTCGACTCTCCTGCTCCTTAGATGCTGCCTGACCGGCTGTGCTTTTCCAGCACCACATTTTTTGACTCTGATCTCCAGCATCTGCAGTCCTCACATTTTCGTCCACAAATGGTTAAAGCAATGGAGTGCAGCCCTGACTGCATTCTGCTGGACCTGGCTTTCCACCACAGCCAGCAGTGGATCATCGAGCCAACACGGGACAGATTGTGGAATTCCTCTAACCTTTGATCCAGTATGACATCATACTTGCTGTTTCTGTGTTTGTTTGTTTATGACCATGAAATTGTTAATGGCTGATATCAGGGGGTCCTCTCCAGCCTGGGCCTGAACAGGTGCTTGGTATCTGGCACTCCTCTGAATACCAGTGACCTGGGGCAGTTCTTCCTCACCAAATGTGAAATGTGCCAGTGATGTACTCATCAGAATATACTCCAACTCTAATCTAGGTAATGTACCCACTGACGTATCAATATCATAGCTGGTGGAAGGTGCATGAGTCAGCATTGCTGATGCATCCTTTGAAAGATCTGTGACATTTTCCTCAGAGCAGGAGAAGGAGCTGATAACCAGTAGTGCTGGTTTTTTTCAAGGTTAAAGGTTATCTATGGGAACGCAAAGCTTCGGAAAGTGAGTGAGGGAATGAATTGCTCAATAGAGGAGCAGTTTAAGCATGTTAAAAATGCTTTCACAGTGGTGGTAACTTGGGAATAGATCTGACTTGGTTCTCGAGATGTGGAGGTCTCAGCATCACCACGAGTGGTCACAATCCTCTTCCACCAGGGCAAGGGTTCTTGCTTTGTAGAGGTGAGCAAATGAATATTGGGCACCCCATGCAGAAACTTCTATCAACTTTCCATATCAGCCTGAAAGAAACATTAAACTGTGGAATGTTGCTGAGCCAATTTTATCAAAGTCAAGTTACAAATCACAAAAATAATAAGTTTGAGATAGACTTATGTCCAAATCACTGACTCAAATGAGCAACTTTATCTTTCAGTGAGCACTTAGGGTGAGAACACTGAGTTGCACAACGATTAGGCAGTGCTGAGTTGAATAAAAATTAGAAGAAATTGATTCACAACTGAGAGTTTACACAAGTGCTGCTGATTTAAGGAGAGAGCTTGAGCTCAGCCAATGTTGTAACTCAGGGACATGCCACTATAGCTGATTCTTGCCTACTTCACCAGAGTCGGTCACAAAGTGAGACTGGAAAAGGCCTAGCAGCAAAAAATCAAAACAGCAGATGTGACTTTGGTCCACCAATTACATGTCAGTTACATGAAACAGGTTCACAGCAAATTGGCAGCATATTTCATACTACATCTACTGGCCACAATGCCAAAAACTGATCCATATTAATGGCAGTAGGTGGCTCATGAAGAAAATTATGTGTTGTGTAAAATAAGTTTCCATTTTTCACTGCTGAAGGAGACCCATTTCAATCTTAGCTTTGAGTGAGAAGAGTTATAATTAATGTGGCCAGTCAAAGGAAGGCGCATGAAGTAGCTCTTCTATAGAACCTGTGCTGGATTTTGCTACATTCCCTTGTTTTCACACTAGCTTTTAGACGTCAGTTGACATAACATTACACCTACCATGCAAACACTTGCCAGAATGTGTCCATGTGACCTGAAGTGAAATTCAGATGCTCTGTTATATAATTTCCACATTGACCTTTACTCCATAACAAGTGTAAATTTGGTGTTAAAATCTCAGCATAACAGGCTAAAAGAGGAGAGAAAATGGAATAATGAGCTTCTCCATTCAACAAACACCAGGTTACATTTAAGCTTTGAATATGCAAAGTATAAAAATTAGAATGCCAGAAGTCTAAATTTAAATTCATCAGATGCTCACGTCTAGCTTAAGTATGTGTGCACATATGTCTCTGTCTGTTCAAATATACACTTCGGTGGTATCAAATATTATGAGGCCCAAAATCCTTGACACATCAGCTCTTGTGAGGTGCAAGTCATATGTAGAAGACATTTGATCAAGGTGAGATTTTGACAGGACCTAGGAATGTCAATTGAATGTGAATGAATCATCACTCGGAATAGTGCTGGCTATCAAATTGCACAGGGACCTGGCTGAATAAAATCTCTGTTCACCCCAAACATCGGTTTGCAACTTCAGAAGGGGCAGAGCTGATCTGAGGAAAACTTACAAACTGTGAATTTCTTTGGCTCCAGTCTGCATATTGCCCTTTGATCTGATTGATAGAATGAACTTTAATCACTAGAGCAATGGAAGTGGAACAGTTTTATCTCCACAGGTGTTACCACACTTGCTGAGTTTCTCCAGCACTTTCTTTTTTTGTTATAACTTAAACTAACTCTGCTCTGACCCCAGATAAGCCAAGAGTACTGGTCACAGGCTGTTTCTCTGCCATAAATACATTAGCAACATGAGACTAAGGATTTTTAGGCTTGTTGGTACATGTGTCAATGTAAAAGGCAGACATATAAATGATGGATAGAACTAGATTAGCAGATTGAAAATTTGAGACAGAATGAGAAAGGGAGAAAAGTGCACAAGGGAGTTTCTTTGTACACAGACTATTCTGCCATGATTTCAGAGTTATTCCCATTTTCAGTGTTTGTTAAAGGCTGATTTCTTCAGAGGGTTTCAGGCTGCACTTGCAATATTGACACAGATGATACGTGCTGAAGAAGCTGACCTTTACCAAACACCCAAAAGCAGCTCTAACTAAAATCAGTCATGTATGGGATTGTGAGTTTGCATGCATCAATGTGAAAATTTCTATGAATTCATTTCTATGTGCATGCATGTTAGTTTCTATGTATGTTTCTGTCTGGAAGTGTTGGGGTTGGTGGGGGCGAGGGGGGCAGAGAATGTGAGTTATTAATTCTCTGTAGATACATGTGTTTGTGATTGTGTGTGTGTATGTATGTATGTGTGTGTAAGTGTGTGTGAACTCCAATGTTTCTGTGTCTGTAGCTCGGATTTTGTGGAGCACTGGTTGTCCCGTTAACTAGCCAAAGTGTTGAGGACAACATTGCCTGATTGGTCATGAAAGTTCTGATTGCATTGTAAGTTTGCTTAGGCAACAGATGCACTATAGTCCGAGGTTTTATTCCTCGAAGGTAAGAGGTGCTGCGATCAAGAGAGGTCAGAGAATAGGTGGGCCACTGGCCCTCCAATCCTAGCAGCACCACTCGGACTGATAGCCATGATTAACGTTGCAACTTCCCCAGGCCAGCCACGTGGAGGATTCCATGAATGAAGTTCAGACCTGCCTCGATATGGCAAAGCAGCCAGGTTCGTCTGAGGTTGGAGTAAAATAGGTCGTGAGGCAGTAGAATCTTTAAGTAAGGCAAGCCTTGATCGTGGTTACATCTTCCATGGTCACAGATGTCTGATCAGGAGACACCACTCCCAAGGGTGCGGGGATATATCTATCAGTCTTGACACATGGCAGTGCCCACCTACCACGGTAGGGAGAGGCTCTTAAATGACCCTTCATGTCCACTTCCAGGTCTTAAGTCGTCAAGAGAATGAGGGCTGTTTACCACCTACCCTTCCACGAGTAAAATGTTAGTGATGATGAGAAAGCTATGGTCACTCCATTCTTACATCACCATTCCAGTCTCCCAGAGGACTCTTCTGGAGCAGTAAAATACCAGCTTATATATGTTTCTGTGTGCAGAAGGGAGGATCATTGTGAGTTTGTGTATGTAAGTATTCTCGCCATGATCAAAGTTGATGGTGCTGTTGTGACTTATACATTGTTGGTAATGGTTTAGAGAGATGTACTGGATGTGGCAAAGTCTTACTTACTAATTCTTGAGTTATTTAATTAGTGCAAACTAAGCAACAGAGTTTTGCTCTCCTTGGCAGGCTGTATTTTACCATCAGCATCAAGTAAGAAAAAGGCAGCAACTGTGGGCAAAGAGTTTGACTGCTCTGTGAGGACAGTAGGTGAGAAAGCCCTCCTTGTCTTCAATAAATGTTATTGCTTCAGAGCCGAAAACAGAGAGAAAACCCCAAGGTCAATGTCAGGAAGGACTTCAGTGTCGAGAAATATAGCTTTACACAATGTCTTTTTCGGATTTCTTCAGCTGTCTCAGCAGGTACAGTGTCCTAGCAGCATACTTTCTACTAAAGGATCCCAGTCCCTGTATATTAATGAGGGTCCTACTTGATTCAGGTAGGTACCATAGTCAAGAAATTGAAGCACTGTGAAAATGGCAGTGCAACACAAATGCAGCAGTAAGTCCACCACCTCCATTTTAATCCCACTATTGAGTCATTACAATGGGGCACATCATGTTAAAATTATGTCCAGTGGTGTCTAGTGAAAACAATTGACTAATTGACAGTGAGGAAGGATGTGGCAGGTTACAGCAGGATATAGAGAAGCTGCAGAGCTGGGCAGAAAGGTGGCAAATGGAATTCAATGTAGCTAAGTGTGAGGTGATTCACTTTGGGAAGAATAACAAAAAGATGGCGTACTGGGCTAATGGTCGGA
>NC_057712.1:86588128-86591400 GCF_004010195.1 Chiloscyllium plagiosum | reverse complement strand
GATAGTGGGTTAGTATAGGTTAGGTGGGCTTGGATCGGCGCAACATCGAGGGCCAAAGGGCCTGTACTGCGCTGTATTCTTCTATGTTCTATGTTCTATGTTCTATGTTCTATGATCCCAAAATACCGGGTACCAGGAAGCCGAGGGTGATGGTTGAGGGGTGTTTTTGTGACTGGAAGCCTGTGTCCAGTGGCGTTCTGCAGAGATCAGTGTGGGGACCTTTGCAAATTGTGATACATATTAATGATCTGGACTTGAACACAGGAGGTTTGATTGGTATGTTTGCAGCTCTGAGATCCAAGATGGCGGTGGAGTAGGACATGTCAGCCAGGGCTTGTCCACTCTGCTATTCTTCTGCTTTTTTTTCTTCTTTCTCTTCATCTTGGTGTTTCTTTTCTTCTCTCCTGGCCTCCGAAGACTCTGGGCCTCTGACATCTCTCGGCCTCTGATCGAGTCCCGGCCTCTGAAATCTCCCAGTTTCTGACAACTCTTGGGATCAGCGCAGATATGATGAAGGGAGTCCTATCCCATGGCGTTCTCTTGGCTTGGCATGGCCTCAGCTTGGTCATTGATCTTGAAGCAATACCGGAGTGATCTCCCTCATGATCCTGAAAGTAAAGCCTGGTGGTCAGGAACCAGGACCTGTTGCAGACTGGAAGCTAGGTGCCAGTGTTGGAAGACTGCTGTTCTGGACTTTCATTTCTGCAAAGCTGAACATTTTACTTCTCCATTTTCTAAGATCTCGTAACATATAAACTTTTCACTGTACTCATTTGAATATATGTGACAATAAAACTAATTCAATTCAATATAGAATGATATTATAAAAAACATCTTATCTAAATGGTGAGAGATTGCAGAGCTCTGAGATACATAATGATCTAGCTATCCCTTGTGCAAGAATCACAAAAGGTTACTATGCAGCTGCAACAAGCAGTTAGGAAAAGTAATGGGATGCTTTAATTTATCATGAGGGAAACGGAACTCAAAAATAGGGCATTAGTGAGACCACATTTGGAATACTTTGTACAGCACTCGTCTCCTTATGTAAGGAATTAATATGTTAGAAGAACTTCAGAGATGGTTTACTAGGTTAACAAAACTGGAGTCAATTGAAATCAATAGGAAAACTTGTCACTGGTTGGAGTCATACTGAGCATAAAAATAGATGGTTGAGTTTTTTGGAGTTCAATTATCCCATCCACAGGACATTGCTGCAGGGATCTCAGCACAGTGTCAAAGGTTTAACCATTTTAAACTGTTTTATCAATGTCTTTTCTTCCTTCAAGAAGTCAGAAATACACATATTCGCAGATGAACGTGCACGTTCAGCACTATCTGCAACTCATCAGATTCTGAAGCAGCCCTGGTCTATATGCAGAATACCAGATAATATTCAAGTTTCAGCTTATTAATGGCAAATAAAATCTTTGCTACAAAATGACCATTTCCAACAAGAAAGGACATAACCATCATCATTGATGATCAGTAGCATTAATATTGCTCAGTTGCCACAATGAATACTGACCAGAAACTAAACTAGACCAGCCATATAAAATACTATGGCTATAAGGTCAGATCAATGGCTGGGAATTTGGAGGCAGCTAATTAACCTCCTGTCTCCCAATGCCTGTCCACTGTTTACAAGGCACAAGCCAGGTGTTCGCAGGTAAAGGGATGGCTGGGAAATGGGAAGCCTTCAGAAATGAGATAACGAGAGTTCAGAGACAGTATATTCTTGTTAGGTTGAAAGGAAAGGCTGGTAAATGTAGGGAATTCTGGATAACTAAAGAAATTGAGGATTTGGTTTAGAAAAAGAAGCAAACATAGGTCAGGTATAGACAAGATAGATCAAACGAATCTTCAGAAGAGTATAAAGGCAGTCGGAGTATATTGCAGAGGGAAATCAGGAGGACAAAAAGGGGACATGAGATAGCTTTGGCAAATAGAGTTAAGGAGAATCCAAAGAGATTTTGCAAATACATTAAAGACAAAAGGGTAACTAGGGAGAGATCAGTAAGGTGCCCTTTGTGTGGAGCCGCAGGAGATGGGGGAGATACTAAACGAGTATTTTGCATCAGTGTTTACCGTGGAAAGGGGCATGGAAGATGTAGAAAGTAGGGAAATAGATGGTGATATCTTGAAAAATGTCCATATTACAGAGGAAGACATGCTGGATGTCTAGAAACATTTTCTAAGATCTCGTGGATAATTCCCCAGAACCTGATCAGGTATACCCTAGAACTCTGTGGGAAGCAAGGGAAGTGATTGCTGGGCCCCTTGCTGAGATATTTGTATCATCGATAGTCACAGGTGAGGTGTCGGAAGATTGGAGGTTAGCTAACGTGGTGCCATTGTTTAAGAAGGGGGGTAAGAACAAACCAGGGAACTATAGACCAGTGAACCTGATATCGGTGTTGGGCAATCCTGAGGAATCCTGAGGAACAGGATGTACATGTATTTGGAAAGGCAAGGACTTATTAGGGATAGTCAGCATGGCTTTATGTGTAGGAAACCATGTCTCACAAACTTGATTGAATTTTTTGAAGAAGTAACAAAGAGGATTGATAAGGGCAGAGTGGTGGATGTGATCTATATGGATGAAAGTAGGTACTGCCGATGCTGGGGATTAGAGTCAAAATTAGAGTAGTGCTGGAAGCAGGAAGATTCCTGATACTCTAATCTTGACCGTGGACTTCAGTAAGGTGTTCAACAAGATTCCTCATGGAAGACTGGTTAGTAAAGTTAGATCTCATGGAATACAAGGCGAACTAGCCATTTGGATACAGAACTGGCTCAAATGTAGAAGATGGTGGTGGAGAGTTGTTTTTCAGACTGGAGGCTTGTGACCAGTGGAGTGCCACAAGGATTGGTGCTGTGTCCACTACTTTTCGTCATTTATATAAATAATTTGAATGTGAGCAGCAGAGATATAGTTAGTAAGTTTGCAGATGACACCAAAATTGGAGGTGCAGTGGACAGCAAAGAAGACTACCTTAGCTTACACAGGATCTTGATCAGATGGGCCAATGGGCTAAGAAGTGGCAGATGGAATTTAATTTAGACAAATGTGAGGTGCTGTATTTTGAGAAAGCAAAACTTAGCAGGGTTTGTACAGTTAATGGTCAGGTCCGAGGGAGTGTTGCAGAACAAAGAGACCTTGGAGTGCAGATTCATAGTTCCTTGAAAGTGGAGTTGCAGGTAGATAGGATAGTGGAGAAGGCGCCTGGTATGCTTTCCTTTATTGGTCAGAGTATTGAGTACAGGAGTTG
>NC_057712.1:86578852-86587968 GCF_004010195.1 Chiloscyllium plagiosum | reverse complement strand
GACCAGATATCCCAACCCAATCTAGTCTCACCTGCCAGCACCCAGCCCATATCCCTCCAAACCCTTCTTATTCATATACCCATCCAAATGCCTTGTAAATGTTTTGTCTGGAGCGTAGGAGGCTGAGGGGTGACCTATTAGAGGTTTATAAAATCATGAGGGGCATGGATAGGATAAATAGACAAAGTCTCTTCCCTGGGGTGGGCAGTTCAGAACCAGAGGGCATAGGTTTAGGGTGAGAGGGGAAAGATATAAAAGAGATGTATGGGGAAACTGGTTCACGCAGAGGGTGGTACATGTATAGAATGAGCTGCCTGAGGATGTGGTGGAGGCTAGTACAACTGCAACATTTACAAGGCATTTGGATGGGTATATGAATAAGAAGGGTTTGGAGGGATATGGGCTGGGTGCTGGCAGGTGAGACTAGATTGGGTTGGGATATCTGGTCTGCACGGATGAGTTGGACCGAAGGGTCTGTTTCCATGCTGTACATCTCTATGACTCTAAGTCAACAGCATGATGAAATATTCTCCACTCACCTGGATGCATACAACTCCAGCAACACTCAAGAACCTCAATGCCATCTAGGACAGAGTATTCCACTTGGTTGAAATTCCATTCCCTACTTTCCACATTCACTACCTTCACCATTGACACACAATGGCAACATTCCAACCCATACACTGTCCTGACTTGGAACGATGTTGCTCATTCAATATTCCAGAGATCCCATCTTAACAGCATTAAGGGTGCTGTGGATTAAGAAGCAATCTCACTATCATCTCCTCCAGGGCAAGTGGGGATAGGTAATGAATGCTGGCCTAGTTAACCACTCCAACACCCTATGAATGAATAAAACGAATCTCATACCTGAAATGGGTGCTTTGTCGAATGAGTTTGTATCTGCTGGAATTTAAAAGATTAAGAGGTGACTTAGTTGATACACTGGGGTCTTTGCAGGATGGATATGAAAAAGATATTTCCTCCTGTGGGAGAAACTAGATCTAGGGATCAGCTGTTCACATAAGGTGCCTCCCATTAATGGCAGAAATTGAGAATTTTTTCTCATAGAATAATGTGAATCTTTGGAACTTTCTGCCTCAAAAGCTTATAATTCAAGAAATACTTTAGCAAAGACCTCTTCACAATCTGTGTAGTTCTTTCTGTAGCATCCTTTAATACTCGACATTATAGTAGTATGTTAGTGTGTGTTTGACACACTTAATAATTTCTACTGAAAAATGTTTCAAACTTTTCTCACTTAAATTGTGAACAATTATCTGACACTAACACCTCCAAGCAATGTATAATCTGCAAGCTAACTTTCAAAATTTGTCTAGTTTTGGCACTTAGAATTGGGCATAGAATCTTATTTATCCACCTGCTGTCGTTATTTTTCCCCTTCCACTTCATAAAGATTATCATGTAGTTGTTCCTCCAGTTCACTTGGGTTGAAGTACGAATGAAAGGAACCTTGGTTAAATTATTTCTTGTTCTGAGCTACTTCACACCCTTTAACAAATCTTTAATATCTAAATCCTCACCTTTCGATGCCAAAAATAACCTCTGCTACTGCTTTCGTGCAGAGTATTCCGATGTGGTTTTGATGAAGTTACTTCAACAATCTGTCTCTAAGTCTTGACAAAATACTGCCTCTTAAGCTCTTAGGAGAGAGAGCTTGACCTACACTTAATTCATTTCCACATCAAAATACTTCTGCAATTTCTCATCATCACAGTCTTTAGACCAACTATTCAGGAGATAATTCACTGAGCATTGCATCCTTACAAGTTTCTTCACTAATTTAAAAAGTAAACACTGATACATCTTTGTTTACATTATTTATTGATAAGTCGCAGACTAGAAATGAAGTAGACTTCATGGAAAATCTTGAAAGAATACTTGTATTGGCATGATCCAACAATTTAGGACAGTTAATCTCCCGGCGATGAGTCACCATACCAACACCTATCCCTGAACTGTGCTCATGCTAGAGATCCTCCTCCCTTCTTTTAATCAAATAAGATTTTAAAATCTTGGTGGCGCTAATAAAATTAACTTTTTATTGAGGCATTATTTATGTAACTTAATTGCCACCTTATATGATCTCTAAAACATTTTTCTCAACTTCTGAGTAATTTTGCTCTGACTTTGTCCAATTATGTGAAGGTCTGTGATAGATTCAGAATATTTACTATACACATTTAAAAAGACATTGGTAGTTATTTGGGAACAAAAAGTGTTAATTGTCAGCAGAAAGGTGGGAAGATAGTTATGGATTAAGAAGATATGGGTCAATGAAGCTAACCAAATGATGGAGTATGATGAATAAACCAATAAGATATTCTTGCTTCTGCACGCTCCAGACAAATAGATAAATGGCCTTCCAGGTTGGTGTATTCCACATTTCCACAATTCTTTAGCTATAAGTTAATGTGTGTTTGGTTTTTACAGGCTGCATTTTATTTTTATGATTTGATCCATTGATTTTGACTTTTTACATCTATAAAATTAACTCTATTCGCTATTTGGAACACCTAAGTTTTTCCTCCCTTCAGCCTCAATGTCTCACAAGAATAGAGCAGTTATTTTATAGCACACCCCCTTCGTTCTCAATGTGATCTTATTAAACTTCATCCCCTTTCAAAGTGCTCATTTGCTGTATTTCAAATGAAACTTTCTAAAAGATACTTGCTAATTTGCATGTCAGTAAATGAATCGGCTATACCATCTCATTGTGGAGTTTTCTTAATAGATGATTCTGGACAAGGTGAAATATCTGTATATCATATAAGTCCATTCAGTATTCAAAGCATACAGCAAGCATACTATCTCTTAACATTTTCCTTTTCATTGGGAACATAATAAATTTTTATAATTGTTCCTAATAAATCAATTCCTTCATCCCTTAATCATTGTGATGAAAAAGTATCTCAGAATTTTTTTGTTATGAAGAGAAGAGATCTTTCACTCACAGCTGCTGAGACAGGTTATTTTCCTATTTATAAACTAAATGTCAGGATCGCACCACTCACAAGATATTTCACCTGTGTTATCACTGGAGACAGATTTTGTTAAACTAATGTGAGAATATGTACTGACTGTTGCCTCTCAGTAGTTCCTGGAGTGCACCTGGGACGGGGTAGGGAATTGCAGTGAGCTGTTTGTCTTTGGGCAACAGCTGAATAGTGGTGATGAGTAACTTTTCTGCAGCTTTCCTTGATTGCCTTTGGGCTTCAGGGAATATTTATGTGAAACTTTTGCTTGGAAGATTAAATACATTCTGTGGAGTTCATCATAAATGAAACCATAAAAATATCCACGCCAGAAGTGGACCTGATGGGTAAATACCTTTCCAATGTTCCACACTGTCATATGTTTGTAATCAAATGCGGTTTATCATCTCTTAAATCTTGAGTAATGTCAAAATGATTAATCCTTCAATGATAATGCTATCATTCATTTACTTTATATTTTGTACTATACTGAATGCTGGCACTAGAAAATATGTTGTGCCACGATTTCCTTACTATTTCCCAACTCCCAGAGGGAAAACCCAGTAAAACTGGTGAATAGGGCATTCTGGTCCAACCTGCCTTGTACACTTCGATATGGAGGTCCAGTATGATGAGTACATTAAGTTCCAAGTATAATTTCTTTTACTGTTTATTTTTCCCTGTTAACAGTTATATCTCAGTGAACTTATATCATGAATTTTGAAGTCAGCTGGACCAAGAAACTTTCTAAATCAATTCTAGTGCTTTGGTGAGGTTGCTAATTTCAGTATGATATTTTAAGATTCATTTTTGGGATGTGGCTGTTACTGGCTGGCCAGCAATTAATGTCCGTCTGTATTTGCACTTGAGAAGGTGGTGGTGAGCTGCCTTCTTGAACCACTGCAGTCCTGCTGCAGTGGGTTGACCCACAGTGCCATTAGGGAGGAAATTTGAGGATTTTGACTCAGTGACAGTGAAGGTACAGTGATATATTTCCAAGTCAGGATGGCGAGTAACTTAGAAGGGAATTTGAAGTTGGTGATGTTCTCATGTATCTGCTGCCATTGTCCTTCTAAATGGAAGTGGTCACTGGTTTGGCAGATGCTGTCTGAGGATCTTTGATGACTTTCTATAGTGCATCTTGTAGATAGTAGGTACTGCTGCTACTGAGTGTTGGTGGTGGAGGAAGTGGATGCTTGTGGATGTAGTGCCAATGAAGCATCTGCTTTGCCCTGGATGCTGTCAAGCTTCTTGAGTGGTGCTGGAGCTGCATCTATCTAGGCCAGTGGGGAGTATTCTATCACACTCCTGACTTGTGCCTTCTGATGGTGGACAGTCAAGAGGGAGTTACTTGTCACAGTATTCCTAGCCTCTGACCTACTGTTGTTGCCATTGTGTTTGTGTGATGAGTCCAGTTGAATTTCTAGTCAATGGTAACACAGATGCCAGTGTTGTAACTATACTGGAATAGCTTGGCAAGGGGAGTGGGAAGTTCTGGAGCACAAGACTTCAGTACTATTATTAGAATGTTGTCAGGGTTCATAGCCTTTGCAGTATTCAATGCCTCCAACTCTGTAGCAGGTATATGGGACAATTTGCCTCATTAATCTGAGAAAATTTGATATGGTTTATTCTCTTGATTACTGCCCATTGTTTCCTGCCAGAACATTATACTTAGAAGATGGCAATGATGGATGAGACTTGTCTGTGGTACCAATTTGCAGGGAAATATTCAATGTTGAGGTTAACATCAATAATAGCTACTTTGACTATATCAGTTTCTATGAAAAAAGACAATATTTGTATGGCAAACTGAAGAAAACAATGATGTCATCAATTCTACATTGTGTGCAGAAACAGAAAATGTACTGAGAGGAATAGTGCTGCAGTTATATCCTCATATCTGGATTGAGATGATGGCTGCCAAATCATTATCCTTCACAGAGTATTTAGCTTCACAATGTTATCTTTGTAAAACCATTCCAAGCATGCAGATTCTGTCCTTATCATATGACAATATTTGTGACAAATTTACACCCAAAACAGAAAAACGCAGCATGATAATCACAGCATATAGCTGCCAAAACTCACTCTGTTGTGCTCCACTGTCTTCGCCAAAAAACAACTCAAGGTGCTGGTCTGGCAATGAAGAAATGTTCCTGGAACTAACATTTTGCTCCAGTATCCACTCAGATCATAAAACACAGTGCCATGTGCCTATCCCCTGGATCTGTGACACTCCATCTTCTGGTCAATAAATGATCCGCCAGCAGGCATAAGTGATGTGTCAGATCAAACTGGATTACAGTACTGTCCTGCAATTTGCAGCACACATTTGTGGATGAAAGACAACAGAACTCATGTCTGTGCACTTTGAAATTGATTTTCAGAGATAAGAAGCTTGCCATTTGTGTCCAGTCACAGCTACCAACTAGTTCCAATAAGACAATATTATTTATTACTTAAGACAATATTACTTAAGATGGTCAGCTTGGAAAAAAAAAACAAAAGAGTGCCAAATACGGCATTGAATTACCTGAAGTGAGTATAAATAAAACTGGTTCAAATAGCTTTAGAAAATATTCCTCACACACTCAGAGTCAGCAATAAATACATTCCTGTCGTTCCTTCCATTTTATTAAATTATTCATAACTGTGAAAGGTTTATGAAATGTGAAGAAAAGTCTGTTTTCTTATTAAAGAAATCTGAATATGTAAATTAATTCTAATTAGCACAATTATTAGCATGTTATCCCTAATAACATAAAACTCACAGCCTCTAAGTTTTACAAATATAGGCATTATAGTTGTTGAGTTTGGGATGAAACTGTATTTCCAAAGTAGCCCAATTAGGCAATGCAAATTAGTCACTATTAACATAATTGATTAATAGACTAAAAGCACAGAAATAATAAATTTGCAAATTTATGAAAATGCAATTTATGGCTTTCACATGTTAAAGAAAAGTCTATTTTCTAATTAATCTGATTTTCATAGGCAAAATAAAAACTGTACATATTGCAAAATATATCAGAATGACATGATGAAGTAACAATATAATCATAATCACAGGGTCCATGAAGTACACTTTAAACACTAAAATTTGAGTTAGGTTTTCAGTTATAGTAGTAATGATTATTTGGCACTATTCAACATTTATAACTGTGTAGATAAATGAAGTATTAGCACAATTTACCGGTTGATCAGGTTGGTGGATTGATAGCCAAAAAAATCTATCTTCAGCCGTTCTCATCGTTACATAATTAGAGCAAAAATTTTTTTTAAAATGCAATTCAATATCATTTTCTGGAGACTCGTTCTTTTTTTATTATTCATTCACGAAATGTTACAGTTGCTGACCAGCCCAGCATTTATTGTCCATTTCTAATTTTCCTCGAGAAGTTTGTAATAAGCTGGCTTCTTGAACCTCCGCAGCCCATCAGGTAGTGACACATCAATGACCAAGCTATAGCGATATATTTCTATGTCAAGTCGGTAACTGACTTGGAGAGAAGTTTGGAGGCAGTGGTTTTCCAATGCATCTGTTTTCCTTTTCCTTCATAAAGTTCATAAGTTTGAGAGGTGCCGTTGAGCCAGTTCTGACAAGTTGCTACAGTATATCTTGTAGAAGGCAAAACATATAACAATAGTGCAAGGAGTAATACTTATGTAGAAGTGACCTCTTTTGTCCTGGATGATGTAGATCTTCTCGAGCACTGTTGGAGGAGCACTTACCCAGGCAAGTTGAGAGTATTCTCCAACATTCCTGATTTGTGTTTTATAGATGATGGGCAACTATTCTGGAGTTAGAAGAAAGCCACACATACAAAAGACCCAGTTTCCAACCTGTTCTTATAGCCACAGTATTTATATAATAGATCCAGGAAATCTTTTGATGAAGGAGGCGACTAGGACATTGATGATGGGAATTCTGCAATGGTAAGGCTATTAAATATCAAGGAAACATAACTGGACATCCTCTTTGTGGTAATTATAATGCGGTCAGTCAGGTGGACCTCATATAATAAGTTCACTGGCTGGGGCTGTTAATCTGGTTCTGTCAGGGAGCTCTGGCTGACAGAGAAGCACCGTAGTGCCAGACATTATGTTCACTCTTAGAGCTGGCTCTGAGGGAGCTGGATCAGTGTCAAGGACTCTCCAAGTGTAATTGAAGGATCCCTGCCACTGTGGAGTTATTTCAGTCTTGTTGAGGATGGTCATGAAGAGGTAAGTTTTGGCACAAATGATATCATATCAGCCCAAGCCTGGGTGTTGTCCAGTTCTTCCTGCATGTAGGTGTGAAATATTTCAGTGTTTTGAGAAGTCATGAATGGTGCTGAACAATGTGCAATCATCAGTGAACATCTCACTTTTGACCTTCTGAATGAATTAAGGTCATTGACAAAACAATGGAAAATGGTGTGTTTAGGACACCAACCTGAGGACCTCTTCAAGTCATATCTTAGGGTTGAGATAACTGGTCTCTAACATTCACAACCATCTTTCTTTGTGTTGTATGTGGTTCTAAACAATGGAACTTTCTCCCTTGAAATTTTATTAGCTTCAATTTTTCTTGCATTCCCTGTTGCGACAGTTGGTCAAATGCTCCTTGTTGTCAACAGCACTTCCTCTCACATCACCTCTACAATTTGCCTCCTTTGTGCACTCTTGTGCCCCAGCACAATGGATTGGATCTGAAGTGATGTGGACCTGGTGAAAGCTAAATTAAATACTGAAGAACAAGTTAGTAGAGCATGCGTGCTGCTTGAAAGCACTATCATGACATGATGATTGAGTGTAAATTGATTGGGCGAACATTTGTTTTGGAACTGCCATTTGTACTGCCAGTGTTCTGAAGAAGAGACCAGGATGCATCATCCACTCTGTCTGAAGCTTTTTGAAAATACTTCAGTATTATCTTTTGCATTATGCGCTAGGCCCTGCCATTATTGAGGATAGCAAAGTTCATGAAGTCATTAGATATTTAATTATTCACCGCCATTCATCACCAGCTGTGGGCAGGACTGCAGCATTATTGGATTTGTTGGTCGTGGGTTTGTTCATTCTGTCTAAAGAATGTTGCCTCTGCTGTTTGACATGCCTGTAGTCCTTCTGAAACAGTAAATGTTAATATCACTGAAAATATTTAGAGGACTATAAGTCCAACTGCCTATAAGTATTTATATTTTTGTTATAAAGTAAAACATAAGGCAGGTTTTATCCCAAGTGATCTTATGATTGCCAACAAATGCTAGCTATTAAGATTGCTCATTATTTATTTGTATTAAGCCAACAGAAATGTGTTTTGCAACCCTATGCCTGAACAGAACTTGTATCCATAGAGGCTCCCTGCAGAGACTATAGATTCAGTAACTATGATCTGCCTAAAGTGCCCATTGAAGACTTTTAAGATACTCTTCAACATTTCAGATAAATTCAAACATTTACTTGGAAAGGCTTCCCAAGTATAGAACACTCTCAAGCATGCTCTTTACATGAACATTTATCATGTATGATTTTTCTGATAACTAATAGTATCCAGAAGGCTGTGCATGGGTCTCTGACTGTACAAAAAGCAGAGCGATAAAAGCCAGATCTTGCTGATCTGATAGGTCAGCAAATTATCTGGAGCAATTGTAAAACAAGTTCATTCTGCATAACTTTCAGTGCTGAATGTTCTTTGTGGTTTTTAAACATGGTCTAATTTAATACAACAGCTGCAAAAAACAATTTCCTAAAGATTTCTAAAGCTGAAATCCACGACAGAATACAAAATGAACTGTAAAGAACTAAACATCACATTAATATTCACAGGCACAAATTGCGGGAGGGTGTAATTACAGCGTGACAAATTTACGTAGGTAGTTTCCATCATAAATGTGGACACAGGAATTTATAATTGAACAAGTTGACAAAAAAATGAATGCAGAAATTTTCATAAAATTGGTTAGAAAGTAATATCAAATATGGAATAAAAATAACCACAGAATAAATGACTTTAAAATGGGGATAGAATTATGTCTGCATGCCCTACACAGATTATCATCGTATGATCTCAAGCTCTGCTATATCTAAAGATGAGATAATAAAGTGAGGTGATTCAGCATCAAACTGTCACCA
>NC_057712.1:86454618-86578352 GCF_004010195.1 Chiloscyllium plagiosum | reverse complement strand
CTTCAGTCTTTCAGTGTAAGGTAATCCCACCATTGTTGTTGCTGAGACCATTAGGAGTTGTGAGACATCAGTCATCACTCCATGAGATCCTAAGATATCCTGCTTGATCCCCACCCAAGTCAGTATATATTATAAGATTGGGTGGAGCTTAATGCAGTCTCCATCATTAACTCTTTCAGAGACAATACCTTATCCATGCATTTTCCCCATGGTTAACATTTATACATTTAGGTACATTATCATATTTATCATCTTATTTGCCCATATGTTTCTGATTTCAAAAATTCAGACAGTCTGGAGATTTCACAAGGCTTTTTGGAATTGGGAGATTGGTAAATCATTGGCTTAAACGATTGCGTTCTTGAATTTTTGTGGGTTTTAATGGCTTTGCCTGATGGTGGACCATTTATTGATGGATGCCTGTCATTGAGGTTGCTGTTCAAGGAAAACGATGTAGCCAGTCCACGACCTTATCTGGAAGCCCTTAATCTCTGAAATTTATTTCACAGTAAAACTCTTCCCTGCTGAATCAGATAATTGTCCCATGGCATCATCTGGGGAACCTTTATTCTTGTGAATTTCCTGCCGTCTCCAGGCAAAATGGAGTTTCACCAATTTTTTTTGCAAGCAAACTGGACAGTGTACTGCCTCTCATGGCCTGACAATCAATACCTGCCTTTTTCCACGACTTTCCCAAAATAAGCTTAATGCCTGCATCCTTTGTAATTCTTTCTGGCCTGATTCTTCCTTTGAATAATTGATTTCCTGCTCTCATTTTCTTTTTACTATCTTTTGCTGTTAGATTCTATCTGATTAGGTTTTTAAGTTGCACCTTTGTGGCCTTAATTCTGACATTGTGACATTACTGGTGTTGCACACTCAGTTTAAATTTCTTCTATGGCCTTAGAGTTTCCTAATATAGCCCTTCATCAAGGTTTCCAATTGCTATGGCGGCAATGCTCATTGTGAACTGCCTGTTCACATCGTTAACTTAAATTTTTCTTATTGTGAATTGAGATTTCTAACTTTTTACTCATTGAACTTTTCTGTCTGTTTTCTTCCTAACTGAATTTCTAATCAGAATTGTTCCTAATGATTCCTGTTTCCTAACGAATCTATGCTCAATCATGTTTGCTTCAGGATTTCTTGCTAGGGATGAAGTGAAAGGCTTTACTACTAATTGTTGTTTCTCCCTTGTCGATCTTCTCATAGTTTTTTCTGCAGACTGTTTCACTGTTCAGTTGCTGCAGTTACTGACTGGCTGTATGAGTAGTTCTTAAAGCTGTAAAATCTTTAAAGCACCAAAGTCCAGTGCTTCTCCTCATTTTACTGGAATTCTCTGCTCTTGGGTACATCATAAATCTTACCATTATGTGCTACAGGTAAGTTGAATTCCTATAGCTAAACCATATATAATCTGTTGGACTGCCAATCAGTGGAAGCTGGTATTTCGAATGGTTATTTGCAGTCAACTGAGGCTTAATAAGAAGTGGCTCCTGACGTAACCACAATTAGTTTTATTGATTGTTAACAATCAGCACAAGTTACATTGGTAAGATAAACATGGCTATTAGGAGACTTGTGGTCACAGGCCTTCACTTCTTAAGGTCCTGAGTTGTTCTGCCTTATTCCCACCTAAGGTGGTAAGACATCATTTGAATAGATGGAGTTTAATGCAGTCTTCAATATTGACCCTTGTACAACAGCTCACCATTTTGCAATTAGGCATCCATATAGATAAAGAGGAATTTGAGTAGCATTGGGTATCAAATACTGGATAACACTACCTGGAGGCCAGCGATGAGAACACTTGTTCACACATCTAGGGTTTAGTTCGCACCAGGATTGGGTTGAATAGAGATGAGCAGCTGCAATTGCACAGCAACGCTTCTAACTGATTACACTATCACAAGGAGAATTGCCAAGGCAAGAGGAAGTGAAAGATAGTCTGAGCAGATTTTCAGAATGGACATAAACAAAAGATGGAGAGTTTGCATGGCCTTTTCATATAGTTGCGATTATACGTTACCTCGTTTTTGATAACATCAATTATTCAAACTTATATTTTATAACTTTGCTAATCTGAATAAAGCATTAAAATGCAAAAAAAACAAGAATTCTTGATAAATATGAGGTGATGCAATTTGAGAGGTTTCTTAAACAATATTATACAGGATTCATTACTGTTTATTATTTTGACTAATAGCTGTCGCGATGGCCTCAGATTACAGAGCAAACAAGTGAAATACAAGAAATTGTACTGAACATTAAGTATTTCTTTCTGAATCTCTCAACTATTGCTGGCAAGCTTTCACTGTTTATATGGTTTAATATTCAAAGGAAAGCAAATTATCATGAAGAAAATATATATTTTCATGAATGTTATACTTTAAGTGGAATGACTGAACATATGGAACCGAATGCTGAAAAACTGCTGATCCCATGTTTCGTCTGTTTTCCTGTGGTTAATGTTGACACTAACTCCAATGCTGAGGGCAATGCTGCATTATGCAAGGCTAAAAGTCAATTTTATTTGGCATTCCAACCTGGGGATATTAGATTGACATATATAAGTTTAGAACCACATCCCACACCCCCATCCTTACCACATTCTACAGAGGGTTCAGTGAGAGTACCCTGAGCTACTGCATCACTACCTGGTTTGGGAATTGCACAGTCTCGGATCATAAGACATTACAATGGCTAGTGAGGACAGCTGAGAAGATTATCAAGATCTGTCTTCCCTCCATTACAGATATTTACACCACAAGCTGCATCTGAAAGGCTAAGAGCATTGTGGAAGACACCACACACCCCTCACTCAAACTCTTCTTCATCCTGCCAGAAGATATCAGAGCATTCAGTCTATCATGGCCAGACTGTGGAACAGTTTCTTCCCCCAAGCTATCAGGCTCCTCAACACTGTATGTTTGGACTCTTTCCCATCTGAAATTCTTTGCTCGACTTTGAACTGCTGTTAGAAAAATGCCTATTATTTATCATTCTTCTATTACACTATAACTTGCGTGTTTTGCACTTCTTATGCATTTTATGCCGTGTACAATTGTGTAGCTTGTGCTGTCCATGTACCACCCTCAGTCCTGGAGAAACGCTGTCTCGTTTTTATTGTGCATGGTAGAAATGACGAACAAAAGCTACTCTCTCTCTCTAAATATGTTCATAGAATCTTACTGCACAGAAAAGTCAGTTCATTAGACATATCCTCACTCTTCGAAAGATCAGTCTGATTAGTCCCACTTCTCCAATTCAGTCCCTAAAGTGCTAAAATATTTCAATAACAATTACATTTTGATAGCTTCCTTAATAGTGCAGTAGTTAGTCACTGCATCAGACTGTGCAAAAAAGGTCCTATATTTGATCTATGGTTGTGTTGTAAGGCAGACCGAATAGGGCAAATACAGAAGGCTCTAGTTTCTTTCAATTAGATCATGGGTAAACCAGAACTCCAAGCCTGATTGTTATGTCAACACATGCGGAGGATGTCACAGGAGATGGAAATGCTCTTGCTGTGATGAATTGCTGCAGAGCATGCCAGATGTTGCATATTTGACAATCACTGTCTGGAGTGAATTAGTATTGAGTTCAGTGACGATGGGAAGTGAACAAGCAAATGGATTTTCTTTGCTGCTTCAGAATCCTGTTACAACTATACTCATTCATGCAAATGATGAGAATTCCTTATCTAAGGAATTAAATATTGTTCTTAGTGCTAAAGAGATCAAAGCATCTGGGAAGAAAGTGGAAACATGGTACAGATTAGGATAATTAGCCATGGTCATATTGAATGGTGAACTAAACTTGGAAGTCCAAATGGCCTATTCTTATGTTCTATGTTGCTATGTTTCTTCCGAAGGACTGATGAGGCATTCAGGTGTAGGGAGGTGAGAAACTTCCTGTGAAGTTTTAAAACCTGTCTAATGTCAATAAGGAGAAAGTGAAGACTGCAGATGCTGGAAATCAGAGTCGAGAGTGTGGTTCTGGAAAAGCACAGTAGGTTAAACAGCATCCGAGGAGCTGGAGAATTGACATTTTGGGCATAAGCTAAAAATGTGTTGCTGAAAAAGCGCAGCAGGTCAGGCAGCATCCAGGGAACAGGAGAATCGACGTTTCGGGCATAAGCCCTTCTTCAGGAACCTCCTGATTTTTACGGTTTGCCCAGATGCGTGTTGTCATAACACAAGTCATGAATTCAACAGCATCCAAAAAGGACATTTTATATGATCAATTCATACATCAATTCATATATTCAATATCTATCACAAATGACTGCTCAATTTATCATTAACACTGTTTATTTCAACTGCCTCTCCTTCCTGTACAATGTCTACCACCAAGAAGAACTAGAGCAATGTCATGATTTTCAAGTTTCCCTTGATTTTTCCAGATGACCACTCCTGCTACCTTGGGATATTCACCATCTCTGCCAGTATGTGGTCCAGGGTAAGGGTTGCTTGAGGCAGTTTGAGCTACCGATGTTGTTTTATTTATGCTTTGTCTTTGGCCTATCAACTAGTTAGTAGTGGAGGATACACCATCATAAAATATGAGAAGAGGCACTGTTCTTAAAATTCAGAAAGGTTTATTCCATAATAGCAATAAGTAATAAGAGTATTTGTTTAGGTAGAATTACTAGAACCTTAGAGAGCTGATACAGAGACACCTCTTTCTGAAAGCTAAAGGGGAACTCTTGTCTCTGCCCATGGACTGTTTGTGACATCTGCAGAGTGGGCACAGCCAAGTCATGCAAACATTAATCACTTTAGAGATTTACCTTGTACACAATTGCCACTAAAGTGTTTTTTCTCCTTAGTTAACCCACAATGCAATCATGTAATTGACATTATTACATTTATCAATAGCTCATCTCTCTCCGAGTCTCTGATTTCACAAATGCAGGAGATCTGGATGTTTCACGTATTTCTCAGAACACATTCTCTTTGGACTTGGATGGTTGATCTTTCACTTAGGGACTCATTCTAAACTATGGTGCATTTCTCACTTGACATCTTTTATCCTTTAGATATCCTTCAGGGAGCACATTGTTCTTTGCAGATATTTTTGTTCATTTATCCTGTCAGGAGGACACTTAATTGTCCAAATTTCCTTCCTGGAAGACTGCTGCTCTGATGAAATACGTTTGACTGATGATATAAACTCTGTCATGTTACTGAAAGATCACTGTGTAGTCCTCTTTATGTGTATTAGCTCAAGAGTGGCAATACAAATTTAGCTTACACAGTCTTAGTAATTTTTTGAAAGTTGAAGTTTGTCTTGTAAGTGGTTTTAGTGGTGTACCTTAATAGATCCACAGATTGATGTGGGATGTATTCAATCCTTCACGATACTGAGTTCCCCTTCTCTGCTGTGTAACTCTTGGAGTTACAATCAAAGGGTAGTAGCTCATATGCCTTTGTGCACCTTCTAATGTTTAGCACATTGCAGTGTGCTCAAAGATTTGAGTGTATTTTATAGTAATAACTAGAAAAATACTGGACTCAGTTTTTATTCTGAAATTACCAAAAGGAAAACACAAGCTACTTAGTAACGTCCTCCTCAGAATTCATGTAATGGGCAAAATGCTAAAAATAAAACATGCCATTTCATTTTGATGGAACAATATAGTGCATTGTGGTGCTGATGTGGCTTAACAGCACTTAACATGTAACAGAATTTTGATCCATCTCCGGTATGAGATTTTAATAAACTTCAAATCTTACCCATTGGTTTTTCAAAGCTTTCAATTTAGGAACGTGAAAAACTTTTGTGGCCTTCCATTGTATTTTTACAAAGTACTTCTGTGTTAGACATTGCTGAGACTGAGTCAAAGGGTATTAACACAGATATCAATGGCCGTGCTCAAACATTGCACCTCTACTACAACATTCAACATACGATAAATGACCTTGAGCCTTTGTGCCTGATTTTTGCATTCTCTGCATTTTCACACGCACAATTAGAAATGATGCTGCTAACTTGGGTAATACACCATAACACATGGCTCTCCATTTAGCTAACAAATATTTTACTTCTTTTTAAAGGAGGAAAATTTCTTCTCAATGTCTATGAGCTGTTTTTATCGCCAAATCTTAAGAGGTGGTATGCATTACATTAGAGTAATTTATCTTCACACACACAGGAAAGGATGATCAATCGCAGGAATGTATTGCAGGCCTGTTTTATACTGGATTGGAGGATAGATCAGTGGCTTGTTTAATATGCCAATCATTAGCAGAAGGCTTTTGAATCTGAACCTTCATTAGACCTTGGATCTCCAGCCTTAATTCAATAATCCTGGCGAACTGCTGATGGCAACTGGCTGGCTGTCCAAACATGGCTTTTTGTGACAGTGTCGGCTGTCCTTAGGTAGGTTCAGCAGAGAAAGGAACACAGACAGAAGGCTAGTATTGGGAGGGCCAGCATGGAAAGGTAATGGCCCATCATATTACTTGCAAGCCTAGAGGAGTACCACTGCTATACGTGTTTCTATTTTCTACTAAAAACGAACAACAATAAAAAATCTTAGCATTATGTTGGTAGCCTTTAGAGATTACATTTAGGTCCAATGACTAGGATGTGTAAGAACTAGAAGTACTGAGCAGCGCATATTTGAGGGAAGATCCACTCTGCTGTGCAGAATTCCAGAGTGTGGTTTCAAAATTAGGTCCTGATTAGCAGTTTAGGAAAAGGTCTTGATACAATATAGTTGGCCAAGTCTTAAGATGTAATATGCATTAATTTGACTTAATTTTGCAACCAGATGTCTCATACATTGCTGCACCCAGACTATTTAAAGTCTTGGGACACCATAGGATGGATGCTGGTCTGCCCCAGTGAGGTTTAACTGCTAGTTAGAGCCAGGGTTGGGGCTTCGTGTATTCTGATCAAAGGCTGACTGATGCTGATTGTAACATGGGAGCTGGGATATTTTGAAGCTCGTTACCTGAATGGAAATTTTGTTACTTTGGTGCTTTTCTTTTGTGAAAGATTATATTGTGTTCTTTGCCTAACTTGCGTTAGTGATGCTTTTGAATGATTCTGCGATGAGAGGATAATATCTGGCAACTGGAGGTCTGTGCATGCCTTTTGGCATGGGTGTAGTCCAAAGATGGTCTTGCAACTCTTGGTACCACATATAATAGGACTTTCTCTCTGGCTCATGTTAGGTAATTAGACCGGGGTGATGGTATGGACTTGGTAAGAGACACATTTCTATCACCATGCCAATTCCTTTCACACCCTTGCAGCTGAATATTTCTGAACGTCTACCAGTCCATATTCAATAATGTGTCTAACTTCAATGAGATTGCATATCCATATATTATGGCTCTCTCAGTCTGGTTCATTCCTATGTTGAAACAGATAGTACATTGGAATCCATGCTGTCGACCAACCTGTCAGATCATTTACTGGAGAAAATGCACCAGTATTAAGACCTTGGTGCCTGGCGGTTCCACTGCTGATGCCCTTACATTAGCTCATCTCTTGATAGTGCTCTGAAATCTTGGTAGGTATTCCTGCAATACTGCTCTATATAATAAGTGTTCCCTGACCATCTTCCCCTGACTTTGCTGATGGAGCAGAGATTTGGTGCAGTTTATTTTCTATTCTTGTTCCTGTTTGATATAGGGGAATGCTGTCAGGATGTGAGACTGTACAAAGATCGATGTCATAAGTGAAAGGATGACTGAGCCATGTCCCTGCTCAGTATTGATTGAAAATACAATTTGTCAGGTAGGAAATTGCAGAAAAGGATTCCAGAAAATTCTGTAGATGCAGATACATATATCTAGATGATTATACAAAAGAAAACTACTGTAACATTTCCTGTTAATATATCAATTTGTAACATTCCTCAAGGAAGCAATGATTGACAGGCTGTTAATTTACACTTGCTTTGCTTACTTTGATGTAATATCAATAATGGTCTGATTATTTTAACAGAAAAGCTTAACAGAAAATAGCTTCACTCTCTTTTTGAGAATTTTTACATGTTTAGAAAATTAAATGACATCTTTACTACAGATGTTCTGCAAATTCTAGTTCAAATTATCAATAACCATGAGGCCAAATGACCTCCTGCCGTGCTGTAACCATTCTGTGATTCTGTGATAGAAGTAGTGTTAGGTGAAAGGGTAAAGGTAGGGGAATGGGTCTGGGTGGGTTGCTCTTCGGAGGGTTGGTGTGGACTTGTTGGGTCGAAGGGCCAGTTTCTAATCTAATCTAATCTGTAAGTAAATTTTTATTGATTACTTGCTTTAGCACAGGTTTTCAGCAAGATGGAGACTCCCTGACATGTCAAAATAGTGGAAGACGTCAAAATTCCCAAGTCCAGTCTGCCCTGGCATTTCCCACTTTTGTCAGAGCAGCATTTTGGCTGGGCCATAGTTCATGCATACCTGGTCCATGGACGCAACTAGCTACCTAAATGATCAGCTCGAACCAACAGGTTCAAGAACGGCTTCTTCCCTGCTGTTATTAGCCTGCCGAATGGACCTCTCTAATTTCAAATCTAAGGTTGATCTTGCTTCTGTGCACCTCCTGTGCAGCCGTAACCTTATATGCCTCACTCTACCTAATCACCCTATGATCTGTATGTCCTTTTATTTCATGATCTGCCTGTATAGCTTGCAAAACCAAACTTTTCACTGTGCCTATGTATTTGTGACAACAATAAATCAAGTCAAATTAGCTGCTTTCACTCAAATCAGCCTCTGGAACCCCTTGAATCTGGAGCTCGGAATGTAGAGATTAGATAACGTAACAGCAGGTCTGCTCTTAGTGCATGTGTTTTGGATAGTCAGGTACCCCTATCAATAATGTCCCAGGATGTCTGGTTTTGGGGTCAAGGATCCTTGTCAACTTGGGAAGAGTTTGTTTTAAATGAAGCCCCTGGAGTTGTCCAACTTGCCAATGTATGTCAAGAAGTGACAAGGCTTGTCTGCAAGTGTCAAATGTGTCTAGAAGTTTCAAACCTGGCATGTCAAGATCTATTAAGAAGAGCTGGAGCTCAGAGACAGGGTTTTCTCCCCAGCTACCAACACCCCTCCCCAGGGAACTGCAGCCTCTTCAACTCTTCCCACATGTCCCAGACTCACTTCTAATCTAGCCTGCCCCAACAGACCAGAAATAGATACAGTAGGTTGATGTCACAAGTTTTGGTTTTTCTGCCTCTGTGCACCTGACCTGGCAACATAACTCAGAGTCTTTGCCCTGGCACAAAATAAATTAACCTTTATGTTAAAGAATGACCTCAGTCTTTTGAGAACAGACTCAGTCAACTCTAAGTAAGTAAGTATGAAATAAGTGAATAGTCATACTCAGTGAATGGAAGCAAACATCAAATTCATTGTATCTGCTTCATTACTCCTTGACCCAATAATTCACTGTGTGAGATATTCATTCTGTTGGTAAACAAAAATTTATATTTATGGACCAGCAGGACAACTGAAATGTATCGAACAGTTTGGATACTGGATTAAAAAGGTTTTATTTGTCAAAGGTTTGAAGGGAAATTGTGGTTTCCTAAAAATGAGATCAATGGGTTAATATGGACAAGGCTCTACCTCCTGAATACAGGAAACCAACCGATTTTGGAAACCAAAACAAAGTTGTTTGGGAGATTTACAAGACATTTATTATCTTAAATTGCTAGAAAACCTGACTTT
The DNA here is from genome assembly GCF_004010195.1 of Chiloscyllium plagiosum. Taxonomy (NCBI): domain Eukaryota; kingdom Metazoa; phylum Chordata; class Chondrichthyes; order Orectolobiformes; family Hemiscylliidae; genus Chiloscyllium; species Chiloscyllium plagiosum. The sequence continues at coordinate 86,568,666 of NC_057712.1, read as the reverse complement.
AGAAGAGACCATAGGGATTCATGTGTTGATGGCTGCCTAATGACCATTTCTGGGCTTGGCTTTTGGTTTTACAAACCCAGGGATCTAAGAGGACGGTAAGATAAAGTTTCTACACTTCAGTATTTTGATTACTTTGTAAACTCTGGAAATCTGAATTTTGGCCACTCTCTCAAGATTTGAGTCCAGCTTGATTTCCATCAAAAATGAAGGCTTGTTTTGAAGATCTTCCATCGGTTTACATTCATCAGTAATCCAGTTCTGTCAATAAGAAACCCAGTAGACCATGAGAATTCATTGATTTATATCCTTTGTTTTTTTAAACCATAAGCCAACAATTTTCTTGCTTTTTTTATAAACAGATATTGCTGTAGAACCTTTGTTGTCTTTTGGGTCATTAAAACCATATAACACAGAAAAGGCCATTTGTCTTTTCGAATCTGTGTTGACCTATCGCCCTCATCCCACATTTCGATACTTAGCCCATAGTCTTGAATGTTATGAAATTTCAAGTGCTCATCCACATACATTTAAAAAGTTGTGAGTTCTTCTACCTGTGACTATACCAGACAGCCGATACCAGATTCTCACTACCCACTGGAGTTCCTCAAATCCCATCTAAATCTCCTGCCCTACACCATAAAATTATGGCCCCTCATTATTGACCCTTCGATGAAGGAGAACAACTGCTATCTATCCACTCTGTCCATGCTCTTCATAATCTGTTTCACCTCAATTAGGTCACCCTTCAGATTTCTCTGTTCTTCAGGAAACAATCCAAGATGATCCAGCCTTTCTAGATTGGTAAAATACTCTTTCACAAGCAACATCCTGGTGAATCTTCTCTATACCACTCCAGTACAATCACATTCTTCCTATAGAGTGGTGACCAAACTTGCACACAGTACTCCAACAGTGGCCTATCCAAGGTTTGCACAGTTCCAACACAACCTCCCTGCTCTTATAATCTGTGCAATGAGTGATAACGACAAGTGAACTGCATTCTATCTTATTAACCCTATAAACCTGTCTTCTTAACTTTAGGGACCTGTGAACAAGCACTCCAAGTTCTTCTGAGTTTCCTAGTGTTGTGGCATTCATTAAGTATTCCTTTGTTTTCTTGCTTCCTCCAATGTGTATCACTTCAGTCTTTCAGGAAAAACTTTCATCTGCCACTGATCTGCCAATCTGACCAACACATCTATATCTTCTGCAAACTCAGACCCTCTTCCTCCTCTCTTGGGATTTTCTAAATGCTTTCTTAAGTTCCCCTCAACCTTCTATGCTCCATTAGGACCTCCATTGATTTGTTTCTTTTACACCTGCCAAAAGCTTCTATTTTCTATATTTTAGTTCTGAATATTCCTAGACATCCAGGGTTCTCTGAGTTTGTTCCTCCTACATACCACCCTAAAGGGAACACGTTGGGCCAGTACTCTTGCCATTTCCTTTCTGAATGCCCCCATTGTTCTGCTGTCATTGATTTTCCCACAAGTAATGTTCCCATTCTACTTTGGCTAGGTCCTGCCTAATTCTAATAAAACTGCCTTCACTTAAACCAAAATCCTTTTTTTGCAGATCATCTATTTAGTTTTCCATACCAAAGTTAAAATCATACTATATTGTGGCTCACTATCACTAAAATATTCCCTTATTGCCAACTTAAACACCTGTCCATCGTCATTCCCTAGAATTAGGCTCAGCACTGCACCATCCTTTGTTGGACTTCCTATGTGAATATGTTACAAGAAATCCACCACCTTCTAAACCCTTTACAGTATGACTAACCTGATTAATATTCAGGAAATTAAAATCCTTTAATATAATTATGCTTATTGTTATATGTCTCAGTGAATTGTCTGGGATAAAGTGAAGGGTGGGGAAATGAGGAAATCGGTGGCACCTACAAACAGACTTCGCCATTTCCACCACCTACATATAGACCCTGCCATTTTTGCTTCCTATAAACAGACCCCACCACCAGAGATTTTTTTCCCTTCCCCACTCCTACATGCGTTTCGGAGAGGCCATTCCCTCCACGACTCCCTTGTCAGGTCCACGCCCGCCACCAACCCACACTCCCCTCCGGGCACCTTCCCCTGCCATTGCAAGAAGTGCAACACTTGCACCCACACCTCACCTCCATCCAAGGTCCCAAAGGATCCTTTCATATCAGTCAGAAATTTACCTGCGTTTCCACACACGTCATCTACTGCATCCATTTTAACTGATGTGGTCTCCTCTACATTAGGGAGACAGGACGCCAACTTGCAGATTGTTTCAGAGAACATCTCTGGGACACCCACACTAACCAACTCCATTGCCCTGTGGCTGAACTCTTTAACTCCCCCTCCCACACTGCCAAGGACAGGCAGCACCTGGGCCTCCTCCATTGACAAACTCTAATCACGCAATGCCTGGAGGAAAAATGCCTCATCTTCTGCCTTAGGTCCTTCCAACCACACAGGATCAATGTGGGTTTCACCAGTTTCCCCATTTCCCCTCCCTCCACCTTATCCCAGTCCCAACCTTTCAATTCGGCACTGCCCTCTTGAAAGGTCCTACCTGTCCATCTTCCTTCCCACCTATCCACTTCACCCTTCTCTCCAAACTATCACTTTCATCCCCACCTTCATCTACCTGTCACATTCCCAGCTACCTTTCCCCCAGTCCACCCCCCTCCCATTTATCTCCGAGCCTCCTTGGCCTACAAGCCTCATACTTGATGAAGGGCTTAAGCCCGAAACATTGATTCTCCTGCTCATCGGATGCTGCCTGACCTGCTGTGCTTTTCCAGCACCACACTCTCGACCCTGACCTCCAGCAACTGCAGTCCTCACTTTCTCCTCAGTGCATTGTCTACATGTCTGGTCATCTATTGCCTGCTGACTGTCTATGGGTCTATAGTACTCCCTCAGCAATGTAACTAACCCCTTTTTATTCCTAAACTTTACCCATAAAGCCTCATTTAATGATCCTTCCAACATATCATCCCTCCTTACTGCAACCATTGATTCCTTAATTAATAATGCAACACCACTTTCACTTTTACATCCTCCCCCATCTTGCCTTATGATCCTATATGCTGGAATGTTGAGCTACCAGTCCTGCCCTTCCCTCAATTTGTGTGGTTGTCTCTGGGATGGTTACAATTTCACAATTCACACCTGTATTGTTTACATGTGTCTGGTTTTAAAAAGAGATATAGCTTCGATGCTAACCAGTTTTGTCATTTGTTATTAAGAGTGAGTTTTGTTTTACAATAAACTGATCATTTTCCATTTGTTAAAGAAGCCATGCAATTTCTAAATAAGGAGTACAAATTTGACAGCAAAATTCAAAATTGATTTAGGCATATTGACAAAATAGGAACTGTTGCAAATGCAATTGGAGGAATATGTTGGGAATCAAGCTAACCTACTCCACAATCCATGGCATTATTATAAATGTGTTAATTTAGTCAACAAGACAGACAATTGTTTGTACTACTTTTGTACTACTATCGATAATAAAAGAGAATTTTACTGATTTATAAGTTTACTGTCAAATTTGTTCACTTCCATAATCTGCTGAATTACTGAAAACTAATAACATGGAATAACAGCAGTTTGGAAAATTTTTAACTGTCTGTAAAAAAGCAAATCAATCAAATCGATACACCTGAGTATGCTAACTGAAAAACAAGAGTGAGGAAAAAAATCTGACGATGAACAGAGTATTCTTTGGATTAACTCATTTCCATCTTTCTACATAAATACATTGTAAAGTCTTTCGAATTTCTGATTGAAATAGCATGAGGCTCTTCTTAAACCTGAAATTATATATCTGTAAAATTTCCAATACACTCTCTGAGACTCATGAGGTTTCCTATCCATTGGCTAATATTTTTGATTGGATCAAATGATCTGTGAAATTTATTATTTACTTTTTGGTTTAAAGAAAGTAGCTCAATTGCATTCACAGATTTTATACGTTAAAGTAATTCACTGATTTGAATTTCCCATCTGCGCCTTGCAAGAAATAATCTCAAATGCTTCCTGATGAGGAGCCCGCCTCCATGGTTTCCAACCCACACTCACCTTCCTGCTAGCTGCAGCATCTTGATCTTCACAGGCTTGTTTGAAACCTTGTTGTTAATGAGATCATTAGCCCAAAATAAATTTGTACTTCCAATGAGTGTGTCTCTGACGCAGTACTCATTGGTCAACCAAAACTCAAAATCTACCACAGGATATGATGACTGATATTGAAATTCATCTCAGGTAGTCGACAACAGAAAATAAATCTTGGTGAAGTGTAAGAAAGATTGCTGAAGTCCTATTTCACCCTTCCGCCCAAGGCGAATTTTGCCCCTCTTTTCTCCTCTGTAGTGTGACTGCACACATGGGAAGTCATTTGATATTAAATTGCAGACAATTAAAAACTAAATCTTCCACACCAGATGGCAAAGTAACTCATACCTTATGCTTGGAAATTGGTGATATGTCATTAGCACCTACTCCTATTTCATTCTCCAAAGTGAATCAATCCTGAATTAGGTGCTTTACTGTATTATTCTGGAGATTTTCTCTCATTGGTCCAAAAGTCATATCAAAGGGTCAGCACAGACATCTGTCTTTTTGCACAGGGGTTAGACACAGAACATCCTCTTCTTTTTAACAACATGAACTATGGGCAGGAGGAACTAATTCATTTTTCTTGTTGAGAAAAGGTCCCATCTTCACAATGAGGATACCCTTTATTGCAAGTGCAGCATTACCACAATGCTAATAGAATAGATTTTGAAAATATCTTGCAACCTAAGACTGAATGAGACTGATCAGGCACGGCAGACCATCAGCAGCAACAACAGGTGGAAAGTGAGGACTGTGGGGGGTTCTATCCTTGTTGTGGTTGGAGGGGTCGGGTTCAAGGGTGGAGGTATGAGAAGTGGAGAAGATATGCTGGAGGGCATTGTTGATCACATGGAAGGAGAAATTGTGGTGCTTGAAATAGGTGGCCATCTGGGATGTCCTGCCACTAATTTCCTGATACAGTGCATTATCCTCCGCCATTTCCACCACCTACCAGCAGACCACCACCAAAAATATATTTTCCTCCCCACCACTATCTGCAATCCACAGAGACCATTGCCTCCGTGACTCCCTCATTAGATTCATACCTCCCACCAACCCACCCTCCACTCCCGGCACCTTCCCTTGCCGCTGAAAGAGTTGTAAAGCCTTTGCTTACATCTCCCCCCTCACCTCTGTCCAAGGCCCCAAAGGATCTTTTCATAATGGGCAGAGATTTTTATGCACATCCACCCACCTCATCTACTGTGTTGGTTGGTCTCAGTGTGGTCACCTCTACACTGGGGAGACAGGACGCCAACGTACGGAATGTTTTAGGGAACATCTCTGGGACACATACACCAAATAACCCCACAGCCCTGTGGCTGACCACTTCAACTCCCCCTCCCACTCTGCTAAGGAATCTGAGGCCTCCTCCACTGCCAAATACAAGCCACCTGACAACTGGAGAAAGAATGCCTGATCTTCCGCCTTTTGACCCTTCAATTACACGACATCAACATCAACTTCACCAGTTTCCTCATTTCCCCTCCCTCCACCTCATCCCAGATCCAACCCACCAACTTGGCAGCACCCTCTTGAACGGTCCTACCTGTCCATCTTCCTTCCCACCTATCCGCTCCACCCTTCACTCTGACTTATGACTACCAACCCCCATCTGCAGCCACCTAGCGCCTCCCCAGCTACCTTCCCCCCACCCCAACCCCACCTTCCTATTTATCTCTCAGCACTTTTCCCCCACTACATTCCTGATGAAGAGCTTATGCTTAAAACGTCGACTCTCCTGCTCCTCACATGCTGCCTGACCTGCTGTGCTTTTCCAGCACCACACCTTTTGACTCTGACCTCCAGCATCTGAGGTCCTCACTTTCTCCTCAAGCACAATCTGCCAAGTTATGGCTGGAATACTCCCCCACTATTACATCAAGCAAGGGATCAACCCTTCTTCAATGAATTAAATAGGTAGGCATGCCAGGAGTAGCACCTGACAAATGAGGTATCAGTCTGGTGCAACACAGGACTACTTGCATGCCAAGCAACAGAAGCTGCACTTCACAGACAGTGCTAAGCAATTCTATGATCAATCGATCAGATCTAAGCTCTGGAGTCTGGCCATATCCTTATGAATGATAGTGGAGAATTAAACAACTCATTGAGGAGGAGGCTCCACACCTTCTCAAAGGCAACTCAGAATAGTCAATAAATGCTGGCCCAGTCAGCGAAATCTACATCACCTGAATTTACTTTAAAAAAAACTCTCCTCATACTATCTTGGTATGTCTTACTTCCATATCACTAACACCAGCTTCTGTTTAGATACAGAGCTGTTATCCACTTCCCAAACCCCAGGCCTTTAACTTCATTCCCTACATGGCTGAACACCCTCCAGGCCTTTGACAGCAAAACCCAGACTCCAGGTGCCTCCATCCCCACCCTTAGGCCCCTGAAATTGACCATGAAAGGAGAGACTTCAGAGAAAGGTGGTGCATTTGTTTGTGTTGATTGCTACGGAAAGACTGGGTAACACACAGAGGATGATTAAAATGTTCTGAAACACAGAAGATGTTGTTCCTGACTTTGCTTAGGTTTAGTATAATTATTAAACTTACAAATGGCATTTAGGCAGTTTTGTTGGCCAGGAAACCTATTGTATTGGCTTGCCATACCTTACTTTGCTATCTGTCTTGGAGGGTTCTGTTGTCTGTGTGATAAGGAAAGATGTTCAAAAAGAAAAGGAAGATCATAGCTTTGGCAATATATTTTCACTGAAACATGAGGAATCACAGGGCTGGATCTGTGGATTGTTCACCAAGTGAAGGAACTTTGTAACAATTTATACCTGGACCATAAAGCACAGACATCTTCCAGTTTTAATCTCTTTTCTATACTGAATTAGCTGATCTCAGATAAGGAGATGGTACAAGAGTCACAATTGATTGCAGCACTTTGGAGTTGGGAGAAGGGGAAAATTGTCCAGGTATTCCTCTCCTCTTTGGAGACAATGGATGCTAACGAATCCTTTAAGAAATTAGCAAGGAGTCAATGACTCAAAGAGAAATAAAGACAGAAAAAAAGGTGAAAATGTTACACAGAATTAGTAGGGAAAATTTTGTAAAGAAATCCCCCAAAATAGCAGCTTCCAAAGTTGATGCAATCTCCCACTGGCATATTTTTAGCCAACTGAATATCATTATACATTATTTTAAAAAATTGCATTCTGCATGAAGACTAATTTAGTAAATTTCTTTGGGAAGTACTGAATATTCAAGCTACTTGCCACAAAAATATCTATCACCTTTAACAAGAATAAATTTAATGATGGAAATGTTTCACTCGACACAAGAATATTAGAGCAGTTCTTCTTAGTTTTCCTTTTCTGTGAAATATCAGTCAACGGGTGGTTTTACATCAAGATGTTCAGATAACATTATTAACTTTGTGAGCCCCCTTAACCATTTAGACTTCATTGTATGGAACTGATGACATTATAAATAAGAATCTGCTCATACTGTACCAATCTCCTTGACCAATCCTGATTAATTCTTGAAATTAAATTGCAGTCTTTGGTCACAATAATAAAAGTGTTTGTTCTGCTCGTGTTTGTGTGAATATTTTCTTCTTGTCAATCTGAAGGTGTGCTTGCAGGAAGCCGTGAACGATTTCTCCGGCTGACATCTCTTTCATTCTTCAGATGACTCGGTTCAGAAAATAACTAATCTTTGAGAGGAAAATTGGTATAAACTTGGGAATGCCAGACTATCAGAGGTAATCTGGAAGCCTTTGAGTGAGGCTGCAGTCTGTCTGTATACAGCAAAAGGGAAAACATTGCAAACTTTGGAAATCTGAAAATAAATAAAAACAAACAGAAAATGTTGGAAATATTCAACAGGTCCAACAGTATTTGCAGACAAAGAAATTGAGTAAGAATTTCAGGTCAGTTGATGACCTTGCTTGAAGAGTATTATTGAGTGTTTCCAGCATTTTCTGTCTTCATTAACTCTGTGTGTTCTGTTGATTCAGGTGGATAGTGAAGATCTCATGATATTATTTAAATGAAGACTGAGCAAAGGTGTATTCAGTAATAACTACTACACTGGGCAATTAATCCTTCATCAAACATCACCAGTTAAACCAAATTAGTTCTTTGTGTTCTGAGGTAGGGCCACTTGACCCAAAATATTAACTCTGATTTCTCCCCACAGGTGCTGCCAGATCTGCTGAGCTTTTCCAGTAATTTCTGTTTTTGTTTCTGATTTACAGCATCTGCAGTTCTTCCGATTTTTATTTAATTCTTTGTGAGAACTGGGTCTGTGAATATAACCACTACAAATGCCCTACATAATAGCAATCAACAAACTTCATTGTCATCCATTACATGTGAATAACTTAAAATATTCATGAATAATCTGATAAAATACTATGTGAGACATTTCTTTGCAGTTGTGCCTTGGATTCAGACTTATGTCCTGATAGAGTTCTCCAGTGCTGCAGTTAAACTGAGGACATTAGAGGTCATTTGAACTTAGAGGTATTTAGCACTCTTGTCAGGGTACGTGATTTGCCGCAAACACATAGAGTCATAGAGATGTTGAAAATGTTGATACTTAGCAGATTTGTAAAATTGCAGTTGTAAGAAAATCATGAGCAGTGTGCACTGAAACTTCCAACATATACTTTAGTCAAACATTGCTTCCAAGAAGGAAACCAAAGTTGGAAAATTATCCAAGTAATGTAATGCTCTTGGCTGACTAAAGTTGAATGCATGTGTCATGTTGAATATTTCAATCAAAAGGTCGAGTGTCCTTAAGTCCTGAATTCTTTGCTTCAACTTCAATTTCATTACTGGATCTGGAGTTCATTGTCACATTTCATTGTCATAATATTTAAATCAAATTCTCATGTAAATGATCAATATCAAAATGTTAACTTTTTCTGTTCTCGTTTCGATTTTAGCCTTCTTCAGCAAAAATGCCCTTCTTCATTAATTTTGATGTGAAGAAGGTAAACGTAATGAATTGTTTCATGCTTTAGAGTAAAAAAGAAACAAATGCACTGAACTTTAGAAAACTTAAGGTGCAAACAATAAAGTATATGAAGTGGCTTAAATACTGTTATTTTAAAGCTGTTACTGGCATCATGGAATATAAACGGTTCAATGTGAACAATGAACAATGGTCATGAGTTGGTAATACACTGCAGAATTAACTCTTTGAGTTACAGATGACTGACATTCATCAATTATCTGAAAAGTTAACTGCTTGTTTATCATAACTATAATACTTGTAAAGCACAATTACAACTTTTCTCTGCTAAAGTTCAGTTTTCAATTATCTTAATTTTTTAAACAGTATCTTTCAGATATTATAGTAGTAGCTGTCCTAAAGGCTAAACAACATATTTGATAAATTATGCTTTAGATTGTTCAAAATTTAGGTGACTGATAGACATAGGGAAATTGTTGTGCCTCAAGTCCAAACAATTTTATTGTCTTCAGTTCACGTACCTTGACCTCAGAATAAACATTATTACAATAACAAAGGGGGTTTGGTTAACTCAGATGGCTGAATGGCTAAATGGCTAACTTGGGCTTTAGAATAACACCAACACTGTTGGTTTGATTCCATGTTCAGGTGAAGCAGACTTGAGACTTGCCTCCTCACCACCCTCTTGAACTATCCTACCTGTCCATTTTCCCTGACCCTGAGGGTGAATGGTAATGCTAATTCACCACTGATAAAAAAACACCAAAAAAATGGCTCAGGAAAACAGAATATCAGGCATTGAACAAAGCGTCTACCTTCAGGCAGAACTCACATGAATTAATAGGTAGTAACAAAAGTCCTGAAGCGTCACTACTGCAATTTATCAGCAGCTGAATTTCAAGTTGGAAAAGTAGTATAGCAGAAAGAGTTTCCAGGAATTGGAACCAGTCGTTTGAACAAGAGGAATCTGCAGCATCTACTTGTACAGCTGTCAGAAATGACCTGGCTGAAAGAGATGGATTTTATGAGATTCCACCACTGATAGGAGCTTCTCGGGGTTGGCCCATAAAATAGAACATTTGATGTTGATTTGGAGGATGCTTGGTTTCTGAAGATGTGATTTGGGGCAAAACAGGAAGGTACTCAGCTGAGACCAGTGACCATGCTTGGACATACAGATCCCTCTGTAGGAGGGATGTGTCCCAAGTGCCCAAAATAGCTATGCTATTTTTTGAACAACGAACAGAACACAACACATTGATCAAAAAGGAAATTCTCTGTAGAAGTCAGGGTTACTACTGCGTGAAACCTAATGCTGCTAATGCATCATGGAAATGCTAAATACTAAATTTACCTCAATAGTTTTAACTAGAGTGAAATCAGTAGATGCCTGAATTACATAATAACATCAAAAACTATTAGTCATAGATTTGAGGTAAAGGTTTAGAGGGGATTTAAGGGAGACATTTTTCATGCCGATGATGGTGGGTATTTGGATTTCGCTGCCTGCAAGGGTCCTAGAGGCAGGAACCATGACAACATTTAAGAAGTGTTTAGATGACCACTTGTTGACCCATAGCATACAAGGCTAAGGTCAACTGCTGGAAAATGGGGCTAGAGCAGGTGACTGGCACACACATGATGGGCCAAAGTGCCTCTTTCCATGCTGTTAAGTCTATGAATCCGTAATTCTGTGATATTTCCCTCACTGCAAGCAATACCTTATATCTGAAGTATGGGCTATGAGATGGAAATATCACTCCAGACTGGTTGGTGATCTGTGTGTGTGTGTGTGTGAGAGGTGAATTATGAGGTTATTGCTCTCATATTCCATGTTCCTGTCGCATCAGACTATGTGTTTTGATATTCAGACAGAAAACCTGCAAACAATTGCAAAGTATCAGCAACAGAGAAAGCAAGAGTTAACAAATTTCATTTTTTTCTTACTGGATGTGTGAGATTGAAGTAGCACATTTCCATCCAGCAAGGAGTGTGTGTCTTTGGCTGAGGACTGCCTAGCAGCCAGGCAAGCTTATCTTTCAATGCTAGTTGCTGATTTACCCTTCAGAGTAGGTCAGCACGTCCAGAGTGCACTGCTAATCCACAGATGGTCTGCCAGGCTGGTCATATTGGATTGGCAGATGACAGATACTAATGTCCATCAGGGAGAAGTGTGTGCAGCTGGTGTCCAAGACTCATGGGGGGTCACAGTTTGGTCATAGGCAATTGGGGATTATTCAGAGTAAGCAGTAAGCTGGATCCACTATGTATGCACCCTGATTTCTTTATTGAGTTTTTCTGACCAGCTTTTTGACACATTTGATAAGATGGGAATGTGTGAATTAATGAGCTGAGTTGGGCTGCTAACAAGGCATTTAGCAATCAATATTGAGTGTCAATTCGCATCTCTCCACTGCCTAATAAACATTTCTCCACGCCGCTTGTGAAAACATCTAAGTTAAGAGTATAATATGTGAGAACAGAAGCAGGCCATTCAGCCTTGCTGTATTGAAGTGTACTAAATCAATCTCACACCTGCACCATGTTCCAACAGCTTACACACTAAATTCACTGCATGAGAGGAACCAAACAGCCATGTATCTAAAGGGAGTGGTCCTCGATGAAATCCATGAAGGCACATGTCAGTCAGGGGGTCAATAGACAATAGACAATAGATAATAGGTGCAAGAGTAGACAATTTGGCCCTTCAAGCCAGCACCACCATTCGTTATGATCATAGCTGATCATCCACAATCAGTATCCTGGTACAATGAGTCAGTAGCAGTCTTCCATATGGGCGGCACAGTGGCTCAGTAGTTGGCACTGCTGCCTCACAGCAATAGGGTTCAATTCTAGCCTTGGGTGACTGTCTGGATGGAGTTTGCGCATTCTACCCATTTCTTCATGGGTTTCCGCTGGGTCCTCCAGTTGCTTTCCATTGTCGAAAGATGTCCAAAGGTGAATTGGCCAGATTAAGTTTTGATCTGCTAACTTACTAACCATGTCTCCTATTTTCTCTATATAATTCTCTATTCTGTGTGGGCTAGATGAGTTAGCCATAGTAAATGCAGGGTTATAGAAGTAGGCTAGCAGTCTAGGTCTGGGTGGTATGATCTTTGGAGGATTGGTGCAGACTTAATGGGCCAAATGACCTCTTTCCACACAATAGGGATTCTATGATTCTATAAGTCAAAGTCCTTGGCTGCGGTCTGGTGTTTTGTTGGTGTTGTCTAGGTCATTCCATCCCTCTGTAGTACAAGGAGCGGAACACGGTCAGTCCGTTGGCTCCCTAGTGTCAGGTTTAAAGACCAGGCTAAGTACAGTCAGGGAGATGCATAGGCACCAGTCGGGGTCTGAATACGTGTTGTTGATAGCCGCGGCTGTCTGACCATGTCGGCTCCGGGTGTGGATCACAGTCAAACTGTTGGATTCACTCTACATTCAATTTGAACGTAGCTGCTCTGATAATCTCCAACTCCAATTTCCTGCCTTTTCCCCATAATCCTTGATTTCCTTTACAGATTAAAAGTCTGTCTACCTCAGCTTTAAATATTCTTAATAATCCTGCCCCAAAAACAGCCCACTATAGGAAAGAATTGCACAGATTCACTACTCTTGGGAGAATAAATTCCTCCTCATCTGTCTTAAATATGCAACCTCATATTGTGAGATTGTATCCTCTTTCTGCATCTATCCTGTCAAGTCCCCTAAGAATCATTTATGTTTCAATAAGTTTACTTGTCATTCTTCAATATTCTATTGAGTACAATCCCAACCTACTTGGATGAGAATGTAGGAGACATGGTGAGTAAGTTTGCAGATAACACCAAAATTGGTGGTATAGTGGACAGTGAAGAAGAGTATAAAAGATTACAATGGGATCTTGATCAATTGGGTCAATGGGCTGAGGAGTGGCAGATGGAGTTTAATTTGGATAAATGTGAGGTATTGCATTTTGTTAGTACACACAAGGACAGGACTTATAAAATTAATACTAGGGCCCTGGGTAGTGTTGAGAGACCTAGGGGTTCAGATACATATTTCTTTGATGTTTGCGTCACAGGTAGACAAGGTGTTTAAGAAGGTGTTTAGCACCCTTGCCTTCATTGCTCAGATATTTGAGTAGAGGAGATAGGATGTCATGTTGAGGTTGAATAGGACATTGGTGAGCCTTCTTATGTAGTCCTGTGTGCAGTCTGGTTGCCCTATTGTAGGAAGGATATGATTAAACTGGAGAGGGTTCAGAAAAGATTTCCCAGGATGTTACTGGAAATGGAGGGCTTGAGATAAAAGAAATAGACTGGAAAGGCTGAGAATTTTTTTCACTGCAGCATAGAAAGTTGAGCAGTGACCTAAGAGGTTTATTAAATCATGAGGGGCAAAGATAAAGTGAATGACAAGGGTCTCTTTCATAGGGTAAGGGAATTTAAAACTAGGGGGCATTTTTTAAGGTGAGAGGAGAAAGATTTAAAAAGGACATGAGGGGCAATGTTTTTACAGAGAGTGGTTCACGTGTGGAATGAACTGCCAGAGAAAGTGGTGATACAGGTACAGTTACAATGTTTAAAAGACATTTGGATAAGTTCATGAATAGGCAAGGTTTGGATGGATATGGGTCAAACACAGGCAGGTGGGACTAGTTTAGTTTGGGAACATGGTCGGCATGGACTGGTAGAACCAAAGGGTCTGTTTCCATACTAGATGACTCTATGACTCTACTCAACCTCTCCTCATAAGACAGACCGTCCATACTCAAGATCAGCAGAGGGAACTTTCACTGGACTGCTTCGAATGGCCAGTATATCTTTCCTTAACTAAGAGATCCAAAACTGTTCACAATATTGCAGCTAGTGCCTTGTATAGTATTAGCAACACCATCTTATATAATGTGTCGTTCTCTTTGAAAGGAAGATAGAAATAAAAATGGAGCAAGATGATCTTGACATTGAGATGAGCGCCATCACACTTTTTCCCTCATTCTGCCACACATTTCACTATAGCCCACATTGCTTAGACTCTGCCCACAAACAGTAATCAAGTATGATGACCTGCTTTGAAATCTATGCTGGCTACTTCTCATTATTTTCAACTTATCAGAATAGATAGTAATGTCATTTTTATTTAAAAACTTCAAAACATTCCCTATCAATGATATTAAACTCATGGACAAAGCTAAGTTTTGTCTCCCAATTTAAAATTGTACCCTAAATTGGCCATCCTCTGGTTTTACACATATCTACACTAAACACATGTCTAAACTGTAGTTTGACATGGCTAGGAATTGTATAAGTTTAACAGTTATTTTCCTTCAGGTTTAAATGTATATCACAATTTGCTGAGCATACAATAGGAATATGCTTGGCACTTGTAGTGCACTGATGATGTCCCTATCTTGAAGATTTGAGTACAGTACATATCTGAGATGTGACAGCCATAAATGTGTATCATAACAAGTTCATACTGGGTGATTAGAAAATAATTAGACTTCATTGTGGTAATAGCATCAAATTGGGAATATAACAGTCAATGGACCGTGGAATGAATTCCACACAACTGTTGATTTTTGCAGAAATTTCAAAGTAATTTATTTGTCTGCTCATGTCCAACAACATTACCGTGTCATTTTAGAGAGCAAGTTTTTATCTGGTTTGATGTATCTAAGTACCCACTGCGTACAAGTTAAAAGTTAGGTAGTAGACTTAATTCTTTTATTGGCTTTCTTTATTAATTTCATTCTCTTGTTTCTTCCTTTCTTTCTTTTATTCTTTCTCAGGTTCGAGGTGAGAAGTGCCTACTCCCGCTCCTAATTTATATATGCATAGGACCACCATTCATTGATGTCCAGGTGGAATTGGTAATCTCTGTGACATTACTCCGATAACCAGGCATTCCTATTTGATGGGATGCAGCTGTGTAGGTTTGTTTTTAAAACTTTTATAAAAAACGTTTTTTGGAGAAGGAATGGTGCAATGGACAAAAGTTCCAGAAAATTATGGTGTGGGACCCTTGTAGCATAAAACAAGTCCTGTGTGGTGCATTAGCCATAAGAGTGGTAGGAGTGATTCAGCAAATTCTGCCATAATTTCTGGAGCCTCCGCAACTTCTACCCTCAACTACCTCAGAATCCTTGGAATTATCGTATCAGATTCTGTCTCTTTGTCTGACTGGTGTAAGTGTTGCTGATTTTTCCTCTATTTCTTCTTCTTAATAACTTCAAGATTGACCTCCTTGCTGGTATGCATTTGTTTAGCAAAGAGTACGTGGAATACTTATTAAATACACCAATTTTTGATAATCATCTGCAACTAACAAGACTCTACCCTCAGGGATTTCACCTGACTTTTAACATTTGTTTATTTTGCAGACCTCCGGAGATCAGGTACATGTACCATGACAACCCAAGAATCAACTAATGAGCCACTGATATTAACAACATTCCTTGTTAGTATTTGGGCTCTCTAGACTCCCTTTCTAAACAATCACCATGTCAGACAGACATGCACCAAAGCAAACAACAAGCGAATATATTCAGTTTGGCTTTCTTTGGTGGGATCAAAGAGCAAATATGCTTGTAAAGCATGCGTAAGTACAAAATTACCTTTGCCGGCTTCAAACATTCTTCAAGATACAAGCTTAGATGACAGCAGTGCTCCAGCTTTTGTTTCATTTTAAGGCAGAAAGCATTTGTTCACTTTAACTTGTTGTTCAATACCTGAGAAAAAAAGACAAACAAAAAACAACTGTGAATCAATGGTTTTTGTTTGAACTAATCCCACCCCTGGCTCCTGATCTGATGAATGTCCTACTATTGAGATTCATAATATTAGAACATCTAATACACAAAAGTGTTACTAAAACAGGCATTAACACAGACCGTGAAGCTCTTGAACTTATGTATGGCATGGTATCACCACCATTACCTAAGAGTTGGACGGTGCAGTATGTCTAAAGTCACATAGAGAGTCCAGTTAAGGGATACAGACATGGCTGAACTAGTGGATCTGTGTACAAGCAATTATAAGCATTCAGATACCGATGAACCAGTGCTCAAGGAAGAATAACAAAGCAGTGCCCAGTATAGGTGCCAGTAAATGGAAAGGCCAATTTTATTTGTGTGGACTTTGGAATGAAAATTTTACTTGCTAAGGTAAGCATATCCAGAAAATTGGCTCCACAGTGCTATATAGTATTTGGTTGTTATTGCATGAACCATTCACTTGATGTGAAGGATACAAAAAAAATTGATTTTATTTTTATTCATGCCATCTAACATTTATTGTCCATCCCTAATTTTCCAGAGGGCAGTTAAGAGTCAACAATATTGCTGTGGGTCTGGAGTCACATACAGTCTAGATCAGATAAGGTTGGCACATTTCCTTCCCTAAAGGACATCCGTGAATAAGATGGCTTTTTTCATCAACAACAATTTCATGGTCATCATCAGACTCTTAAATCCCAGATTTTTATTGAATTCAAATTCCACCATCTGTCATGGCAGGATTCAGACTTGGATTCTCAGAACTTTACCTGGGTCTCTGGATAATACCACTAAGCCATCATCTCCCCTTGATTTATCTCCGTAAACCTCAGAAGACCTGGTTATCAAATATTTCATAGCAGTTGTTATTTTCATAGCCAGAGGTATGGTAGGTGAAATCAGTGCTGAGCCCCTTACATTAATATCCAACATTACAAACATCTTGGACAATTCTTGCACAGCTAAAACTGATTTGCTTGGGAAGTGAAGTGAACCAGCTCTCTGAACTTATGCTTGAGTTTTCTGTGTTGCTGCATGGCAAAAACAATAGATCTGGACTAAACTAAACTCACTCTATGATACTCCATAGCTCTTCCTCATATGTGTAATATCTGGGGAGTTTTTATTTGTTCATAATTTCTGAGCTTTGAATATGTGTGTTTGTATCATGCTGATACATAAGATGAAAAATTTACTATCAGTTAGCGTCCCAAGTTCTGAAGCTCTTTAAAACTAACTAACAATAAGGGAAGAAAATCACTGTGAATAAGAGAACTGGTAGTTTCAAAAGAGTTTCACTGTCACCTGGAGATAAATGTAAATCATTGTTTCCTTTAAGTTCATGGAAATCTTTAAACTTTTGTGAAATACCTGTTACAAATGCAAGGTTGTATGTAATTGTTATGCACTGAGACCATGCTGTTAATTTCTGAGAAAATTGGGAGTGATAGGGGTTGTATTACTGTTCTGGATTCTGTCTGATGATAAAGTTTGGTGGTTTGATTGTTAAAACTTATAAAGGAATCCAGGTGGTTTGACTGGGAAGAAGATGCAAGATATTTACTCCATAAGTACATTAAGATAAATTATGATCAGAGTGGCTGTGCTGATAGTGAATATACATTTATTCTCCAAGTCCTGGGAAGTCAGGTTTTGTAAAGTGATATTTTAAACTGTCTATTAAATTCAATGATATAACAGAATTGGGGATAGAGGAGAGCAAATTTTCATTTCTATCCAAATACAAAACCCATTTGATTCACATTGTCATGGGTCTTTAAGAGGGAAAGAGTCTGTAAGACATCATTTTAGGATGTGTTTCTCTAAAAGTATCACTGAACCTCAGAGTCAGTCCTGCAAGAATCTGGGAGAGAGTAAGAGCAAAGAGATGGAGGTGGCAAGTGTCACTTTAACTGTTGAATGGGGAATTGTTTCTGAAATTTAGAATTTAAGTTGTCTCCAAGAACAATGTTCAGTCAATGCTGCTTTCAGTTTTTTTGTACAATGAAAATCTTAAAATTTGAAATCTTGTCATGTGATCCTTTCAATCATTCTTTGAGAGCTTAAATTTCTCATTATACTTTGTTGTTTCAATCCCCATAGAGACGAAACTGGAAAAAAAATTCTTATGAAGATGTTTGAATGCAAAATTATTTTCCTGTTGCAATGTAACAGGAATGGCTACAGATCATTTTATAGCTACAATGTTACGGCAATATGAATGTGCTACACCTGAATTGGGGCATTATCCTGATGCACAATGCACAATCTAATGGTCCCAATAGCATCCTTGGCAAATTGTCTGTGAACCTCAGTGGATTGTATGGGTGTGCTGTTTGCCCCAATTTTTTTTTATTCTCTCATGGGATATGTGTCAGTTGAGGTCCTTAAGTAATTCAGGGAGGACTGGACTTAGCGAGAAGGGGATTAGATGGTTCGAAGGGGAAGGAAAGCAGGGAAATTTCCTTTCTGTGGAATTGCTGCTATAATGTCTGAGAGCACAAGCTACAATCAGTCACCAACAAATGTCAGTTTTAGGTTGGCACCTGGGTAAATACAGGGGTCCTACCCAAATGATATGGAGCACACTTTTGGAGTATACCAATTGAGCACATGTTACTTAGGATCCTGATGTAGCTGTTACTCATCTGAAAAATAGGGTTCATAGAGACAAATCAATTGTTAAATGTATCAGCAACATGAGGTGAAGAATTCTCATGCTCCAAAACATTTTGCTTCCCTGCTTTCACTGACATTGTCCCCCACAACCATACTGCTTTACCCGATGAAGGAGCAGTGTGCCGAAAGTTTGTCATTTCAAATAAACCTGTTGGACTATAACCTGGTGTCGTGTGACTTCTAACCTTGACAACTCATTCTGAAAAACATGCTCAAACTTCTTCAATGATGTAAACAGCTATCTTGCTGAATATGAATAGCACAAAAGGAAAAGTGATTTTGATGGAAGGATTAAAATGCTACCTGTTGCATCGGGATAATAATATTTATCATATTTTTGCTGGCTCTGGTGAAGAACTCAGAAAATCTTGGATGTTTACAGCACGGAAGGAAGTCATTCATCTTCTAAGGGAGCTATGCACCTCATTTCATTACCCTCCGGTTGCTCCACTATTATGAAAACATTTTCTCATTCAGCATTTAACCTTTTAAAAATGAACATGAATTTTACTTCAATCAATGTTTTTGGTACTGTATTGCATGTCCTGACAAATCCAGTGATTTTAAATGCATACCCTCTAATTATCAACTCACAGACCATGGAATCAGCGAATGGTATGTCACAGAAGTCAAAACCAGCCTTTCACTCTCTCTCCGCTTCTTTGAGAAAGGTATCCAATGGTACACATTCCCGATGGTCCTGCAAATATTTCTATTTCAAATCATACACCAGATTATTCCCTGTCTGTTAACTCTGATTTTTTTTTCAAGTATCTGAAATTTGTGCCTTCTGATTTCTAACTCTTCAACCTTTGGAAATAGTTTTGTCTTATTTACTGTATCATAGCTGTTTATAATTCTGAACATCTCTACCAACAACACTTTAAACTTAAATAACAGCAAACTACTGTGGATATTGGAGAGCTGAATTAAAAACAGTAAATGCTGGAGAAACTCAGCTGGTCTGACAGTATCTGTGCATTAAGAAACACAGCTAACATTTCAAGTCCAATGGTTCTGCTTTGAAAACTTTAAGCCTTCTTGCTTTAAGGAGACAATCCCATTTTCTCTAATCTCTGCATGTAGCTGAAGTCTTCCATCCTCAATATCATTTTAATAAATCTCTTTTACACCATTTCTAAGCTCTTAACATACTTCATTAAACGTGGAGACCAGAATTTAAACCAACCAGTATTTTATAAAGATTTACTTGAACTTCCTTGCTTTTGTACTCCATGCCTGGGGTGGAAATAATTTTATGTAACTGGATCCAGGTGTACAATACCTTTTAATCTGCTGTATTAAGTTGCTACTAGTAGTGGTTAAAATGCTAGGGGCATCTTGTTCATAATTGTCAGAGTCTAGTTCTGGCAGATTCTTATTCCCAATTGAACAGCTATTGTTGACAAGAATGGACAGATTGTGACTTGAGCATTCCATTTTGCATGTTCAGTTCTTTCATTTGAGCATTACGTCAACTCTAGTAGAGATGAGACTTATAGAGATGAACTATCTCAGTGTCTGAATGATGTGGGTAATGGCAAGTCAGTTGGAACATATAGGAAAGGCTTGAACAGTGAGATGAAAGTCTCACTAGTGAGCAGTGGACACCCTATTTGTAAGCATTTTACAACTAATTAGTATGTAATCTAGCTTTGCTTGTATGCAGTTTGCTATTCCCCTACACAGCAGAGATAAACTAGATAGTGAAAATTCCCAATATGAAAGTCTGAGCGATAACCTGGTGCACCCTGATGTATTCCTGATGAAGGGCTTATGCCCAAAACATCAATTTGCCTGCTCCTCGAATGTTGCATGACCTGCTGTGCTTTTCCAGCATCACACTCTCACATCCTACACACAGCTTGCTCTTCCAGGTCTCAATATTGACTCACAATCTACACAGCTCAAGGCATAAAGTGTGGTCCTTGAAAAGCACAGCAGATCAGGCAGCATCTGAGGAACAGGACAGTTGATGTTTCGAGCATAAGCTCTTTATTAGAAATTTTGTTGGGGGTGGAGTGGAAGGGAGCTGAAAGATAAATAGGAGAGGATGGGGTTGGGGGCAAGGTAGCTGGGAATGCGATAGGTAGATGAGGGTGGGAGTGAAGGTGATAGGTCAGAGAGGAGGGTGGAGCACATAGATGGGAAGGAAAATGGACAGGTAGGACAGTTCAAGAGGGTGGTGCCAAGTTGGAGGGTTGGATCTGGGACAAGATGGGGGTGGGAAGATGAGGAAACTGGTGAAATCAACATTGATTCTGTGTAGTTAGAGGGTCCCAAGGCGGAGATGAGGCATTCTTCTTCCAGGTGCCAGGTGACTAGAATTTCGCAGTGCGTGAGGCCAAGAACTTGCATGTCCTTGGTGGAGTGAAAGGGGGAGATGAAGTGGTCCGCCACAGGGCGGTGGGGTTGTTTTGTACATATGTACCAGAGATGTTCTCTGAAACGTTCTGCAAGTTGACGTCCTGTCTCCACAATGTAGAGGAGACCACATTGAGAGCAACGGACACAGTAGATGATGTGTGTGGAGATGCAGGAAAATCTCTGTCGGAAGTGGAAAGATCCGACAGAATATTTCTCCATTTCCACCATACAACACACCATCCTCTGCCATTTCCGCCACTTACAAACAGACCTCACCACCAGAGATATATTTCCCTCCCTACCCCTGTCCGCAATCCACAGCGACCATTCCCTCCAAGGACCCTTGTTAGGTCCCTCTACTTCCAGCACTTTCCCTTGCCACCACAACATGTGTAAAATCTGACACCATACCTCTCCCTCACCTCCATCCAAGGCCTCAAAGAATCCTTCCTGTTTTGTTACATCACCAGGTTGACAACTCATTTTTAGATATATCTGCTTCAGCTCCTGGTAAGCTCTCCTGTAATCTTCAATCAACAAATGCTGATCCCTGACTTAATTGTAATGGTAAAGTGGGGGACATGATGAGGATGAAATTGCAAATTTTATTGGAGTACTTTATTATGGATGGTTTTATTTGCTAGATCTGTTTGAATCTATCCCATTTAGTATGATTGTTGCACCAGACAGTGTAGTGGAGGGTATTCCCATTCTGAAGACAGGCTTTCATCATGCAGTGGCTACTTTTGTGAATCGTGTCATGGATAGACACATCTGCAGCTGGCAGATTGGTGCAAATGAGGTCAAGTATGGTTTTCCCTCTTGTTGGTTCCCTCACCACTTACCACAGATCCCATCTAGTATTTACATACCTACGATTAGGACTTGATCAGCTCAGTCAATAGCTGAGCTGTCAAACTACCCTTGGTGGTGGACTTTGAAGTCCCCACCCAGGGTATATTCTGCACCCTTTTCCACTCTTAGTGCCTCCTCCAAGTGGTGTTCAACACACAAGAGTACTGATGTATCATTTGGGAGGTGGGGGAGAGGGGGTGGGCAGGGTGCATTTCCTTATTCCATTTTGACCTGATTCCAGGACACTTCATGGATTCCAGAATCAATGATGAGGATTCCAAGGGTTACTTCCTTTCATTTGTTTTCCTGCAGTGCCACCATCTCTGCTGGGACAGGACATACACAGTGATGGCGATGGTGTAGTGTTATGATGTTGAAAGCATGTACTGTACACCGAACAGAAAGTGAATACTGTTTTGCCTGAGAGCTTACAAGCACTTCTCATATGACTAGCTAGCAGTCTCAGAGTGTACTGGAAAATTGAAAATATGTAACATGTGGTTGTGAAACAGATACCTTGAGTTTTGGTTGCTACTTTGACAACAATTCAAATTTAACTGATCAGTTTAAGGTATGCCCCAGGATACTAAAACCCAATCGAGTTTGAATGATTGTTTTGGCCAACCTCGAACCAATGAGATCATCTGATGTTAAGGGTATAAAGAAGGAGACAGTTTTAAAGTTAGACAGAGAGTAAACTGCCACCTAGAGAGAGACTCCCATTTAAAACACTCTCTATCAAATGTACCTTTTACATATGAAACATCTTTACAGCAAATGACAGAAAGTGACTCAGGGACACCTTCAGCCAGAGGAATACAGACACCAATGATGACAGCCGCTGTGTGGTTTTGAACTTAAGTTGATGTAATTTTAATATGGGTCTTTATGGGAATAGTACATTGTTATAGAGTGGGAGGCTTAGAGCTGTAAATAGTTGTTGTTTAATGATAAAGAGTTAAAGAATAAATTGATATTTTTTTCTTTAAATAGAGGTATTTGGGAGTTCTCTGTCACTCATACTTTAACAGATTATGAGGTGATGTGAGTTTTTTTGGGTGTTTGGTTTAATCAGCAGAGGATTCACTGCTGTGTCGTAACAGTTATCTATGACATTGTCTGTAAGGTTTGATTTCCAATGACTACATGACCAGCCTCTGAGATAGCTTTCCCAATTTTGGTACGAGCCCCCAAATGTTAGTGAGGAGGATTTTGCAGGGTCAACAGGGCTGTCTTTTCCAGTGGCTAGGTCAATGCCAGGTAACCCATCTGGGTTCATTTCTTATTTGAAAATTTCTAGTGGTTGATACAATTGAATGGTTTGTTAAACCATTTTAAAGAGAGTTAAGTGTCAGACAGTGTGGGTCTGGAGTCATATGGAGACTAGACCAGGTAAGGATGGCGGTTTCCTTCCGTAAAGGACATTAGTGAACCAGATAGTCTTATCACTCCATTTAACATCTCCTTTAACTCAGCATCTGTTTTTATCTGATCATGTCTGTGTGAAGTGCCTCATGATATTTTTCTTTGCACAATGCAAATGCAAATTATTTTTATTGCAGTTGGAGTGAATCAGGAGCAGCATTTCTCAATTCAATCCATGTTATTGCAGTGGGTATCTAATCTTTCCGTGTACATGATCTTCTGAAAGCAGAAAAATGTAGCTATGGATGAATTTATCTGCAGAATAGTGCTGGTGTTAAATAGTTAAAAGTACATGCTTAGCATTTTCAATACCATTGCTGAAGTAAATTAGTCAGAAATACATTAAGGATAATAAATGATACTGTGGGTGTAATGTTACTTTTATTAACTTGTGCCATGGAAATTTAATTTTTCTTTTCTTGCTGGATTTGAACATGAGAAGAATCTTGTTGTAAAACAACTAAACAAAATTGCAGTTTTGCATCATGCATCAGTGTTACACACAAATCAATAGCATAGCTTATTTCCAAGAAAAACACCCTCTAGTTTTTCCTGATAATCTGCCTGAGTATAGCCAACAATGGAAACACCTCCTTGTATGGCATGAGTGTGACATTGCCATTTCCCACAACAGTAGCTTCTGTCAGCAAAGGTCTCAATTTATTACCAATTTTTGCTGATTTCAGATATCATGATATGGATATATGCCCACTTGCAAGTGAGTTGAATATGCCCAAATCCAATTAATTTAAAGCTCTGTAGGGAGAGTGAGAGAGGCAGAAAGAAAGAGAGACAGATTTTGTATAAAGTAATTGTTCTGAAGGAGTTAATGGTCATTTTCAATTGTCTCCACCCTGGATTACTTATGCCCTGGAGGTGTTTTGACTCAGTTGGCTGGATGGCTGCTTTGCCGTGATGCCAACAGCCCAGGCTAAATTCTTGCACTAAATTCTAGCTGAGGCTATCATGAAGGACTCTCCTTCTTAACCTCTCCTCTCATGTGAGGTGTGCTAACCCTCAGGTAAAACCTCCACTAGTCATCTCTCTCTAATGAAAGAGCAGCCCTTAGGTCTGGTAAGGCTGTGGTGAATTTACCTGAATGATGTCACAAGCAGTTGGAGACAAGGAGGGAGCAGGTGTATCTGTACCAATTCCCTAAGGTCCTAGTTACTTTGCCTGACCAAGTGTAATTGAAATTATTGCTTATATGCATCAGATCTTCTTGTTGTCTAAGAAGAGAGCATCTTCTGTAGATGTGCTATGGCGATGTATCTGCCTCCATTTATCATTACTTTGACTAAAGACAAAACAAAGACAAGTGTAATTTTTTGCTACTAGTCCTCTTAAAAATGCTTACCCAGTACCACATGCTAATAAAGTGATAAATACCACCAGATACTAGCAAAAGCATCACAACAGAGAGAAAGAAAGAGTGAGAGAAAAGAGAGAGACAAACAACTCCCAACTGGAAAGTCTTTGCTCAGACTGGAGCATTCCATTGGAATAAACTAGGTAATTTTCAATGCATAGACTAATTACAAAGCAATAATAAAAGCAAAATGCTGTGGATGCTGGAAATCTTGAACCAAACACAGAGAATGCTGGAGAAACTCAGCAGATCTAGCAACATCTGTGAAGAGAGAATCAGAGTTAACATTTCAAATCTGATATGACTCTTTTTCAGAAGCAGTGGTAATGAAACAATCCTGCAGACAGGCCAGCACTTGATTCTGCCATTGACTTCAGTGAGAATAAAAGAGCCCTGACTTTTCGGGCCATCAAGTCAGTCTATTTACTGCTCAGGAAGGGTTCTTGTGGTAGTGTCCCTACCTCTGAGACAGAAAGCCCAGGTTGATGTCGCATCTGTTCCAGAGGTGTGTTAGAACTCATTCAAACAGACATTTTTTTTAAAAGTTATGACTTAATCAGGAACTAACAGCTAAATTTTCCCAAACTTTGACTGAGTCAATATCAAGGTGTTTCACAAAAGCTTTCCCTCCATCAGTCCCAGCAAGTTTCCTCGTGCAATTTTACACTGCTTATCTCATTTTACTTGCAACTCTTGCACAGTTTTGCATTCAGTAGAATGATGAAAGTGCTTAGACCATAAGACCATGAGATGTTGGTACAGAATTAGGCCATTTAGCCTATTGTTGAGAGTGTGGTGCTGGAAAAGCAGGAAGTCAGGCAGCATTTGAAGAGCAGGAAAATCGACATTTCAGGCAAAAGCCATTCATCAGGAATGCGGCTGGGAGACTCGGGGGTGGAGAGATAAATGGGGGTGGGTGGGGATGGTGGGGAAGGTAGCTGAGAATACAATAGGTGAATGGAGGTGGTGGTAAAGGTGATAGGTCTGAGGGGAGGGTAGAGTGGATAGATGGGAAGGAAGATGGACAGGTGGGACAGGTCATGAGGGCGTTGCTGAGCTGGAAGGTTGGTACTGGGATAAGGTACTGGGGGAGGGGAATGAGGAAACTGGTGAAATCCTCATTGATGCCATGGGATTGGAGGGTCCTGAGGTGGAAGATGAGGCATTCTTCCTCCAGGCGTTGTGTGCATGTCCTTGGCGAAGTGGGAAGGGGAGTTGAGGTGTTTGGCCTTGGGCAGTGGGGTTGGTTGGTGTGGGTATCCCAGAGACGTTCCCTGAGGCCCTCTGTGAGTAGGCATCCTGTCTCCCCAATGTAGAGGAGGCCACATCTCCGGGACACCCACACCAACCAACCCCACGACCCATGGCAGAACACCTCAACTCCCCTGCCGACTCTGCCTAGCTTATTGAGGTCCTGGGCCTTCTCCATCACCACTCCCTTACCACCCGATGCCTGGAGGAAGGAAGCATCATTTTCCGCCTTGGGACCCTCCAACCCCATGGCATCAATGTGGATTTCACCAGTTTCTTCATTTACCCTCTCCCCACCTTATACCAGTTCCAACCTTCCAGCTCAGCACCATCCTCATGACCTGTCCCACCTGTCCATCTTCTTTCCCACCTATTCGCTCCACCCTCCCCACCAACCAATCACCTTTGCCCCCACGTCTGTCCACCTATTGCACTCTCAGCTACCTTCCCCCCCCAGCCTCCCTCCCCTCCCATTTATCTCTCCACCCCTGAGGCTCCAAGCCTCATTTCTGATGAAGAGCTTTTGCCCAAAAGGTCGATTTTCCTGCTCCTCAGATGCTGCCTGACCAGCAACACACACTTAACTCTAATCTCCAGCATCTGTCATCCTCCTTTTCGCCTGTTTCATTTAGCCTGTTGAGTCTACTCTGCTGTTCTCAACTTCTTTCTCCTGTTTTTTCCATAGCTCTTGATCCCATTACTGATCAGAAGCCTATCTATCTCTGTGTCTAATACACCCAGTGACTTCGCCTCCATAGCCTTCTACTGCAGTGAGTTCCACAGATTAGTCACTTTCTGACTGAAAAGATTCCTCCTCATCTTAGTTCTAAAGGGTAGTCCCTTCACTCTGAGACTGTGCCCTCAGGTCCTAGTTTCTTCTACCAGTGGAAACATCTTTTCACTCTACCCAGCCGTCTTGGTATTCTGTAAGGTTCAATGTGATTCCTCCTCATCCTTCGAAACTCCATCAAGTATAGACCCAGAATCCTCAGCTATTCCTCATTTGACGATCACTTCATTCCCAGGATCATTCTTGTAAATCTCTCTGGATCCCCTCCCCCGCAGTGCCCAAACTGCTCACAATATTCCAAATGAGGTCTGACCAGGGCCTTATACAGCCTTAGCAGTACATCTCTGCTCTTGTATTCTTGAAATGAATGCTAACATTGCATTTGCCTTCCTAACTACCAAATGAACCCGCATGTTAACCTTAAGCGAATCCTGAACTGGGATTTCTAAGTCCCCTTGTGCTTCAGATTTCCAAAGCCTTTCCCCATTTAGAAAATAGAGTACACCTCTATTTTTCCTGTCACTCATGCTTTCCCACAATGTATTTTTTCTGCCACTTCTTAACCGACTCTCCTAGCCTGCTCACGTCCTTCTTCAGCCTCCCTGCTTCCTCAACACTATCTGTCTGTCCACCTATCTTTGTGTCATCTGCAAACTTAGCATTTCCTTTGTCCAGATTGCTAATGCAGAACATCTGTGGTCCCAACACTGACCTCATCCAACTCAACTAATCACCAGTTGCCATCCTGAAAAATACCCCTTTATCCCTACTCTCTACCTTCTGCCAGTCAGTCAATCTTCTATTTATGCCAATACTTTGCCACTAACACCATTTGCTCTTATCTTACTTAGCAGCCTCCTGTTTGGCACCTTGTCAAAAAACCTTCTGGAAATCCAAATAGATCCATAGAATCCCTACAGTGTGGAAACAGGTCATTCGACCCAATGAGTCCGAACAGCATCCCATCCACCCCCCCTACCCTATCCCTGTAACCTTGCATTTCCCTTGACCATCACACCTAACCTATGCATCCCTAAACATGGCGAACACAACTAACTTGCACATCTTTGGACCGTGGGAGGAAACCAGAGCACCAGAAGGAAATCAATACAGACACGGACAGAATGTGCAAACCCCACACAGATGTTTGCCCAAAGGTGGAATTGTATCTGGGTCCGTGGCACTGTGAGGCAGAGGGGTTAACCATTGATTCACTGTGCCACTTGTAATCGTGTACACTGGCTCTCCTTTATCTAACTTGCTTATTATCTCCTTAAAGAGCTGTCAAGCATGAACTCCCACTGATGAGGCTATGCTGACTCAGCCATATTTTACCATGCACTTCCAAGAATTCCACAATCTCATACTTAAATTGTGTCTTTGTAGTTACCTTCGCACAATTGTAATACTGCTACATCTGATTCAGTTTCTCCCTCTCAAACTGTTTGCTAGTGCTGGGACCTTATGACAGTCACACCGTGGATACCAGATTTGAACTTCCCGTGTGTACTATTTCAAATCCTGTCAGCTTGTTCTGAAGGAGCCAGTAACTGTGTGTAAGTGTAGTGAAAGCAGTCGGATAAGTGCAGTAAAAACAGTCCACAAAAGTATGCAACAAGGCCGCAGGAAGTTAAATAAGTGCCACAATCATCCCTCTGCTACCTCACACTCAGTCTATCTCCATCACTACACATGCCTCCTCCCAAGACTCATGGTCTCTCTCATTAGTGCAAACAGTATTTCGCATCAATGATCCTCACCCACCCAATCCCTGGAACTGCAAACCCTTCCTGCACTCTGTGCTTTTACTCACTTGGGACAAGCACTACCTTTTCTGACAGAGGATAGATTAGCTTCTGACTGACCACAGAGCCTCTCAACACTTCATTGCTGGCAAACATAAAACACTCCTGGCATTGAGTTTGCCCTGAAAGGCAAAACAGAGATACTGAGTTTCCATGTAAACACAAAGTAAGTGAGTATTGGAAAGATAAGATCAGAGATGAGAGATGGATCGTGCAAGAGATTGGTGCTTTTCCATGTGCAAAAATCGCTAGGCAGCAGTATTACAATATCAAGTGTTAGTGAGCTTCGAAGTGCAGTATTAAAGTGCTAAACTGTATCAAGATAGTTCAAATGTGCGGTGATGTTGAGATGAGACTGGTGCTTTGGCAATGCCGACTCTTGTGGACTGAGGCTGCAGGTACTCACTGCTCATAGTCTGTGTCCTGAACTGCTGGTGAATGCTGGTTAAGATTAATACTCAGGGGAGACACTAGCAAACTGCTGCCACCAGGTAGCCACTCTAATTCTCATATCACAAGTTAATGTTGTCTAGTTTCTCTCCAGTATGTCAACAGTTAGCAACATGTGTACAAATGAAGCAGGATTACTGAATGATGAGATGTTAATGCATATGAAAAAGGCCCTTGCTGCTTGCTGGTGAGATTCTTAAGGTTGAAGCCTTCAGTAAAAAACTGACAATTTTTTTGAGGTTGAGAATCTCAACTTACCATTTTTGCAAGATATTCCCAACGACCTTGCCATTGTCTTTGTCACTCAGATGCTGTGAAAATTCAGCCCAACTGTTTAAAAAGTTCAAAACTGCTAAATTACCTCTTTAGTCACTGCATTATCTATTTTAAAAGTTATGAATAATAACAAATGTTGTCAATGCCACTTGGATTTTTCTTATTCCTTGTCTCTTTAAAAAAAATCAAAGCAATGACCATATATGGGTATGTTGTAAAGAATGATGCAATAAAAAAGATTATCTTAAGAGGTAAGTTAGAAGCATAGCCTTACGGGGTGACAATGAGCTTTACCACTGAGTGGTTCAGTGTACTGTAATGTCTACAATTTCTCAGAGTATCAATTCTCAATGCACTTAATTTCTTGGGAAGAAGGTTGTGCAGTTTCTGTATATCCCAAGGGTAATTGGGGTTGAATCTCCCGATGGTTCATGTACATGCCTCTCAACAATTAGTTAAATAATACCAAAAGAAACAGAAGTGAGAAAATTGTCTTGCTTCAACAGAGAATGGTGCATGATATTGAAACTGCATGGGAATGGGTGGTAAAAAAAATTGATAATATATGTTCTGCTGGAAGTTACAAGCTTACAAAGCCACACTTCAATATCAAACATTTCTTCAACCGAATGAAACATTATAACTACACAAAACTACCTTTAAGAACTAAAAATACATCTCTCACTTCCCATACCAATAGCTTAAAAATAAAACTATGATTTTTTTCTGAAAGCATGCTGTGCTGAACTGATATTTAATGAGGCTGCGGTGTGTGATTGAGTATATTTCTGTAGAAGAAAAGGGGACAGAGGTCTGATTAAAGCACAAGGCAACTACTGAATGCTTTAATCAACTTGAAGCCTCCTATTCCAGACTGGAGCCTATTCAATCATGCACAAAATTCATTAATAGATGGTTCAGAATAAACCTGTATTTAATTTGTTGGGCAAACATATTTGCTCTACTTTTTTTTCTCAGTCACCAGTTGTGAGCTTGGCCTACTTGGTTGATCTTTCCACGTCCGATAGAAATTTACGTGTTCGTCCAAGCATGGTATCCACTGTATCCGTTGCACCTGATGTGGTCTGCTCTACACTGGGGAGACAGGATACCAACTTGCCGATCGTTTCAGAGAACATCTCTAGGCCACCCACACTAACCAACCCCATCGCCTCATGGCTGAACACTTCAACTTCCCCTCCCACTCTGCAAAGGACATGCAGGTCCAAGGCCTCCCACATCGTCAAACCCTTTCCACCCGATGCCTGGAGGAAGAGCGCCTCATCTTCCGCCTTGGGACCCTACAACCACACGGGATCCATGTAGATTTCACCAGTTTTCTGATTTCCTCTCCCCTCCATCTTATCCCAGTCCCAAGCCTCCAACTCAGCACTGCCTGCTTGACAGGTCCTAACTGTCCAAATTCCTTCCTTCCCACCCCCCATCCACACCTTCCCCTCCGACCTATCATTTCCAGCCGTACCTTCATCTACCTATCACCTTCCCAGCTACTTTTCCACCCAACACCACCCCCTCTCATTTACCTCTCAGCTCCCCGGCCCACAAGCCTCACTCCTGATGAAGGGATCATGCCCAAAGCGTCGACTGTCCTGCTCCTCAGATGCTGCCTGACCTGCTGTGCTTTTCCAGCATCACACTCTCGACTACTTGTTTGAGTTGTCAGCTTTAAAGTAACGAATGGTGTGTTCAGGACAGGAAGTGGATGTTCCTGGCTCCATGAGAGTGGAAATAGAAGTAGGGAGAGCTGGGAAAATGGGGAAAACTGCACGGAGCAGCTCCAAGAAACATTTTCACCGCTGGAGACATTTCCCAGGGGCAGTCTAAGAGGTGGATTACCTGATGATGGATGGTATGAGCATCTGTGCAAAGTATACTCTGTGCAAAGTAGATGTCAATGTTTCTTGAGCTAACTGTAACCATTATCTTTTAATATGTAAATCATTTGAAACAGTTGAAGGTTATGATAAAGCATAGTGTGATTGCATATTTGGCTTTTTATATTAATAATTTAAAATGTTGGGATGTGAAATTATTTTCTTTTCATTCAAGTTTTATTTCAGAATTTGTAATTTTTTTCAGGAGACTTTATATTGTTTGGCTGATTTTGCAACCTCAATGGAAATGTCCCAGAGCTCCTGAGAGAGGGAGTATGAATGTGACAACAGAAAGCTGAACTCATCTCACAAAGAAAGAGGCTGACTTTCCTGCTTAGCTTGATGGAGCACAGGGAACAAAAATGCTTGCTTAATGAGAAACATTGGAGATGCAGAAAGAGATTTGAGGAGAACTATCCTCTCTGACAATAACCTAGGAACCTTCCTGGATGAGCAGCAATAAATGAAGGCAGTATTATTTGGGTTGAAGGCCAACCCCTCGGTGAATAAATGTGGTGAAGATTCTGCACATCGTGGCTCACTCACATAATTCTTCATCTCATGAAGAATTGCTAGGAGCTGCAAAACTATTTTGGATGTATCTCATGAGACTCTCCTTAATGATCAATAGAGTTACTTTTCCCACTATCACATGGAAGAAATGTAGTGCAGGTATCTGAAGAAGACATGTGCTCCTTACTGTTATCACAAGGAAGCATCAGAATGGCAAAAAATAGATCTATGAACACAATTCAACAGCAACCTACAATTCACTATCGATGAAATAATAGCACACTTTAATACACTAATCATAAAGGTTTCATAAAGAACTACATTAGAGGTTGCTCGAGTTGGGAAAGGAAAACCGGTATAAGTTGCATAAAGAATTCTACTGATCTTCCATTGAGGTTGCATGAAACTCCATAGCTTGTGTCAGACCTCTCAGTGGGGTAACTGATTCAGATTTTGAAGAGTATCATTGTGCCCAAGGAGAATACTTTCTCTTCAAGCAATGATGGATCTGTGGACTGAAACATTCAAACACTTTTATTAAATCATGAATTGGAGCATTGCTGGCAAGGCTGGTATTCATTGACCCTCTTAAATTATTTTCAAAAGGTAATGAGCCACCTTTTTTGGCAACTGAATAGCTTGTTAGGCATTTCAGGTAGGAGTTGAGAGGTAATCACAATGCTGTGGGTCTGAAGTCATATACGGGCCAGAGCTGATAAGCTCAGCAGATTTTCTTCCATCGAGGACCAGATGAGTTTTTTCACCAGTTACATAGCCATCATTAGTGATATAAGCCTTTTATTTCTAATTCATGAAATTAACTGAATTGAAGTTCTCCAACTGCCATGGTGGGATTTAACCTCAGGTCTGTAGGTTATCTGACCAAGCCCCTTGGATTCTTAATCCAGCAATATCACCACAATTCTATTAAGGTAGCAGATCTTTATTTGCATGACTAAAATCTCATAGGCAGAATATTACTAAAGTGGACCAATTTCTTTTTCACTGAGGCCCCAGCATGATACTGGTCTGAATGGAATATTTGATATTGATTCTGCCCTACATTTTTGGATTCCTGCAGCATATTAAAAGCGTTCTTCTATTGTTTTTTTCATTGAGAAAATGTGGTCATCTAATGAATACATCGCAAAATGTTCATTGCGTTATGATCCCAGCTGATGTTTTACTGGATAACTCAGATTCCAGTGTGAAATCTGACCTCGTAGAACACATTTTCATATTTTATTTTAAATTAATATGGTGGTCTTTCAATAAAAATATTTACAATGCTTTGGGTTCTGACCAGTGGTTATAACAAAAGATATTACAACACAGAAGCAACCCATTCAGCTGAATACAACACGTTGGTCTTTTATCTTCCACACAAACATATGTCAATGGTTATAGAGGAGTTCCTCAGGTAAGAATAGGTGTGTAATTCAACTGCTTTTCTTATTTGTTTGGAGATTTCTCTTTAATATTCAGATTTGAATGAGATGAAGAGTTTCTGGGATGAGCTATTTGGTTGCTGCAAGAGCTGACAGTAAGATTGCAGTGTAAAAGCATGTAAGAAATAACAAAGATATTCCTATGAAAAAATGAGTCAAACAAAAAGCATTCAATGCAACAAAATTAATAGAGTGGAAGCCACTCATTAAACCACTCCTCCAAAACAAAGTTGAATACTCAAGGGCCAGATTATCACATCGGAAATGCATGTTCTTTATGTAGGCAAACAAGGCTTCAAACTGTCCATGTCAGCAATTACCACGCATTCCTATGGAATCAAGTTTAATTGGGGTCTTGTGTACTCTTTGTGAAACATCTCACCAGACAGAATATTTCTGGACCACAAAGTTTGGAGTGAAATAAATTGTGTGAGATGGTCTATTGAACTCTGCACTCTATTTTCTCTAAGCAAAGACGCTAGTACACAACATTGCAAAATCAATCTTATATCCAACATTGTTTGAGAGTGCATGTACAGCAGAGGAAATTACAGGTTTTAATGTGGCTGGGCACAATCCCATTTTATTGAGGCCATCGAAGAAGCAAGCCCCTTTTGCTTGTAAACTCTGTTTATTGTCTCTCCACAGATTGTTAATTGTAAGGCAGATATATGAAGTACCAGATTTACTGAGGGCCAGTGAAAGAGACTTTGCTGCAAATAGTTTATCATCAAATACAGTACCATTCTGAGCACTGACAATGAATAGAAACAATGAATTTCTTTGCGATATTCCCTACTCCAGTCATAGAGGAGCAGACA
Source organism: Chiloscyllium plagiosum (assembly GCF_004010195.1). NCBI lineage: Eukaryota > Metazoa > Chordata > Chondrichthyes > Orectolobiformes > Hemiscylliidae > Chiloscyllium > Chiloscyllium plagiosum. The sequence goes on along the minus strand of NC_057712.1, from coordinate 86,534,913 downwards.
GTCAGAGGAAATTCAGCCAAAAGCTTTTATAAAATTATCACTGTTGTCCAATCTAGAAATAGCAGAGTAGTTCAAAAAGTTTAACACAATCAAACAGAGTCAATGTGGTTTTGTGAAAAGGAAATTATGGTTGACAAATTTGCAAATTTTTTTTGATAATATAACAAGCAGAGTTGATAAAGGGGAACCAATAGATATAGTGTATTTGGATTGTCAGAAGGCATTTGATTAGGTGCCTCATAAAAGATTATTGCCCAAGACAGGAGCTCTTAGTATTTAAGGCTAATGTATAAGCATGGATTGAAGACTGGTTAACATACAGAAAACAGAAAGTTGGGATTAATTGTATTTTTAAGGCTGGAAAGATGTATCTAGTGGAATACTGTAAGGATCAGTTGTAGGCCCTCAAATATTTATTATCTATATTAATGACTTGGAAGAAGGCACAAAGTGCAATATATTCAAATTTGTTGACAATACAAAAATAGGTGGGAGGGCATATTGTGATTACAACATAAGGAGTGTGCAAGGGGATGGGTTGAGGGAGTGGGAAAGAACATGTCAGATGAAGTTTAATGTATTGAAATGTGATCATGCACTTTGGTAGTAACTATCAAAATGCAGACCATTATTTAAATACACAGCACAGAGAGATCTGGGGCTTCTTATGTATGAAACACAAAAATGTTGCATTCAGGAACTTTGCATTCAGGTGCATTAATTAAGCAAGAAGGCAAATGGAATTTTGTCCTTTGTTGCTAGAAATGGAGTAAAAAATAGAGAAGTCTTCTGTTAACTGCAAAAAGTGTGGCTGAGACCATTCTTGAAAACTGTATACGGTTTGGGTCTCTGCACTTGAGACATTAGAGACAGTTGAAATGAGATTCACTAGGTTGACTCCTGGGATGAAAAGAGTGTCTTATCGAGAACAGCTAAATAGATGAGGCTTTTATTCATTAGAATTTAGAAGAATGAGGGATGATATTATTGAACTGAAAAGATTTTAAGGAGGTTTGACAGGGTAGATGTTAAGAAGATGTTTCCATTAGTGGGGGGATTCTCAAACTAGGTAACATAGTTATAGAATAAAGGGACACTCATTAAAGTTGAGAAGTGAAGGAATTTAGTGTACACAGAGGATAATGAATGTCTGAAATTCTCTTTCCAGAGAATTGTGGAGTCAAAACGCTGAACCTATTTAAAGAGGAGATAGATAGATTTTTGAAACATCAGGGAGTTGATAGTTGTGCTGAGCTGGCAATGAAGAGGAGTTGAGAAATAGGGCAGGTCAGCCGTGACCTTATTGATTGGCAGGCCAGGCATCTCCTCCAGCACTTATTTCTTATGTTGCACTGGGCTCACCTCAAAAGGGGATTAATTGAAATGAGTAGAAGGAAAGGAAGAAGATGGAATGAAGAGGAGAGGAGTGGAAGGGAAAAGGCAGAGGTGTTTAGACTTGATACATCAGCCATTGTGGTATAGGAAGAGCTTGATGGAACAACCCGTTGTTTCCCACTCAGCCATTTGGTGTAATGACAATCACATTCTGATTCACAGCAAGACACAATTAAGCCAGAGACTGATTCAAGGAAAGAGTTCAACTATGAACACCTTTTAATGTGGAACTGAGGAACATGTAACGAGAATGGAAAGGATTTTTTAAAATTTGTAAATTAGGGCTTTGGAGTATCTTGGAGAACTTACAATCCAAAAATAAGTGACAGATCCAGCACTATAAATATGGCAGATGTCAAATTTGTTTTTGACTTGCAACACTGCGTAACTCCAAGGTGTACCTTTGCCTGCGATTACTTGCACTCACTTTAAGATTGTTAACTTTTATCATGAAATAATGTCCACTCTCTTGGGTAATCATACTCTTTGCTTCGATCAGGCTGATTAATTATAGATTTTGCATAACCTTACAAGTTACAGGAATTGGCTCCTCTGCCATTTGTTATTAAGTTACCACATCTAAAGAATATTACGCATTGCCATTTGTCAAATACGGGCAATTTGGTCGTCAGATTCAGTCTTATTGGCAAAGACATCATCAATTCTGAGAAAGATGATATTCTTTCAGGGTTGTGATCCCAAAAATTTGAATGTTCCAGACTTCCTGATTGTTAAAAGTAATATCTCTGACCAAACTATCTTTTTCAGTCAAGCTTCCCCACGTAGTACTACACTGCACACTAAAAGATAAAAATATGCAGTGTATGCAATTCACTACTATTGCCAGGTTGTAAAATATATCTCTTAAGGACATGATATAGAATAAATAAAAAAAGGCAATAGTTCTGCATCCAATCAAACAATAATCATGTGCAATATTCTATTGAAATGAGATGAATAGGCATAAGAAAAAGCAATTAAAACACAATTTAAAATATGGAATATGCAAATCGAAAACTTAGCAATGATGAACAACAATAACTATCTTCCCTATTGAAATCTATAGTGTGTATACTTAAAAACTTAATTAAATTAATTCACTTATGGAATAAAATTAATCAACAGTTCAATATAGATTTGATGTTCACAAGATATTGTCAGACCACTGTCAGAACACTGAGTATGATTCTGGTCACTCTACTATAGGAAAGATGTTGTTAAACTAGAAAGTATAGAGAACAGATTTACAAGGATGTTGCTGGACCTCTCCATCTCCATTAATGATGACCGACTCGACATCGACATTTTTTACAAACCCACCGACTCCCACAGCTACCTGGATTACACCTCTTCCCACCCTACCTCCTGCAAAAATGCCTTCCCGTATTCCCAATTCCTCCGCCTCTGCCTTATCTGCTCCCAGGAGGACCAGTTCCACCACAGAACACACTAGATGGCCTCCTTCTTAAGAGACCACAATTTCCCTTCCCACGTGGTTAAAGATGGCCTCCAACGCATCTTGTCAACATCCCGCACTTCCGCCCTCAAACCCCACCCCTCCAACCGTAACAAGGACAGAACGCCCCTGGTGCTCACCTTCCATACTACCAACCTTCGCATAAACCAAATCATCCGCCGACTCAAATGGACCCCACCACCAGGGATATATGTCCCTCCCCACCCCTTTCCACCTTCCGCAAAGACCGTTCCCTCTGTGACTACCTGGTCAGGTCCACGCCCCCCTACAACCCACCCTCCCATCCTGGCACCTTCCCCTGCCACCGCAGGAATTGCAAAACCTGTGCCCACACTTCCTCCCTCACCTCCATCCAAGGCCCTAAAGGAGCCTTCCACATCCATCAAAGTTTATCTGCACATTCACCAATATCATTTATTGTATCTGTTGCTCCCGATGTGGACTCCTCTACATTGGGGAGACTGGACACCTCCTCACAGAGCACTTTAGGGAACATCTCCGGGACACCCGCACCAATCAACCACACCATCCTGTGGCCCAACATTTGAACTCCCCCCTCCCACTCTGCCAAAGACATGGAGGTCCTGGGCCTCCTTCACCACCGCTCCCAAACCACCCGACGCCTGGAGGTGTACTCTATGCTACTTTCTCCCCACCCCCACCCTCCTCTCATTTATCTCTCCACCCTTCAGACTCCCTGCCTGTATTCCTGATGAAGGGCTTTTGCCCGAAACGTCGATTTTGCTGCTCCTTGGATACTGCATCAACTGCTGTGCTTTTCCAGCACCACTCTAATCTAGAATCTGGGTTTCCAGCATCTGCAGTCCTTGTTTTTACCAAGGATGTTGCTGGGACTGGAGGATTTGAGTTATGAGGAGAGACTGGATAGGCCAGGACATTTTTCCCTGGAGTGTTAGAGGCTGAGGGGTGAAGTTATCAAGGTTTATATAATGATGAGAGACAGAGATAGAGTGAATTACCAAGCTCTTTTTCCAAAGGTAGGGAGTCCAAAACAAGAGGGCAAAGTTTTTAGGTGAGGGGTAAAGATTTTAAAGGGATTGAGGGTCAGCCTTTTCACACAAAGAGTGATGGGTGTATGTAATGAAGTACCAAAGGAAGTTGTAGAGACAGATACAATTACAACATTTAAAAGACATTTGGACAGGCACATGAATATGAAAGGTTTGGAAAGATATGGACCAAATGCAGGCAAATGGGACTAGTTCAGTTTAGGATACCTGGAACATGGATGAGTTGAACCGAATGGTCTGTTTCCATGCTGTTTGATTCTATGACTTTAAATTATTAAAAGCATTTCTAAAATTCAAATGCCCATAACGATGTTTGCATTTCAAACTTAGCCAGTTCCAAAATCATTAATAGTATTATACATTATTTAATATTCTGGCATGTCGGACATCTTAAATTTATTTTGAAGTAGGTGCCTCTTGGTTTGGCTGTGGACTTTCGATGTTGCGAGATGGATGTATATATCAAGATCTATATCAAAAATGTAACTCTGCTATAAAGCAATTATTGTCATTAATGTGCAATTTGTACAAGATGTGCTGCAGACATGTGTGTGTATATTCTGACAAAATTGAGCACTTGAAGTTACCAGTGCTACCCAGGTCAAGATTAGAGCGGTGCTGGAAAAGTACAGCAGGTCAGGCAGCATCTGAGGAGCAGGAAAATCAATGTTTCGGGCAAAAGCTTTTCCAGCATCACTCTAATCTTGACTCTGATCTCTAGCATCTGCAGGACCCACTTCTGCCTAGTGCTACCCAGGCTCTAAGCAAAGATTTGAAACACCCCTCCAGCAAAAGAGACCATGCAGTGTAGCATAAGTAGAGTCAGGGTGTACTCTCTAGAAACAAAGCTGTAGTGAAAATTGGGAGAGATGTGAAATGGGCTGATTAGCTCTCATTCATTTTGGACGTGACACGATGAGGTCAACATCTATTCCTTATTTGGAATCTTGAGACTGAATCAAGTACTGGATAAAAAGTGAAGTACTACAAGGTGAAAATATGTAAACAGCTTGAGTGAGGCTGCACTAATCAGGAGAAAAGATGTAGAACAGAAAAAAATCATTGCGTTATCTTGGCTGATACCTGACTTGTTTATACAATGTAAGTTGAAATGGACTATTATTCTCTGCACTGCTCGACACACAAAAACAACCCAACCCATGTACAAACTGCAAACTGCTGATTGAGCATTTATCTTTGGCCAAATTTTGATGTATTAGAACATCTAACAGCATCTGCATATTTAAGTTATATAAGTTTTTTGTGTGTTAAGTTCTTGAAAGTGTGATCTGAAAGTTGCAGTGAGAGAAACATAATATGTGGGATCTGAGTGAACAAACAATGTCATCTTTTATATGACACAAATTGAAGGATTGTGAAATTAACAGCATAAGGGCTGTGAAGGATGTGTATGTTAGTATGGGTCATTAGAGTGTCAAATTAGTTGCAGAAGGATGCATGGGATACAAGGAAATCTGGTGGCTGGATACAGAATAGGTTGGCCCAAAGAAGACAAAGAGTGTGGTAGATGGAAAGTATTCAGCCTGGAGCTTGGTGGCCAGTAGTGTTCTACAGGGATCAGTTCTGGGACCTCTGCTGTTTCTGACTTCTATAAATGACTTGGATGAGGAAGTGGATTAGTAAGTTGGCAAATGATACAAAGGTTGCTGGTGTTGTGGATAGTGTGAAGGGTCATTATAGGTTGCAATTGGTCATTGATGGAATGCAGAACTGGGCTGTTAAGTGGCAGATGGAGTTCAATCTGGAAAAGTGTGAAGTTATTCACTTTGGAAGGTTGAATTTGAATGCAGAATACAGGGTTAAAGGCAGGATTCTTGGCAGTGTTGAGGAACAGAAGGAGCTTGGGGTTCATGTCTGTAGATCCCCCAAAGTTGCCACTCAAGTTGATAGGGTTGTTAAGAAGGCATATGGTGTTTTGGCTTTCATTAGCAGGGGAATTGAGTTTAAAAGCCACGAGGTTATGCTGCAGCTCTATAGAGCCCTGGTTAAACCACACCTGGAATATTGTGTCTAGTTCTGGTCGCTTCATTATAGGAGATATGGAAGCTTTAGAGAGGGTGCAGAGGAGATTTATCAGGATTCTGCCTGGACTGGAGGGTATGTCTTATGAAGAAAAGTTGAGTGAGCTAGGGCTTTTCTCATTGGAGCGAAGAAGGATGAGAGATGACTTGATAAAGGTGTAAAAGATGTTGAGCGGCATAGACAGAGTGGATAGCCAGAGACTTTTTCCCACGATGGAAATGTCTATCATGAGGGGACATAATTTTAAGGTAATTGGAGGAAGCATTAGGGAAGATGTCAGAGGTCAGGTCTTTACACAGAGAGTGATGGACGCATGGAATGCACTGTCAGCAGTGGTAGTAGAGTCAATTCATTAGGGACATTTATGCGACTCTTGGATATACACATGGAAGATAGTACGATGAAGGGTTGGTAGGTTAGTCTGATCTTAGAGTGGGATAAAAGGCCGGCACAACATCAGGGGCCAAAGGACCTGCGCTGTTCTGCACTGTTCTACGTTCTATGTTCTAAGAAACATTAGATTCAGAAAGAAATGGCATGTATTTTAATGAAACCCTTTAAGACAGCTAATGATCATATAAAACTTATACCCTTCATCGTAAAGGAAGTAAACTACAGAGATTGTGAATGCACCAGCAGAAATCTTCCAGAAATCCATAGATTCTGGATGAATCCCAGACGATTAGTAAACTTGACTTAAAAAGGAAGGAAACAAAATAGGGAAAATGTTAGGGCCTATTATAAAGGATGTAATAGCAGAGCAGTTAGAAACACATGATCAAGCAGAGTCCATGTGTCTTCATGATGACGAAATCAAGACTGTCAAATTCTTTGAGCCACAATTATTTATACTGTTTATTAATGACATGGATGAAGAAAGTAAATGAACTATAGTCAAATTTTCAAATGACTCAAAAATAGGTGAGAAGGCAAGTGTTGAGGATGACACAAAGAGATAGATATGGATAGGTTAAGTGTATAGGCAAAAACTTGGCAAATTGAATACAGTATGGGCAAATGTGAGGTATAAAGAATAGAGGATCTAATGTTATTTAAGTGGGGAAAGAACACAGAAAGCTACAGAATAAAGGGGTTTGGGACTCCTCTTCCATAAATCATAAAAAAAACAACATCAAATTCAGAGGTAATAGTGAATTCAAATGGAATATTGCCCTTTATTTCAAAAGGGAATAGGGTATAAAAGTAAGGAGGTCTTACTAAAACTATACAAGGCACTAGCCAGACCACAACTGGAGTACAATAGCTTTGGGCTCTTTATCTAAGGCAAGATGTACTGGCATTGGAGGCAATCCAGAGAAAGTTCATGAGGCTGATAGCAGGTATGGTGGGACAGTCTATGAAGAAAGGTTGAGCATATCAGGCCTTGACTTATTGGAATATAGAAAATGAGAGGTGAAACATTGAAACATACAATGTAATTAAGGGACTTGACAGGCTAAGTGCAGATAGGTTGATTCCCTTTATGATTTCCCCTTCCTTGGATTAGCCTCCTATGCTTATTGTTAAATAAGTACTTAGTTTGGAATGAACATACTTCTAGATTACATTTTCCCCACAACTTCATGGTGCTCACTACAATTCTCTGGATGGTCTGACAGTGAGATATATTTTGAGAAGCGAATGACAGAGTGGTACAATTTAGCCAGCAACTTTGAAATGTTTGAGTTTAACTGTGTATTTGCACTTTGCCTGATATTGCTGCACCATTTCCGAATACTTAATGGGAAGTGCCATTAGCTTCAGTGTTTTGTGACAGAAAACATGCGGCGTTATCAACATAACATTGTCATTCTTTTCACAGTATTTAGCTGAATTTACTTTTAACACAAACTAATGATTATTGAAAATATAACAGTTACTTGAATATCTCAACCAATGTTGACGGAGAAAGCTAAATAGAAAACAAACCCACAGTGGGTTCCCTGTTGCGAAAAATATACCACTGAGTTCCACACAGATTTGTATTCTTCATCTCTGGTATTTATAAAGATAATATTTTGATAATTGACCATATCAATATTGATCTTAGATTGACCTTATATTTTAAGCATTGCTATAGACAACTTTGTTTCCATTGTTATTCCAAGTGAACTTCATTTCCTGTATATGTTACTTAAAAGGGTTTCCCTCTTATAAAGACTTCTTCATCTGAAGAAAAAGAGCTCAATCATTAACCTTCTGACTGCTCTGTTAAAATATGAACCCCTCCTATTCCTCCCAAATATAATCCTGGAGTGTCAGAAAGAAAGCTAACTTTATTTGCTGTTACAGTGAGTGGTCTCTCAGCCCACTTGCATTTACGCATGCATAAAGCCCCCAGAGTCCATGACCTTAACACTTATTCAAGGTGTGCTGCACTCTTTCTATGCTGAGAGGGCGCCGCATAATGTTGGTTTAATTGTCTTGGTGCTAATCCAGGCACAAGCCTAAAGCAAGCATTAAACCCATTCAGTCTTGAATTCCAAAGTCAATATCAGACCTGGTCCTTATGCACCAAACAACTCCACCTTCCTGTAGCCATCCATTTCAACTCCCCCTCCCCCCATGATATGTCCATTCTGGGCCTTCTCCACCACCTAAACAAGGTCACCCACAAGCTGGAGGAGGAACACATCATCTTCCACCTCGGGAGCCAACAACCACATGGCCTCAATATTGAATTCACCAGATTCCAAACCTCCCCTTCCCACACCATCTTAGGTCCAACCCTCTGTCTCAGCTTCACCCTGTTGACCTGACCTACTGTCCATTTTTATGCCCACCTACCCACTCCACACTTGCCACCGACCTATCACAATCACCCACCTATTGCCATTCCAACTACCTTTCCCCTAGTCCTATCCCCCCTTCTCCTATTCATTTCTCAGCCCCCTTCCCTCTCCCCAGTCTTCATGAAGGGGAAGTGAGAAGTGAATGCCTGGAACATTGACTCACTCACTCCTCAGATGCTGCCTGATCTGCTGTGCTCTTTCCAGCACCACACTTTATCGATTCTGCTGTCTGAGCACCATGAGCTAACAGTGTTCACATGACTCTTAGATCTATCAGCAGGGAATCCATCATAATGAGATCATACTGTTGTGTTCATAAGCTGCCTTTTGGTCTATGGTTGTCAGAATGACTTGAATGACTTGGTTTTACTCCTCTCCTAGTGTACCTCATTTTGTCTCACAAACAACGAGGGGATTAATGAAGAGTTTGTACACACAGGTGAATGGGGCTTCTCTTATCTATGCAGCTGCTGAGAGGAGAAAGAAGCAGCTGGGAAACTCTACAGAGAGATGGTGAATTAAAAGTAGTTGGATGACACGTTGCTTATTGTGGCAAGACTTGCAAATGAGAAGTGAATGCCTTTGGTGGATGGTGTGAGAGAAGCAGACAAAAGGTAACAGGGAGGGGAATTTCACTCCTTGCTTTGGCCTCTTCCAGTGGAACTTTCCAGGTGGGTTTCAGAGAATCTGGGGGCTTGTCTGTTCCACATGCCGATTCTGGGTTTTTTTCCTGCACCATACCCACAGAGCAACTCTTTTCCAGCAGTGGATGGAACCTTACTGTATGAAGTGCATTACAGCTTGAAGTAGACTTCTGCTAAACTCACCAAAAATTGCATTTTGAGCTGGGAGCGATCTTGATCAGCTCCATGAAAGAATGGGAAAGCTGCCAGCAAGATTGTAATAAGAGTGGGAGATAAAACCTCCCGGCTGTAGCACTTGTGATTGGAGCTGACATAAAGAACTTGATTTTTAGCTCTGATAGAAGTTAGGATAAAGGGATGTACGTGCTAAAAGAGCACAACTCGCCTAATTACCAATTCCTGGCTCATCCTTGCCTCAGACTATCCATGGATTGGGAATTGCGAGAGGGTTGGGCAGAGTTGCAGCACGGTTACCTGCTGGATGGGAAACCGATCCAGTTATTAACGGTCACTTAGCAGCCAATTGTAGGAGGCAGACTGGATTTTCCAGAAGGAGGTGGGGGTTAGTTTAATGTCCAGGAGACAGGTGAAGGAGCTAGCACATCGGGGAGGCCTAGAGGACTGCCTGGCTGAATTGGGATCAGCAGGAGTCACAGTCCAACCTGTAGAAGGTACCCTCCTACATCCTGCCCCAGAGCTGAGCTGATGTCAAAAGCCATGTTTGTTTTAGCTTTTAAGAAGTTGGAAACAGTAGCCTGCATTTTGAAATACACTCTCCTTTACTTACTTACATTTAGCCTCATGCTGCTGTCAGGATGGAAGGACTCTGAGTGATCTATGTGCTACAACTGCCTGCTGCTTGACTTTAAATAGGAGGTAAGCCCATCCTGTGGCCATTGATTGGTTGCCCAAGGAAAAATCAGAATTGTTGCTTCTGCAAGAGTTAACGTTGAAGTCGTATTGGCTCCACCCAGTCTGATAATGTCACACACAGAGTGAAGATTGCAATTCTGCACTGGCCTTCATTTGGAGCGGGTGTATTCTATACTGCTCCTGAGAATCTTCACAAATTATATCTGACCAGCAATGTAAACTGCACTCATTGCTATTATACAATAAATCATCATGTTAATTGAGACACAATGACCTCTTCTGTTCAGAATCAGCATTTGTCGGTCTTCTACAATGGATCATTAGACAAGCCCTGGACACAAACTAAGTAAAAGAGGATTGGTGTCAGTGAATCCTCTCAAAAGACCATTTGCCCAGCCCTGCACACTAGCAAATATCACAAACATTACTCATTTTTTTTCCCACACAGTGAGGCTTGTGACCCACATTACAGACTGTTGGCAGGTTTAGAAGCCTGCAAAGAAATTCCAACCCCCCTGCACTCCCCCACACCAACTCTGAAAATGGTTAGCTCACTTTGTTGGTTTGTAATGTGATGTGATGCCAACAGTGTGGGATCAACTCCTGCACCATCTAAGGTTACAATGAAGGTCTGTCCTTCTCAACCACTCACCTTTCCCGAGGCATGGTTACCCTTAGGTTAACCTACAAGTTGCAACTTCCTATTGAGAGAGCAACCCAGCTCAGCTCCTTACTGTCACAGTTTTTGCAAGACTACAAATTCAAATCTTTGTCCTACAAGTCTTTGTATTCTTGTCTCTCTTGCTCCCAAATAAGTGAGAAATTTAACAGGGAAAGGGTTAATTACCTAAGGAGTAGCATTGTGATGATTAATTATTTCCAGATAATTATTGACAAAAATACACTAATTGACAAATAATTGAATGCTCAGTTAATCAGTTTGTCAACGGAGCATCTCATGCAGTCAGGGGATGGTAAAGTGTAGGTAGCTGGTTCAATCACTCAGGTCATGTTCTATGGAAAGCAACTGATTTTTGTCTCTATAACAAAATACTTCAGATTCAGTTTTGCTATTCAGTTATTTGGTAGAATGAGCCCAGAGCAACAGCTATGTGTGATTTGAAAAATACACAAATCTCATGATAATTCCTATTCAATCTGACATGCTCCTCACTGCTCATTGTAAAGTACTGACATAATATGAGTAAGGGTACTGGACTTGAAAATCCTCAGCCTTTCTTACAGGTGTAAGTGCTAGAGCAGGCATTATAAAAATGGATTCTGACTCAACTGTGGTACTGTGGGTTCTGATATAATGTGCGGTCTTGCGTTATAAGAAAATGGCACAATAGTTGCACCATTTAAACAAATGGGGCCAGAAGTGTGTTCTAGCCAATAGAGGTAAGGAAAGTTCGCATTCTACAAATAATGGACTAAATTCTTCAATTATGTTAAACCCGATTCATGTTGAAGAAACGAGTGTTATAGCAGAATTGATTGTATATTGCTTCACATATACCGCAAGAGTCATCTCTGATAATAGTTTTTTTTCTGAGCATTAAAAACATACTCAGAACACAAAACCAAGATAATTTTGTGATACTGTTTACCTACTATGGCATTAGAATAACAGAAGCAGCTTTGCAATATTCTTGTCTTATCTCTGATCCATTGCCCATTGCCTGTACCCAGAAAGTTCCATACGGAAAAATGGATTCTCATGAAAGGATCACCATTAAATTCAAAATCACAATAATATTATTTTCTTATTGTTTGTTTAGATAGTGTTAGTGATAGTTGTCTTTTCCCTAAGATGGGGGTTTTCAAGACTGGGAGCATGTTTTTAAGGTGAGAGGAGAGAGATTTGAAAAAGGCGAGGGGCAATTTTTTTACATAGAGAGTGGTTCGTGTGTGGAAAGAACTTCCTGAGGAAGTGGTGGATATGGGCATAATTGCACAGACACTTGGATAAGTACACAAATAGAAAAGGTTTGGAGGGATATGAACCAGGAGCAGGCAGGTGGGACGAGTTTAGTTTGGGATTAGGTTCAGCATGGATGATTGGACCAAAGGATCTGTTTCTGTGCTGTGTGAATCTGACTCCATAACACATTAATGGCACATTATTTTCAGACAAATATAGACATATCCATGATAGATCAAAACTTAGTTAGAATGCTATTAACGTATCAAAATGTGTTTTATTTTCAAACCTTGAGTAATAAACCTCACATATTGAATTAAGTTTGCTTACTAAAGGAACTGAGCTCAGAATCTTTTGTGACCCTTTGACCAAGTACCTAGGGTGATCTATTTTGTTTGAGCTACTATCTTTCAGACAGAACCAAAACAGAGGTAAACTCACCATCTATTTTACCTGTTTGTGTAACATAGCTTTATCAGAATTCACTGCTGCATTTGCCTGTACAACAGTGACAATCTATGCAAACTCTAGAATATTCTGAGACCATGGGAGGTGCCATATTGCAAGATTTAAATTTTTTTTGCTTGCTGTTTGAATGCCGCTCATGTTAGTTTTCCTTTGGTGATAGCTTTATTGCCTTTCAGTCAGAAACATTTGGGATCGTTCTTCTGGGAGTAGAGAAGATGAAGAGGAGATTTGATTGAGATGTTTTAAATAATTAATGTCTTGGAAAGTTGAACCAAAGAGTAAATTTCCAATGGTTGAAAGTTCAATAACCAGATGGCACAGATTTATAATGATTAGCAAAAGAACCAGGGGTGAATTTAATGAGTGGTTAAGATTTGGGATGTAATATCTGATAGGCTGATGGAAAGAGGACTGTTGGATAAATACTTGAATAAGAAACAAGAAAGAATTGGCGAACGGGACTGACTATGTGGACATGATGGATGAATGCCCTCCTTTTGTGTTATTTTTTAAAGAATCTATTATGTGACTTTTTGTTGATTAGGTGACTCCATCAGTATGTGTACACTTGAATACCCATGAATGGAGGGCAGACTTGGAACTCTTGTTAACTTCACGTTTAATCTATCAGCTTTATAACAGGATGGTTAAGTCACATGGCACTGGCAATTTTGAAAGTGTCCAGATCAACATCCAGGTGGGCTGCATTTCCATTTATTCAACCATCCCAGCATTGGCCTCATCCTGCTGCGTCAGGCACTGATACAAAGAAATCCAAGGTTGAACAAACTCCCAGGCGGAGAAAGCACTCCCTTCAGTCTCACCTTATTGGATGTCTTGGAACACTTTGAGGAGCCATTGGGAATTAACTGTCAGTGTAATCCTGACTAAAACTCCATTTTCCACTGGAATTCTCATCTTTAAAGAACCTGTTGCACCCAGCTTCCATTATTTAATTATAAACACTTCTCACATTGCAAACATTATGTTATTGGTTGGTGAGAGCATCTTGATAAAATCATGGACAGGCTTTTGGATAGGCCACAGTTATGCCTATCTCTTTATGGTATTTCATCAGCTCTGATTATGCCACCTTCTGCAGGGAGGCCTCAGACCATGTCCACCTTTTTCCTGAATCCAGGATTCCCCACCATCATGATTGACAGGGCTCTCAGTGGTGTCTGATACATTTCCCATTCTTCTGCCCTCATTCCTTCCCCTTTTTCTGACAACAACTATACCATCACCCTTGACCTTACTTTCCACGTCCACCAGGCTCTGGTCCAAAGGATCATTGCTGCATGATTCCATGACCAGATAGTCCCCTCCCCTCCTTTACCAGCCTTCTGCAGGGACCATTTTCTCTGGACACACTAGTCCACTCCTCCCAACACGTCCTTACACTTCTGTAGCACTTAGCTATGCAATTGTAGAAATTGCAACACATGTCTATTTACTTCCTCCCTTCTCACCACCCAAGGTCCCAGACACAACAGGTGAAGCTGTGATTTACTTGCTTCACTCTATCTAGTCTACGGTATTCACAATGTGGTTTCCTTTATGCTGGGGAGACAAAATGCAGACTGGGTAACTACTTTTTGCAACATTTCTGCTCTATCTGTAAAAATGACCCTGAGCTTCTAATGTCCTGCTACTTCAACATACCTTCATGTTTCCACGCCAACATTTCTGTCTTGGGCCTGCTCCAGTGCTCCAGTGAAACTCAATGCAAGCTGGAGGAACCACACCTCAGCTTCGTCCGCCTAGGTTCCCTTAAGCCCTCAGAATTCAAGATTGAGTTTAACATTTTAAGGGATGAGCACCATCCTCCATGTTCATTACCCATCCCCACACTCCCTGGTTCTGTTCAATATGAGTTGCTCCTGGCACATCCAACTCATTTTCAATGATTCACACTCACCATTAGAGCCCATTCAGTATACATTTCTCTCCTGGCTATCAATTATCAACAATTCCTTTGGCTATTTCCCTTTTCTCCCTCTCTTTGTCTCAGGGCACCACCTCCATTTATTCGCCTCATTTCTTCACCCCCTACACAATGCACCTGTCTGCCTCCCCACCCTAGCATACCAGCTGGTTTCAGTTCTGATGAAGGGTCACTGGACTTGAAACATTAATTCTGCTTCTCTCTCCACTGGTGCTGTCAGATCTGCTGAGTTTCTCCAGAATTTTCTGTTTTTATTTTGGCTGTGTTACTTCAAAATACAAAATACCCCCAGAAATTTCCTTCCCTTTAAAGCATTTAGACTACCAACAAAGTCATGCTATTCAAGAGTTTTTATAGAATTTTTCTTTTGACTTGTAGATTTTCAGGCTCATGCTCTGAAGCACACTTCTTGCTATTCTGCGCTTCCAGTGATTCTTGGAGGGAACAAAGTCATAGCATCCAATTAGTGCAGTGACTCTACATTGTTACAACCCAATTGCTTGTATTCCTCAAGCTACTTTTTCAGCAAAAGACTCTGTGCAATACTGAAATAACTTTTGTTTCTCTTATTCCTATTTTATTTGTATTCAGTCCCATGCCTAAAGCATTTCTGCACTACATGGGTAAGGCAACATTTTAGGGACAGTGGATTACAAACAATTGTAATTGTCCTCTGTGACAGTGTAGAGGTTCTGTGATCGCAGATAATGAAAGCTCCACTTTAATAACTTTACTGCTGAATCAACATTTCTGTTCTTATGAAGGTGTAGAGGTTCGTATAAAATCTCACAATATTTCATACAAATTTCAAAGGAGTTAAGGTAATGCGGTTTCTGGAATTTACTTTCAATTACAGATGAGGAAGACCGAGTGAAAATGGATTTCTTTACAGTGTCACTTAACCCAGTTAGAAAAGAAAAAAAGGAACAATACTCTCTCTTATTTTGATAGAGTTAATGTCTATTGTGACACAGAAGATTATCCACTTTTGACTGTGTTGCTAGTGAAATATGCTGCTGAAGCATAAATATTCTAACTTAGCAGTAATAATCCATCCACCAGCATTGATAACAATAACGATATTCAGTTCTTGCTTTCATAACAGACCTTTTCCTTTAAAATTAAATCTTGCCGTATATTTTCTATTACTTCACAGAATATATGTTTATTAAGTAAACGGAAGAATAAAATAATGGAAAAATACTGCAGCTCACATATGCTCTAAGCAGAAATTTCGAGCTAAATGCTTTGCATTAAGTCGCAGCATCAGACAAGGGTCCAACATCAGACAAGGGTCCAACAAAACCCTGGGCTAAATGTTTTTTTTTTGGCTAAATCCAAGTTGCATCGTGTTTTTTCAGGGTTTGTTTTTGCCATGAGGCATAATGAGATCTCTTGCTCAGCTTACCAAACACACCTCATTAATTGAGATCAGTGTTGACAGACAATGAGGTTGGAGGCTGTGGATGGGAGATCCCCAGAGGTGATTAGGTTGTGGATGGTCTGGGAAGTTATGGTTTGGTGATGGGAGGTGCAGAGGTGATGAGGTTGTGGGAAGTCTGGGAGGTGATGGTTTGGTGATGGGAGGTACCTGCACCACCTGATTCTACCTTCTACCATCTACCAAAGATTCACAAACCTGACTTCCCCAGTGGACCCATTCTCTCAGCCTGCTCCTGTCCCACAAAAATCATCTCTACATACATTGACACTGTCCTGTTCTCCTTAGTCCACCATGTCAGAACACCACCCACGCCCTTCATCTCCTCCAAGATTTTCGTTTCCCTGGCCCCCAACACCTCATCTTCACCATGGACATCCAGTCCCCATACACATCCATCTGTCATGACGATGGCCCCCAAGTCCTCCGTTTCTTTCTCTCATGCTGTCTGAACCAGTATCCTTACACTGACACCTTCATCCACCTGGCTGGACTGGTCCTCACCCCTAACTTCTTCTCCTTCCAATCCTCCCATTTCCTCCAAACCAAAGTGATAGCATTGGGCACCCGCATGGGACCCAGCTATGCCTGCCTCTTTTTCAGGTACGTGGAAAAGTCCACCTTTCGCAGTTACCCTGGCACCATCCTCCACCTATTCCTCTGCTACATCGATGACTCTGTCGGCACTACCTTGTGCTCCCACGAGGCCGTTGAACAGTTAATCAATTTCACTAACACCTTTCACCCCAACCTTAAATTCACCTGGACCATCACGGACACCTCCCTCCCCTCCCTGGACCTCTCCATCTCCGGTGACAGATTAACCATGGACATCTATTACAAGCCCACCAACTCCCACAGCTACTTAGACTCCAACTCCTCCCACCCTACCTTCTGTAAAAATGCCATCCCTTATTCCCAATTCCTCCGCCTCCACTGCATCTGTTCCCAGGATGACCAATCCCACCTCAGAAAATCCCAGATGACCTTCTTCTTCCAAGAACGAAAGTTCCCTTCCCACATGGTCGACGATGCCCTCTGGCTCATCTCCTCCACCTCCTGCACCTCTGTCCTCGAATCCCACCCCTCCCGATGCAGCAAGGACAGAACCCCCCTTGGTCCTCACCTTCCACCTCACCAACCTCCGCATACATTTCACCATAAACAGCCCCCACAACTAGATATATTTTTCTCTCCCTAACCCTATCAGTGTTCCAGAGAGACAATGCCCTCCGCAACTCCCTCGTCAGATCCACGCTCCCCACTCAACACCAGCCCACACCCCTCTCACAGCACCTTCCACTGCCACTGCAGGAAGTGCAAAATCTGCACCCAAACCACATCCCTCACATCTGTCCAAGGTTCCAAAGGATCTTTCCATATCCAACAGAAATTTACCTGTACCTCCACAAATGTCATCTACTGTATCCATTGCACCCAATGTGGTCTCCTCTGCATCAAGGAGACAGGATGCCTACTTGTGGATCATTTCAGAAAACATCTCTGGGACACCTACACCAACCAACCCCACTGCCCTAACACTTCAACTCCCCCTCCGACTCTACTAAGGACATGCAGGTCCTGGGCATCCTCTATTGCCAAACCCTTACCACCAATGCCTGGAGGAAGAATACTTCACCTTCCACCTTGTGACCCTGCAACCACACAGATCAATGTGGATTTCACCAGTTTCCTCATTTCCCCTCCCCTGCTTTATCCCAGTCCCAAGCCTCCAACTTGGCACTGCTCTCATGATCTGTCTATCACCTTTCCCATCTATCCGCTTCATCCTCCTCTCCGACTTATCACTTTCTCCTTCACCTTCATCTACCTATCGCATTTTCAGCTACCTTCTCCCCAACCCCACCTCCTTTCCATTTATCTCTCAGTCTCCTGGTCCAGAAGCCTCATTCCTGATGAAGGGTTTATATCAGAAACATCAATTCTCCTGTTCCTCGGATGCTGCCTGACCTGCTGTGCTTTTCCAGCACCACACTCTCAACTCACATCTCATTTTATGCCCTGATCTAAGGGCACCTCTCATGTCCAATTTCTGCCCTATCTTATCACACACTGTTTCCATAAGAAATTGTCACCCAGCAGATATCCAGTGAAACATCAGCACCCCTCGCACCTGCGCCATTTTTAACGGACCACTGGGCTTTTGTGAGAGCACTGGCATTCCAAAACTTTGCTGTGTGGTCAGAAAAAGAGTCTGAATATGTCGAACAAGGAGAAGATGGCATCACGTTTTGCCAACAGGGACCCGGAAAGGCTAGTGGACAGGTTGGACGAGAACAGAAGTGGCCTGCCAGCCTTGTCTGAAGCTGCCACCAACCTCAGGCTGCTGAGGAACCATCATCAATGCAGAAAGACTTCTCTGTTCCACCAGGGTAAGGGCTATGCTCTCCTCTTTGCTACCTCGCACAATCTCTGCCAATGCACCCACCTCCCACCAAAGCTCAGGCTCTGACACTCTCACTGTTGCCTGCAACATCTTCCCTTGCTCGCTCTCATTTTCTCCCAACTCCCAACCTGCCACAGCAAAAACTCTGGCTGCCCTCGCTGTTGCCTCTGCAGTCCTTCAGTACCACTCTTCTCTCACATGCAGCAACGCTAACAGCTGTGGCACTCACTGTCATCTCACTCATTCCCCCATTTTTTTACTTTACAGAAGAAGACAGCCCATAACAGGACTGAGAGAGAGCCCGTATGGGTGGGGTATGCCAATGTCCATATCTTCAAAGGAGAGAATTCCGGCGCTAGCAGTAGAAGACTGGGACTGCTCTTACATGGATGCTGAGATATTCTGATCCCATCAAATGAATACTTGCCATTCCACAATAACTTTCACACTAACCCTGCTGTCACTCTTGATAACTGCACACCACTTCTAACAGTTGGTCACGATGCCTTCACTTTTTTTTTGGGTCTTGCAGTTTTCGCTTGCATCACCACAAGTTCTTGGGACAAACATCTGGTTCCCCCAGATGGACCGGCCTGGACAACTGAGGATGAGATTACAGAAGCTTCAGAGGAAACATCAGCAAGGCTTCCTCCTACACCTCCGACCAGCTCAGACTCTGACACCCCACCCTACACCTCCAGGGTTGGCTTGTCCCATGGCTGAGAGAGCTCCGTCCAGCCCAGCTATGGAACCAGAAGGTGCACTGTGCCATAGTGGGAGGCTGCGAAGTAAACACTAATGGTACTTTAGTGTCACGGGTGAGAAAGACTTGTACATCCCTCTCAGTTTATGGATAAATGTTCCTGATGTCAACATTCATGTGTTTGTAGTTCTCTCTGTGTGGCTACTAAGTATATTTCCACAACATCAGCATTTTTTCATTGCCACAGGCAAGGCTCAATGGTTGGAGATCTGTGCTGAGAACTTACTGAACCACATGGAAGCAGCGGATCAATGTTTACACTTGGCATTTGCTCACGATGAGACCTTTGTCCCTCCTCATTCAACACCTTTAACGTTTATTTCTCCCAGGGCACAAAGGTGTAGTTGTCAAAGAGTTCTCCTGCAGTATTTGGGAGATGCAACACACACACAGAGTTGCACTGTGCTGTACAGTGAATGTAACGAATGCCCTGTCTGGTTAAAGGTCATGTGATTAGTGGATACTGCACCCACAGGTAGAGTCACTTACCCTGCCCACCCTGAGCATGGGCATGGCCATTTTCTTCCCCATTGCACACTTTCAACTTCCAACCTGATAAATGGTGACAGCAAACGGTTCTGTACCTGCGGCTCCAGCCTCATCCTGAATGTATGAAACAGCCACATCACCTTCTTAGTATCCCTCCCTGTTAACCCCAAAAGTTTCACCTTTCTCCAAGTCCCCACCCAAGCCATCTACATGTGCCTACACCTGCCAACGTTTCCCATCCCTCTCCTTGCATATGCCTGGTTTGGTCATTCATGGCCTCTCCTTGAAGACAGGCTGGTTCTGACTATGGATGGCCTCTCACATTACACCCTTCCCAAATGTGCTTTACCATTATCCCTCCTTGCAAATTGTTTTGCCCACTTCACAATTGTACAGTGCCCTTGTCTGGAGCTTGCAAACCCTAGTCCCATAGCTGAATTAGCATAGCTTCAGTTCCACAGTAATAGCTGCACTTGCCAGTTCCCCTGCAGCTTAGTTTCTGTGGAAGCACCCAAATGACTAACCTACCACATCGAGTGATGATATTGGTCAGCCCCAAACAAGAAATGCCCAGTCCCCTTACTGCTCCCTGTGCTTCTCCCCAGATGTGTTAGCCCTACAGCTAGACTTGTAACTGCAGAGCCAATGGACTGACTGTGACCTATTTCCAAAACCACAAAGGCACATACCCATTGACCAAGTACACTGAGACCAGACAGTGACTATCACCTGGAATGGGACACTGCTCTTGATATACTGGGCTGAGATACCCTGATCAACAGGTGCCTTCATGGACCTCAGTGAGGTCTACTCTCTGAAAGTTGAGACATGCTGTCTCCTGACTGAACGTGCAGTGTACTTTCTATACACTGACACATGGTGCACATGTGAGATTGATGCAGCACACAGTCATTCAGCAAGATGCATGCCTTGAGAGTGATGACTACTTAGCAGCAAGACAAGCAGCCTGCTTTAGTGAATGTGCTCAATGGCATGTTCAAGGCAAGGAAAGGCAAGGCAAGACAAAGCTTGCATGTTGGTGCTAACTGACTGATCGCTAAGAGAGCAAGAGAGCATCCTTGTGATGCTGCTGTGGTCCAGTCTGTGAGCTGGGTACCTGTTGCTGCACTCAAACAGTCCCACAACCTTTCAGTGCCAGCTGCTGGTGTGCCTGGCAATGCAATTCTGTGCTTTCAGACCAGTCTGCCAGTGCATTGTAGAAGTGCCAGGATTGTTATGATGGATTGGCAGGTGCTGAATGCTAATGTCTGGGGAAGAATTGTGCGTGTGCCTGGTGCCCTGGGCTATAGTTTGGCCAGGGAGACAAACTGAATCCACCAGTTGTATACTTTGGTTTCCTTGTGGAATTTTCCCGACATCTAGCTTGTTTGGCAAGTTTGGTAAAATGGGAAGCTGAATGTTCATGAGGTAACAAGTGTTAATCCCAGAAATTGGCACTTTGCCAATACTGAACGAGAACCTCACCACATTGCTTGTGAAAAGAATAGAAGATGGAGAGAGATGATCTCAACATCAAGATAGGCCTCACTGGCCTTCTTGCCTGATTCTGCCACAAATCGCATCATAGCCCACAATATTCAGACCCCTATAAGATTCTGGTCACTCACTTTTTCTTTTTTTAAATCCTACTGGATCTGAATTGAATTGAATGAGCTTTATTGTCACATGTACTCAAATCATTACAGTGAGAAATTTACAAGCCGCCACTTATGACATCACCTTAGGTACAAGGTACCTGGACATAGGTACAAATTCTTAGGAAAAAAGTTGGAATAGTAAAGAAATAAAAACTCTAGCATTTTACAGATTGTAGAAAGAAATTAAGAAATAGAGATATAAAAAGTTCAGAACTACAGTCCTTCTAGCCCAGCCCACGCTGGCTCCTATCCTCACGCCGACTTTACCTCAAAGCTCCCGAGGCCGGGAGATCATTCTGGAATCAGCTCGAGGCCGGATGGCCAGGGCATGTCTATGCCAAGCTCAGACACCACCCCATGCAACTGAAAGATCATCATGCCGGGCCGAGAGACCGCTATGCCAGTTGACAGGTCACAACACTGAGCTGAGAGACCATCACACTGGGCTGAGAGACAGCCACACCTGGACAAGAGACCATCACACTGGGCTGAGAGACAGCCACACTGGACGAGAGATGATCACACTGGGCCAAGAGACAGCCACACCTGGACAAGAGACCATCACACTGGGCCGAGAGGCAGCTACACCTGGATGAGAGACGATCACACTGGGCCGAGAGACTGCCACACCTGGACGAGAAACCATCAAACTGGGCCGAGAGACAGCCACACCTGGACGAGAGACCATCACACTGGACCGAGAGAAAGCCACACCTGGATGAGAGACCATCACACTGGGCCGTGAGACCGCCACACCAGTCTGACAGACCATCACCTGGACCGAGAGACCATCACACTGTGCTGAGAGAAAGCCACACCTGGACGAGAAACCATCTCACCAAGCCGAGAGGCCGCCACACCAATCTGACAGATCATCACACCAAGCCGAGAGACAGCCACACCTGGAAGAGAGACCATCACACTGGGCCGAGAGGCAGCCACACCTGGACGAGAGACCATCTCCCCAAGCCGAGAGACAATCACACCTGGACAAGAGACCATTACACTGGACCGAGAGACGGCCACACCAGTCTGACAGACCATCATACCAAGCCGAGAGATTGTCACACCGAGCGAGAGACCGCCATGCAGAGCGAAGAGACCATCATACTGGGCCGATAGACAGCCACGCCAGGCCGAGAGACTGCCACACCGAGCTGAGAGACTGCTATCCCGGGCTAAGAGACCACCACGCTGGGCCAAGAGATCAGCACACTAGGCCGAGAGGCCATCACGCCAGGCCAAGAGACTGCCACGCCGAGCCGATAGACAATCATGCCAGGCCAAGAGACCATTACACTGGGCCGAGAGACTATCATACTGGGCTGAGAGACCTTACACTGGGCCAAAAGGCCACCAGGCTGGGCGAAGGGTCCGCCAAGCTGGCTGGGAAACCACCATGCCGGGTCGAGAGACCATCACACTGATCCAAGTGACCGCCACACCGGGCTGAAAGACCACCATACCTGGCTTGCCGAGAGGACTCTTCATTGGGTTCTTGCTGCAATCAAGAGTCCGAGACTGAGAAGAAAGAAGAAAAAACACAGAAGAGAAAAAAAGATAAAGAAACAGACAGAGCAGACGAGCTCTGACTGAAGTGTCCTTCTCAGAAATTTCATTTTTGTTTTCAATTTCCAGCTTTAATTCTTCTTTTAATCTTGATCTATTTATTAGATACTATTGATATGATAGATTATATTGATTTTATATCAATCTATGTGAAATCAGAAGTACAGATGGTTATTCTTAAAGTGCTGCATTAACAGTATGGAAAATATTAAATAATATCTGTTCCAATAGTCAAATGTCTCGAAAGAATATTAAAACTCAGTGATTCAGGTAAGGGCTGAGAAAGGGAATAATTTAAGTTGAGAAGTACAAAATAAGCATCTCAGCAAGTAAAGATGGAGAAAGATTATTTTCCCACTGTGTCTTAAACATCATGGTTATACCGCACAGTGAGATTAGTAGGCCGTGAGCACTCCAATCATTTATTAAGTGATGTCTTTTCTGGATGCAATATGTCATACCACTGGATATTTCTCACCCAGCCCTTCAGGCTCTGTCTGAAACCTGGAGAAAAATCAATATATACAACAGCATGTTTTAATATTGTCCGATAAATGAGTGACAATGTAATTAAAAGATGTTTGAAAGGGACTTATTATGAAAAATCAACGTATCTGTGATTTTTATCATATTAGACATGTTTTAGCTCAATAGCTGCACATGTTTCTAAACCTCAGCATTTTATAACAGAAAACTAGATAACACAATGTTACATTTCTTTTCATTTAAGTACTTTTAAGCAACATTTTGTTTAGATAATAAACCAAAGATGCCGATGGTTTGAAACAAAAACAGAAAAAAATCTGGAGAAACTCAGCATATCTGGCAGTGAGTGGAGGGAAAACAGAGCTAACATTTCAAGTCCTTCTTGAAGAAAGGTCACCGACTGAAAACAATAACTCTGCTTTCTCTCCACAGATGCTACCAGACCTGCTGAAATTCTCCAGCAATTTTGCAAGAAAATATTTTCACTTTTTTTGTCATCTACTTCCCTTTACTCTCATCTCTTGAAGATTGTGTCTTGTGCAGAGATGCAACTTTATCATTGTTGGCAGCTTTATCTTGGACAATTTTGCTTTCATGGCCTGGAGCTCTTGTGGCACAGTGGTAGCATCCATGCTTCTGAGCCAGGAGGCCTGGGTTCAAGTTCCACTTGCTCCAGAAGTGCATAGAAATATCTCTGAATAAGTTGATGAGAGAATAGCTATTCATTGGCTGAAATAGGGTCTTGTGATGCAGTGGTAGCATCCTTACGTCTGGCTTAGAAGATCCGGGTTCAAGCCTCACTTGTGTCAGAGTGTGTCATAACATCTCTGAAAAAGTAGAATAAAAATATCTAGTTGTGGGATGGATTTTCTTGAGCTTGTGGATGCAGCGAGACAGTGGGAGCTGTGTCAGGACAGCTCTGCAATGCATTTTTGCCTGCGTGGAACTTTCTCAGGGGCAGTCGGGAAGTCAGGTTCGCTGCCCAATATGCGGAGGCTGCAGCTAGTTACTCCAAACTAAAGCTTCATTGCCTTCATAAAAGCACATTTCCACAAGCTTTGACAGTTTTGATGAACCCTGGCAGATCTGACACTTGTTGATCTGTCTTTTGCAGGCATAACAGTTCCAAGGGGTTTATATATCTTTTAGGCACAATCTTCTCCACAGTTAACAATTCCAAAGGAACGCCACCAACATGTGAATCCCACAAGTTATCTGACCCCATCCTGCCATCCAGGATATGTCGTCCTAACCCCCAAGGTATCCTGGGCCTATATTTACAGGAATACTTCAGCTTTGCAAAGGAGTACCCCGACTATTCAAAATGCATTCCTGATGAAGGGCTTATGCCCAAAATGTTGATTCTCTTGCTCCTTGGATGCTGCCTGACCTGCTGTGCTTTCCAGCAACACACTTTTCAGCTCTGATCTCCAGCATCTGCAGTCGTCACTTTCTCCTATTCACAATAGTGCACTGAGAACAGAGCTACTCAGAGCCGGCCTGTTCAGGACATCCAGATTCCACGCTGGACAGTTACTAAAATGAGATTTGAATGGAGACAGTTGACCAATTAAATGGCAAGTTGCACCTGGGAACCATGTATGCGTGCATCCTGAACTGACCGCACTACAGCTTCTGTGAAAATGGGAAGTGCTGAGTTTACAGCATGATATATGATTTCAGGCCATTTCTCCCATTTTCACCACATCAGAGAGACACTTCAATGTGCGTTAAACTGGAGAAAAAGTTCTGAGCTGAAACTGTGTTGCTGGAAAAGCGCAGCAGGTCAGGCAGCATCCAAGGAACAGGAGAATCGACGTTTCGGGCATAAGCCCTTCTTCAGGAAACTTTTGGGCTTATGCCCGAAATGTCGATTCTCCTGCTCCTTGGATGCTGCCTGACCTGCTGCGCTTTTCCAGCAACACATTTTCAGCTCTGATCTCCAGCGTCTGCAGTGCTCACTTTCTCCCAAAAGATCTGAGAACCATCCATTGTTCCTTGTAGCACTCCGTTATTTAGAACCTGTCAACTTGAAAATACATCATTTCTATCTACCTTTGATTTCCATTCATAAACCAATTCTCTATCCATGCTAATATATTATCCCTAACTCCACGAGCACTTATCTTGCTTATTGACCGTTAATGTGGCAACTTATCTAATGCATTTTGGAAATCTAAGTACTACTCCATCTACCAATTCCCCTTTATCTATCCTGCTAATTATAACCCAATAAGCTGAATTTAATTAATTTATCAAGCTGAATTTCTTTTTTGTAAAGGTGTCTTGATTTTTTTCTGATTAAAGCATAATTTTTAATTGCATTGTTATGACTTCCTTACTAATTGCTTTCCAGGACTTTCTCAATGACTGATGTCAGGCTAACTGCCAGTGGATCCCCATTTTGCCCCTCTCAATGTTCTTGAACAGTGATTTCACAATTTCCAACTGCCAACTTGCTGGGACCATTCCAGAAACAATGGAAATTTGGAAAATCGTAACAGGAGCATCCATTATCCCTGTGGTTGTCTCGTTTAGAACCCTAAGCTGTGAACAATTAGGACCTGGGGATTTATTGGATATTAGTCCCATACGTTTAAGCTATAAGACCATAAGGAATTGGAATGAGAGTACAACATTCAGCCCCTCGAGCTTGCTCTGCAATTCAATAGGATCCTGGCTAATCTGACATTCCTGTGTTTTCCCGGGAACCTTTGATTCCCCTATTGATCAAGAATCTCTCTATCGCAGCCTTAAATATATTCAAGGACTCTGCCCCTACAGCAATTTTGATAAGGAGTTCCTCAGACTCTCATCCCTCTGAGAGAAGAAATTCCACCTCATCTCAGCCTTAAATTGGTGTCCCTTTATTCTGAGACTCTGCTTACTGTCCTAGACTCTATCATGAGGGGAAGCATCCTGTCAGCATTTACCCCTGTCAAGCTCTTAAGAATCTGATATGTTCCAATGAGATCACCTCTCATTCTTCTAAACTCCAGTGAGTAGAGTTCCAGCATGTTTAGCTTTTGCTCCTCAGATAATCCATACCGGGTACAATCCTAATAAGTTCTGTCTCTAATGAAGTAAAATCTTTCCCTAAATAAGGAGTCCAAAAGCGTTCACTGTACTCCAAATGTGGTTTGAATAGTACCTTGTACAGCTGCATTAAGAGTTTCCTACTGTTATACTCCAACCCCCTTGAAATAAAGTCCAACATTCTCTTAGCCGTCCTAGTTACCTACTGCACCTGTGTGCAAGCTTTCTGTGTTTTGTGTTAATATAGTCTCAGTCTTTTTGCAATTAGCTTATCTTCTATTTATATTATGTAATTCAAATCTTCCAAAGTGAAATCAGACACACAATATTTTTTTCAATATCTCTGCTACTTTATAATTTCTCCCATCTCTGCTTCTAAGGGATTAATGGTTAGCTACTCTCTTCATCTTTATAGTCTTATATAAACTCTTTCAATCTGTTTATATATTCCTACTTGGTTTACTTACATATCCTCTGTCTCACCTTTTTGTCAAGTTCTTGATGACCTTCAATGGTTTCTAAAACAGTTTCAATCCTCTGACTTGGTATTATTCTTTTCAAACTTCTATTTTTCTTTAAATCTAACGCTATCCTTAATTTCCTGAGTAAACCATATTTCAATCCTTTGTGCAGAGCATTCCTTTTGTTA
The DNA here is from genome assembly GCF_004010195.1 of Chiloscyllium plagiosum. Taxonomy (NCBI): domain Eukaryota; kingdom Metazoa; phylum Chordata; class Chondrichthyes; order Orectolobiformes; family Hemiscylliidae; genus Chiloscyllium; species Chiloscyllium plagiosum. The sequence continues at coordinate 86,507,820 of NC_057712.1, read as the reverse complement.
TGAAGGTGTAGGTATGTACCGTACCTTTAAGAGAGAGAGGAAGCTGGCAAGGACTGACTGAAAGCACAGAGTGTGCTGAAAAATTTAAAAATGTAACATTTGGTTGAAACAAATAGCTGGAATTGAAGTGCCATGAAACAAAATCAAGTTCAAATTTGACCAATCAGTTTAAATTATGCCCCAGATACCAAAATCCAATCGAATTTGAATTTTACTGTTTGGGATGACATCAAACCAATAAAATGATCAGATGTTTTGGGGTATAAAATCAGACATTTGAACAGTTTGGGGGAGAACTGCAAAGAGGACTAACCAGCACAGATTGCTAGCTGAATAGCTTTCTGAAAGGTGTCTATCTATAAAAAAAGTTGTGCAGCAGAAGACCGAAGAAAAGATGACCAAGGAAAATACACAGGAAAATCTACAGAGGTGAATCAACAAAGCTGGCTGATTTTGAAAAATTATTATTTTTTGTTTGTAAGTCTGAATCAGAGTTTTTTTTATTGGACCAGTATTGCAGAGTGGGAGGTAAAAGATAGGTTTAAGAGAAAGGAGTTGTAAATAGTTGTTGTTTTAATGTTCTCTTTTGGATTTAAAGAAAAAAAGATTACTTTTTGCTTTAAATAGTGAGACCTGCGATAGTTCTTTGCCTCTCAAAATTTAACAGATTACGGCGTGAGGTGAGTTTCTCTGTGTGCTGGGTTTAAATTAGCAGAGGGGCTTACCCTGTGTCATAACGCTTTTGATTCTCAAAATATTTTTGTTAAATATAATGTACAATTTATTTAATTGCTTCCTAGTGTTTATTTGTGACCACATCTTTTAATCAACTTTAGCCAATTCTCCTTTCATATTGATGTAACTTGCATTTTGTGTTGAAAAATTCTTGTTCATGATTGGAGTATGCCATTTCTACATTTAATAGAGCATTATGATTATGAGTCCCTGTTGGACCTTCGACTGAGTTAGCCCTAAAAAATTGTACAATACTAGATCTAAGGTAGCTTTATCACTGTATGAATCCACAACGTATTGTTTCAGGAAGCTTTCAGAATATTCATATCCAAGATCACCTTTATAAATGTTATTGGTTCAGTCCATTTGAAGATTAATGTCCTACAATTTTTACAATGCATTAGAGAGGTGGGGGGTGCTGATGTGGTGGAAGTGGTGTTAATGACACTTTATACCTCTCCCACTAGCACTGGTCTTTTGTTATTCTGAATCTCCACCAATACTGATTCAATTTCATGATCATCTCAGCTAATGTCCTTCCTCAATAATACTCTTACTATCTTGGCTATCTCTCTTCCGTGGTTATTCTGACTTTCAAAGTATTGTGTATGCTGGAATATTTATTTATCAAACTCAGTCATCATGTAACAATGTCTCTGTGATGGTGATTACATCTATGATAGCCGAGAACCATTATTGGTTATGCTCTGTGTGATTTTTATACATTTCTCCCATTTATTTTAGACTTTGGATTTTGAACTAGTGGCATGAGAGTTTTAGTCTGTGTGTGTGAAGGAACTTAATAATTAACAAGTCAGTACTTCTGGAGCTTGATTTTAAGCCAGTGCGTAAGAGAAAGCAGCTGATTGGGTGCTCCTGAGACTGATAATGTGAATTTGTTTGTGTTGTGAGAATTTTACAGTTGAAGGCAGCAAACATTGAAAACGCTACAAACAAAAGCATAAAATGCAAGAGAAACTCAGCAGGTCTTGACACATCTATGGCGAGAAAGCAGACTTCATGTTTTTAGTCTAGTGACCCTTTTTCAGAAATCAGTTAACTCTGATTTCTCTTTGCAGATGCTACCAGACCTGCTGGGTTTCTCCAGCAAATTTTGTTATTGCTTCAGATCTTTAGCATCTACAGTTCTTTGTTCCATATCATTGAAAGGATTGGCTTGTTTTTAATTCAGAAGAATCCAGGATTGTTTTTTTCTCTAAGGGAAAAACCATAGACCAGAAAGATTTTTAAGCAGTTTGCAGAAGTCCTGGCTGGGGTTAAATGCAAGAACAGTTTCTTCTTGAGAAAAGAGTTAGTTTACTAAGGTTAGATAATATAAAGGCAACATACAGCAGATGCTGGCAATCTGAATATTATCTTCACTTCTTTTTTGTTTTTTTTGTTCAATCAATTTGAATCACTGCATATTTGTGTATCAGTGAAGAAATATCACATTAATATTAAAGAAAAACAAGATATGATCCATCAAGTGAGATTTCTGTCTCAGGTTGACTTTTATGAAAGTAACATCAACTAGGATCATAATACTGGTGCTTTCAAGGAAGGCATCCATGTCTCCTTTAAACAAAAGCAATCAATCACATGGGAATAATTATTTATAAAGCATTGGGACATGCTTGCTTTGTGGCCTTAATTTCTGAGGTCCATTCCAAGTCATGTGGTCCAACTACTGGAGTGAGTGAATGTTGCTTCTGTTGGCATAATTGTGTCGGGACATCTACTATAGAATGTACATTTCCCCACTATAGAAATCACCCTGTTATTGCACGTATGCATTCCATTCAGTTCTAATGCTGGCTGGTAACTCCAGAACTTTAGGCTCATATCTCCTACATACTAGTTTGGTTGCCACGCTGACATTTTGCTTTAAGCTCATTAAATTTCCAAAACTAAAATCATAAATGGAAACTCTTCACTGCTAAGAAATAAGATTGGTACTGAATAAAATTTTTTTGTCACTACATTTTGACATGAAGCACCTTAATTAATACATAAACCTTCAAGCAATTAAATAGAGTGAGTCAGGCCAGAATTTTCTTTTTGCCTATTTTTGACAAGAATCTTGTCCTGTATCTTCACACTTTCAAACTATAAAATACTGAAAGAAATAAAATGAAACAACTATGAATATATGGTGAAAATTGTTGGCTCAGCAAAAAAAAACATATTCTCCAGCAAAACACAATCAAAAGTTGAATTTTTGACAGATTTTATAATTATATGAAAGGACCTACACTACACTTTCTGGGAATCTCAGTAACATTGGACGGTGAATGTTAACCTTTTCAGTGCCCTTTTCAGTTTCTCATATCAGCACAAAGGCAGAATGTGCTCTGTACATTAATGTTATGTGAATGGTGCTCACATGTACAGAAAATACTTGTAATTTCATCTAAATTGACTGTTAAAATTAATCTTTATGTTATGTTCCAAAATCTGATTCCTTGATGGACTAGTTATACAATCTGTGTTCTGACATAATGGTTTGGCAGTGTAGTAGTGACTGATATGTAATCAGTTGAAGTCTCGTACACTTGCCACACCAACTAAAGTCACTGTGAAGGTCCCATCTTCTCAACCTCGTCGCTTGTTGTAATGAAATACTAACAATGTTTTTACTGGTGTTTGGATACTGGTTACCAGAGCTCGAAAAAAGACTAGGTATATTAAAACTGGATTATCGAGGTGCTATTAAAGAAGTCCTGGAGATTGCTTTCAACTTCAATCCTAGTGCCGACCACTTTCCAGAACGAGTATAGGATGAAAGGGAGCATATCCTATAACAGGCAGGCAATCTGCTCTGCTAGGTTATCATAAAGTCGGAAAATGTGAAATTTACCTCTCTTGACTGGGAAGAAAGATGACTGCATGGTTACAAAGCAGGAGCTGGCATTTAAATCATCTAAACAGGACATCCAAAAGCTCCTTCAGAGTGACACTATTATTTTGTAGGTGAGTGTGACAGTCAAATTGTGTGCAGTCAAGTTTCCAAAAAAGTAATGTGCCATTAGGTGATATCTTCTACACTGTCATTGAGTTGATGTTCATAAAAATTGACAAAATATCCAGCACTTGACAGCCATTAGATATGTTTAGTGATGCATTGACTGTGACTCAGGTTTAATGGGGAGCATTCTACACTCTGGATTCGATGGCTTAGATTTAAATTCCACTCTGGAGTTACCAAGGAAATGGACTACAATGGGAAAGCTTGCAGCCCTGTTCTGCTGAAAGGGAAAGTGATGGGGCAGTGGATAGGAGACTGGGTCTTTTTTCAGCTGACTGCCAAAGAAAGCCACACCACGAAACTTTTCCAGCCTAGATACAGACAATAGTTCATGTCAGTGCCATGTTCAGATGGAAAGGGATGTCCAGCAACGCAGGATGGAGGAGGATAAATCTGCAACTTTCAAGGCTAAGTGCCACCATCTTCTCTTGGCCAGCAAACACTCGCAGAGACACCACTCAAGGCACACTTGAATTTTCCCATTGCACATACATCTCACCAAGGCTCAGGGATAACAACAACACTCACTATTGCATGCGTTCTGGCTCACATCTACTTCATCCACCAAAACTACTAACTTTTCCTGTCTATTGCACCTCCAATTCATAACCATGGGACAACTCACCACATGTTCTACTCTTGTAGCACCACTAAAAATTATCCCATTTGTTTTCAATCATGCACACCTCTTCCTTTTGTTCAACTGCAGAAAAAAAAAGTGACTCATAACCAGGTCAAGACGGTGAAGACCAGTGGTGAAGTAGCTCACATAAGGCCCTTCACTGCACATGAAGAGAAAACACCAAGTTTTTCTCTTCACATTACTGCTGAAGTAGAAATGTGGAGACCTCCATAGACAACCCAACCCACTGTGTTTCATTTTGCTGTACTGCACTGGAGACCAATTAACATGAGTGCCTACTCATGCATTAACTTTACAAGTTTGAACATTCTTTAGACAACTAACTCCACCTCTTCTCTTATGCAGGCATGAGTGGCATCCAGAAAACCTCTGCAAAGAAGAGGTCAGTACCTGAGGCCCTCAGGTCCACCCTCTGCCTTTGAGGAGAAAGCCATTTAACTCTCAGAGCATATATTGGCAAGAATTTCACCTGTGCCCTCCACTATCTCAGAGGTTTTCACCTCTGTGAGTCTCTTTTTAGTTGAGAGTACAATTTGGAGCGCATTGTACTGACCCATCTCTGCAACCAGCAGGGTTGGCCACAAAGATTGATGGGGGGTCCAAAACTTTTGCCATTTATATAAATGATTTGAATGTGAACATAAGAGGTATGGTTAGTAAGTTTGCAGATGACACCAGAATTGGTGGTGTAGTGGACTGCAAAGAAGGGTACCTCAGAGTACAACAGGACCTTGATCAGGTGGGCAAGCAGTGGCAGATGAAGTTTAATCTAAACAAATGTGAGGTGCAATATTTTGGTACACTTGTCTTTATTGGTCAGTGCATTGAGTATAGGAGTTAGGAGGTTATGTTGTGGCTGTACAAGACATTGGTAAGGTCAATTTTGGGATACTGCATTCAATTCAGGCCTCCCTGCTATAGGAAAGATGATGCGAAACTTGAAAGATTTCAGAAAACAGTTACAAGGATGTTGCCAGGATTGGAGGTTTTGAGCTGTATGGAGAGGTTGAATAGGCTGTGGTTATTTTCTCTGGAGTGTTGGAGGTTGAGGGCTGATCTTATAGAGGTTTATAAAATCATAAGGGGCATGGATAGGGTAAATAGTAATGGTCTCTTCCCCAGGGTAGGGGAGTCTAAAACTAGAAGATATTGGTTTAAGGGGAGAGAGGAAAGATTTAAAAGGGGCCTAAGGGTAACTTTTTCATGCAGAGGGTGGTGCATGTATGGAATGAGCTGCCAGTGGCAGTGGTGGAGGCTGGTACAATTACAACATTTAAAGGGCATCTGGTAAATTAAAAAGAAGAGATTAGAGGGATACAGACCAAATGCAGGCAAATGGGACTAGATTAATTTTGGATATGTAGTCAGCATGGATGAGTTGGGTCGCAGGGTTGGTTCCATGTTGTATATCTCTAAAACTTCATGACTCCACCTGGCTGAGGAAGATATACCCGGATCTCTGGCACTCAGAAAATCGCAAGAGGCCAAGAGGGAATTTGACCTCACTCAAGGTCCCCCCTTCCTCTTCGGGAGACAGGGTGGTGCCAGTAAAGCGCCACAAGGAGGAGGAATGGCACATTGACGCCCCTCCCCCCCCCCCCCCCGCCCCCTCCCCAGAAGCTTCCTGGTAGAACACTTGTCTGGCTACTCCACTGCTCCCTTCTACCTGTACCTGCAGGAGTCCAAGCTGAGAAGAGTGAGTCTGTGTCTGGCAGGACATTCAAAGCAGGCCTTTTCTTTATTGGCCCAAATCCATTCATGTCAATCATCAGATCAACAAGGCCAACTGCAGAACTGGGCTCCAATTGTAAACTGGAAGCACATAGGTGGCTGGTGTGGTACGTCATTGTAGACCATCTTACACTTCTGTAAGTAATAATTCACTTGCACTCTTAGACTATTGCTCTAGTCTTTGTGTCTCTGTCAGATCTGGTGACTTTGCAAGCTTTGGAGAGATGAGCAAACTCTTCAGACATCCTAAGGATGAACAAACAAGCATTGCTCATCTCCAACAAGGTCTAATTTCACGATTGAAAATAGCATCAGACACCAGGGATCCTTGCGCTGAGGCATCGATGACTGCAGCCAAGGCTTCGCACTTCAATGCGTACAGTCGTGGGGCTAAACACAATGTACAGGAATTATATCAGAGCCTAGCCAGTCCACAACATTCCACACTGCTATCTACACTGTGAGTGAGAGGATGGAATCAATGATGATTCCACATATCTCTGAAGGCAAAATTTAATTCTACCTGTCAACTCTTTGAGGGAGTGCACTGCCATTCAAGGCAGGCACCATGGGAAGTGCTCTCTCTCTTTCAAAGCATAGTAGTCTGAGAGAGGCTTCAGGAAGCATTTTCTCTCACAGGTTAAATGTTGCCTTACAGGATACTCCAGTGTATCTAAGCAATTTAGCAATCTGTGAGAATTCCAAATTAATATTACTAATGCCATTTTCTTTCATTTATATTTTTCCACTCTGACAAGGAGAGTCAAGCAGTCCAGGCAGTGGGATTTTCTGACATGGCTGGCTTCCCCTCAATGCAAGGTGCAATAGACTGCATCCAGATTGCTTAGGGAGCAACCTGCAGAGTTTGTCAACAGGAGAAGCTTCCACTCCATCAGTGTCCAGTTTATCTGTGTCCATCAATGCCAGATTTATAGATGTGTGCCAAATACCCTGTGACCTGCCATAATGAGAACTAGAGAACTCACAGTTCACATCCAGATAGGGAAGGCTGTTGAGAATCAAGGGGTACATCCTTTAAATATAGGTGATGGAATGGAGATGCAAAATTGCTCACTCTTCCACCAGTGCTATAGTGGAGTAAACTATGCAGTTCTGCAGTTGGCCTTGTTGATCTGAGTGATTGACATGAATGGATTTGGGCCAATAAAGAAAAGGCCTGCTTTGAGTGTCCTGCCAGACACAAACTCACTCTCCTCAGCTTGGACTCCTGCAGGTACAGGCATAAGGGAGCAGTGGAGTAGCCAGACAAGTGTTCTACCAGGAAACTTCTGAGGAGGGGGGGGGTCAATGTGTCATTCCTCCCTAAGATGAGGTTTCAATACCTGGATCTCTCCAGTAGGGCCTTGCAGTGTAGCCCGGGAGGAGTGTTCATGTCAGTGTTGCATGCTATGCTCTTCATAACTGGAACCAACAAAAGGAGAGTTTCTTGGGTACAGTGAAGCTGGAGGATCAACAGCAATCCTCTGGGGAGAGGATCAGGACATTGACTCAGTGGGACATTCAGGAGATACAGCAATGCACTGTCCAGCACTAGAGGCCAAGCAAAATCTAATTGAAAACTGCTTGGGTTTGGACTGCCTTTCATTGTGTTACCTTTTGTTGTTTATGTGGCACGTAGCCATGCTTAATCTATAGTACATCTAGTTATTTCTGCACTCCATGAACTTTTATCTTGCTGAAAAACTATTTTTCACATGATTATATGCCTGATATGTTCAACTGATCCCACTTTCAGGTACCTAAACTTTACCATTCCTCCTTTCCATTTAGGGGATAAAAAACAGCAGCCAGCAAGACAGGGACAGTAACATGGCATTCATGTAAAGTGGCTTTTAAGGATTCAGTCAGATTACAGCAAGCAGGTGTCATGCAGTGATAGACAGCTGATTGGGAGTAATTGTGAGACACCCCCTTTTCACCTTTCCATCATTAGTTGGCCATCAGTTTTTCTCAGGCCCTACCTGAGACACAAAGTGATCCCCTAAACTTTATATTCCCTTTGGAGTTGCTGTCCCTGTATCCCTGTTCCTTGCTAACACTTATATAAAGGGGATGAACAGAAATGTCCCAATTTACCCCCAAAGCTTATGTGAATTTCCATCCCTTTGTTTACCACACAGTCTCCTCATTTAGGGCCAAGAGTGATCGTGACTCTTGAAAACCATCATCACCCGGATCTTCCTGTCCCCTCCTATGCTCTGTGAGATCCTACCCTTTGATCTTGAACTGTCCTCTTTCACTCCAATTATTTTCTCAGTGACTAAGTCCAATGAACCCCTTTCTTAAACTTGAACTTCCTGCTGTCCATGCTTCCATAGCCAGCTGCTTTTGATTACCTTGATCATTAAGCCTCGAGCCCTGGTACCGCTGCTGGACCACCAGCCAGACTGATTTGTGAGGATGGCCCTGCCTAAGCTCCAGGGATACATTTTCTACGTCACCCTGACTCATATATTGATAATCCCCAAACTGATAGCACTTGGTGTCCAGGACTAATCATGGCTCAATCCCTGGTCTTTGGTAGACAAAGCATTTGACTTGCCGTGGCCAATGTGCTGGATTGGGATCAGATAGGCTTCCTGACGGAGTGTAATGGTGCCCCCTAACTGGGCATAGATCCATTGAACTCACTAAAGATCCCTTTCGATTTTCAGACATGTCCATTTGGCTGAAAAACAGTTGGTGCATATGCCATGTAAGCTGCTGGCACATGTTATATTGACACATCATGTGGGCATATGGCAACATGTTCACCCTATTGACTCTTCACTCATCTGAACTGTGAGAGATTCCCTGCCTCCTGTACTGTGCTACATGTGTGTCTGCCTGTGTAAAAAAATGATCTGGTAGAGTATGCAAGCTGTAAGTGTCCCAGAGCTTCAAAATGAAATCTGAGAGACTGAAGTGGTGTGTAAGTTGGTCCAAAAGCAACAATAGTGATGCGGTAAGGCTGGTCTTTTGGCAATGCTCATTTGTGTGGTTGAAGTGTGGAAAAGGAAAGTATCAATGGAGCACACTGGGAAATGGTGCTGATGGCGGAATTGTCTGAAAGTCCAGAGAAGCAATTGGTGAGCTGCTTTTGCCAAGTAATCACTTTCACTTGCATGTCAGGAACTGGTTCTGATTAGTTTCTCATGGAAGGAGAGGAGAACTGGGAGCTGCAGACAAATGAGGTAACTAGGTAATTAGGCGATGTAAATGAATGGAGAAGAAGATTGTTGCATTTTTAGAGACATTGTGGTCTTGCTGTTTAAACCCAAAGTGGAAAATCGGAAGTTTTATTTCTCAACTTGAGAACCTGATTTTTCAATTCTTGCAGTATTTTCCCAACTTTCTTACCATTGTCCATAAGACTCAAGGGAGTGGAAAATTCCACCCATTATTTTAATTCGAAATTGAATATTTTCTCCTATTCAAATACCAATAACAAGTCTAAGAAGTTAAGTCAGTGTCAGTGACCAGCTCTCTGTCATTCTGCTTCCTTCAGGAAATGGTGCATGCTGGTAACATCACCCAGAGGACTGGGTTAATGCCCTGAGGATACTGGCTTGAACCCTGTAAGTACAGCTGGTGGAATTTGGATTCAATTGATACATTCTGACTTAACAACTAGTCTCAATAATAGTGATGATAGGCAGAATCGTATTGGGGTTTGAGCAATGTGGTCAATGGCAAAATTTGTGGCTGAATCATACAAGAAGTCCGTCAAGGCTGATTGCGATATCAACAGCATATCACTGCATCGTTCTCGCTTTCCTCAATTGGAAAGGCTGGGAAGCAGCAAGTTGCTGTTATTTGTTAGCCAGCCTTGCTGATGACCCAACTCACTGTGTTAATATTCAGTAAAAACCCAAAAGAACTGCTTATCAGGCGACTGACTGTGTGGAGTTTGCATGTTCTCCCCGTGTCTGCGTAGGTTTTCTCCGGGTGCTCCGGTTTCCTCCCACAGTCCAAAGATGTGCAGGGTCAGGTGAATTGGCCATGCTAAATTGCCCGTAGTGTTAGGTAAGGGGTAAATGTAGGGGTATGGGTGGGTTTCGCTTCGGCGGGTCGGTGTGGACTTGTTGGGCCGAAGGGCCTGTTTCCACACTGTAATGTAATCTAATCTAAAAATGGAAATTGCTGGGTAAACTCAGCAGGTTTGGCAGCCTCTGTGGTGAGAAATCAGACTTAACGTTTCAGGTTGAGTGATCCTTCCCCAGAACTCATTCTGAGGAAGGGTCACTTGATCTGAAATGTTAACCTTGATTTATCTCCAGAGATGCTGCCAGATCTGCTGAGCTAACCCAGCAATTTTTATTTTTTGTCTCATTAATCAGCTTTCAACCTTACCAAACTTGCCAAACAAGTTAGACGTCAAGAAAACTTGATTTGTAAATTGGAGTGTATACCCGACAAATTCAGCTCTGTGTTTGCTCCAAAGCGTCTCCATGCTGGATACAGAGCAACAACCTCCCAAGGCATGACCACATGCAGCCCCGTCACAGAAACTGGCATCTCATGTGTGCAGCTTCTAAGAATCCTCATGGTGCATCTCTGATGCACTTACACGATGCTTCTACACTCCAGTGTTGTACTGGCAACTACTGCTGCAATCATCCTGCAAAGATACCACTCAAGGACATGAGCCCAGCTCATAGACTGGACAAGGCTACATTGCCAAGCTGTTCACTTGCTGTCATAGAACATGTTTACTCTGAGTCTATCTAAAGGCATTCCTGCCTTGCATTGCATTGCCTTTCACACATTACCCATTCTGCCAGCTATCTGACTTTCCAACTACTTCTGTCTTGCCTTGTTGTATAGAACAGACACAAAACACAGTACATTTGTCATGGTTGTCAGCAAGTCTCAGTCAAGTCAAGGGGAACATCTTCTCTCAGCGATGCGTGACAAGCCAATCCAAGAGCAGGCTTGGGGGCTTGGACACAGACAATCAGCAGACTGGGTCAATCAGAATCAAAATGTTCTCCACATAAGAGGAGCTGAGTCAGGCATAAGTCATCTTGAGTTTTTCTGCCCTTTTTTAGGGTGTTTCCCCTGGTCTGAGAGAGAGAGAGAGAGAGACAGGGAGTTGGATGGCACATTTGTTACTTTCGGTACAGGTGGGGTGGTGTCCCAAGTGAGGATTAAGCAGCACAAGGGGCATGCAAGCTGGGAGGTGGGTAAAGTAGCAGAGATAGCGGGTGAGTGACAGGTATCAAAGGAATCAGAGAGACGATAGTGAGACTTACATTGACAGAATCGACAAGATCATTGACCTTCTTCCTAAGTGCAGGTCACTAATAGGGCTTTAATGGCAACCTCAGACCTGACTGCCACAGTCTGGCATCATGGCCTACACCCCTGGTCCTTGGGGAAGAGGAAGCTTCACCTCTGCAGTACCTGGCCGTGCTGAAGCTCCCCTGTCTGCCCAGTTCAGGACAAATATCAGAATTGTGCAGGGTAACTCCTGACTGATCATGCTTGTCCAGGTGAACAATGGGCTTTTCAAGATGATGCAGGGGCTAGGGATGCTGGTGAATTCTGGGATGTTCACTTTGCTGTGAACAGCACATGGTAAAATGGGGTCGGATTTGATTGAGAGGGGCAGTGTAATTAGTTAAATTTGGTAAGAAACAGTGTGACAACTTGCTAGGCCTCTGGGTGGAAATCCCTCAACAAAATTCAACTCCACAGAACTGCAACTTGGACTTAGTTAAAAAAAAAACACAAGATTCACTGCCATGAAACCACTGTCAGTTGTCCTGAAAGCTTATTTAGTTTACTGTTGTCCTTTAGAGAATAAAATGCTGCTTTTCTTACTTGCTTAGGCCTACATGTAACTCCAGACACACTGCAATTTGGTTGACACTCAGTGCTCTCTTAAATGGCCAGGTAAGCCATTCTGTTTCATCAAACCACTACGAAATCTAAATTGAATAAAATAAATGAATACTCCTCACCTTACAGTGTTGTAGGTGTTCCCATATCACCCAGACAGTAGCTGTTCAAGGATCACCTCCATCTTCAAGAGGGGAAATGAAGACTGCGCAAAACATACAGCCCAGCCAATGACGTCTACATCCTGTGAATTGGTAAAGCTTAAAACAACAATACTGGCAAAGAGCATTGTGATCATCCCATTCTGTCTCAAAGAAACTTATGAAAACCTTCTAAACATTCATGGAATTGGCTTGGGAGGATCCTCCCTTTAAATTTTATAATCTTTTTTGTTCTGGAGTAGCACTTCTGTTTGTGATTTTGGCATGACCTATCGATACTTTTTATGTCAATGTGTACTTCTGGTCTACAAACCTGCCTGTAATTTGCTGTTGTGATGTTTTGACTGACCCTTGTATCATCTTCTTCCATTATGAATATGGACACAGCACTTTATAATGAAAATTGCTCTTGTAAATTGGTCACAAAATATTGTATCCCCTCACCAGCACTGCCACTGCAACACTTAGTTTTGCATCACCCAGTTCCCCAACTACAGAGAAACTCCTCTGTTCCTGGAATCTCTACTGCTCTACTTGACAAATTGCTGTAAATTTAAAAAATAATAACTATTGACAACATAAAACAAAAGATGTATATAAAAATGAGAATAAATGCATAGTTTAAAAATGAAAACAGAGTGTGTTACTATATTATGTATTTATCTATATTTTACTGAAAATCTTCACCCTCAATTGACCTAAATATTCCCAACCCTCTGATTCCATTTCAAGTGAAGAATACATTACAGTGGTTGGGACATTCTTGTTGGAGATAGTCTCTGTCTGATACCAGTGTCTCACGAATGTTACTTGACACATATCAATCCAAACTTGGATGTTCCAATCTCGATGCATGTCAGTACAGACTACTTCAATGTCTGAGAAACTGCAACCATGAATGAGCATTCCCCATTGTCGGCCTTAATGATGTAGAGAAGGCCACTGTTCAATCATTAAGGCATCATCAATTTGTTAGCAATAAGTGCACGCATGTTTTTGAGTCATAAAGATATGCATTGTGGATTGGCTAAATCAATGGACAGTAGGACTTCACCTATTAGGATTTGAGTCCTAGCACTTAAAGAGCCTTGTAATGGGAGCTACTGAAACTACAGCCAGGACCATGAAGGAAACCTGAGGTTATTTTTAGCTAGGATGTATTTTAACTCCTTTCAGATTTAGGGCTGGGTTTTAAAGTATGTGTGGCAGGAAGGACTACCTTCTTGGAGGCAAGTCCCCAGCAGGCAAAGAACATTCCACCCAAAGATCCTGCTCTTCCTTCCTACTGTTTCAAACACTGTTTTAAAAAATGGAATCACACTCCTCATGACCCGCCCATGTCAAAGCATGCTGATGCCAATCGTTTTATGGGTAATTTTGAATCAATTGAGCTTAAAACAAGCTTAATTGAGACGTAAATATGTAGTTACAAACAGTGGACAAGCTGGTGAGATCACTGCCTTCTGTGTAATCGGGGGTAAGTTCAGAGATGGGGATGAAGCTGGTGTGTTGGCTACCTTATCTATTTTACATGCTCCATCACTGAAAATATATCTTGTATATACCTTGATGGAACATCACCCTCACATCTTTACCATCCATCTTGTGGCAAAACTATGACTAAATTCACCTCCACAATGTCAGTGAAGAGAATGTCTTCAATGAGGTCATGCAGCCTTCAGTGCCTGGGCTGAGCTTTACTGTCCCACAGTTGGCAGAAATGAAGCTGAGAGGCCGGAAGATAGCAGGGAGTCACATTGGGATAACTTCCCATTGCTGTTCTACCGCTGGAATGGTTTCCCAACATTGGGCTACGAGGCTATGGCTGCCCACTCCATATAGTCTGGCAGTCAGCTTGAATGTTTAATGCCCCAATTATGTATCATTTGTACTCAGATGCCTTAAAAGTACAGGCATTCTATTCCAGCAGTGTAAGTGAGGGGACTATAATATCTCAGCTGCGTTTTCAGTGATCTATAATCTTTTGCAATCTATAAAGCTGCCATTTAAGCTCATGGCAGGGAGGCTCCTTTTGCATACGGAGGAGCAAGGTCCGTGAATCCGAGCAGGTTCCCAGCAGCATTGTTGAGGCTCAATGCTCAAAGAGCATTCTTGAAGTGCACTTTGGAATTTAGGCTCTTTATTCAGAACAGACACATGAAATTGTCCTTTATAAGTCAGTGAATTATGCTCAGGATTTATAGTGCACATGTTAGATTATAATTAAAGTATTCAGCCTGGATTTTCAACTGCCTCGGGGAAGGTTGGTGGGGGAAGCAGAAGCACGAGTGCTGCTAAAATAGCACTCCTGGATGATGTCTCAACTCTCCGATACTGCAGAGATTGCTGGAATATCATCCGGAACTCACTCTCTACCAATCAATGGTCTGTTAAGATCTCAAGGAACTTGCTAATGGGCAAGGAAGCGTAAGAAGTTAATTTTAAATTTGAAGTGCGGTAAATCTGAAAAGTTTGACTCATGTTACTACACAGCTGTTTGGTTTGGTGAGGGGAACAATTAAGTAATATTTTTATGATACGAAAATTTTGGCACTAGGGAATTTTGTTTCAGATCAGGCACAACTCTTATCTGTTCTGCCAGGCAATGGCAGGCCACATAATGTTTGCTATCTGGTTTTGGAGGTAAGTCATGTGTTCTGCAGGTAGGTCTCACCTCTTGTTACATTCAAATTGCCATCAGCCCAGTTATGATATTTACAATTAAAAATTCACGTTCAATGACATATGATACAAGATTGGCATCTAGAAACTATCTGGGCACCCAGTTCCTGAACCTGGACTGAAAATCAAGCCCCTGTTTTCAGTTTTAGCTATAAAAACTCAAAATGGAACCCTGAAAATACCAAAAGAAAAGGAGGCATTAAAGGGAATTTTGAGAAACTTACACCTTGTGGGGCTTTTCTCATTGGAGTGGATAAGGGTGAGAGGTGACTTGATAGAAGTGTACAGTATGATGAGAGGCACAGGTAGAATGAATAGTCGGAGACTTTTTTCCAGGGCAGAAATGGCTATCACAAGGGGGTATAATTTTAAGGAAATTGGAGAAAGGTTCAGGGGAGATGTCAGAGGTAGGTTTTTTTACACAGAGAGTGGTGGGTGCACGGAATGCACTGCCAGCGGTAGTGGTAGAGTCAGTTACATTAGGGACGTTTAAGCGACTCTTGGATAGGCACATGGATGATAGTAAATTGAAGGATGTATCAGTTAGTTTGATCTTTGAGTAGGATAAAAGGTCAGCACAACATTAAGGGCCGAAGGGCCTGTACTGTTCTATGTTCTATGTGGAAATAACGAATGATGACGCCAAAAGAATGACGCAACACTAATCATGCTCAACTAATGGAAAGCAGAATCACAATACGGTTGGATGCTGTCGGAGCAGCAGTAGGTCAGTCATCCCATTGAGTCTACTCTGCTATTTAATGAGATCATGGCTAATCTGATAAATCTCAACTCCTCTTTCCTGCTTTATCTCCACAAGCTTTGATTCATTTAAAGATTATAAATCTGTTGATTTCAGCCTTGAATGTATTTCATGACTCAGCCTTGCTAGCCCATTGCAGTGAAGAATTCCACAGATTCACAAAGTTCTGAAGAAGGGTTGCCAGATCTGAAACATTAACTTTGATTTCTCTTCACAGATGCTGCCAAACCTGCTGAACCTTTCCAGAAACTTCTGTTTTTGTGTCCACAGATTCACTCCCCTCTAAGAAAAGAAATTCCTCCTTATCAGTGTCTTAAATTGGTGACTCCTTACTCTGAGATTATGCCCTCTGGTCTTAGACTTAAACCTCCTCAGAATCTTATATGTTTTAATTAAGTCTCTTTTCATTCTTCTAAACTTCAATGAGTATAAGCCCAACCTAGTCAAACTGTACACATAAGAAAATCCCTCCATATATGGGACAAATCTCAAAACATTCTTTAGACTGCCTCCACTGAAAATATCTTCCCTTAGCTTAGGAGATCAAAACTGTTTACAATATTCCATCGGTGGTCTGACTAGTGCCTTGTATAGTTATAGGTAGATCTTCATATTTTTATACTCCATTCCCTTTGAAATAAAAGCTCACATTCCATTTGCCTTCCCCATTACCTGCTGAACTTAGATGTTAGCTTTGCATGGTTCATGAACAAGGACCTACAAATCACTGTGTTGCAACTTTTTGCAGTCTTTTCCCCATTTAAAAATATTGGATTTTCTATTCTTCCTGCCAAAGTGTATAACCTCACATTTCCCCACATTATATTCCAAATGCCAAGTTTGTGCCGACTTGCATAATCCCTCTGTGGACTGTCTGAATTGTTTTCATTGTGAACTCAGCATCTAATTTTGTGTCCTCCACCGACTGGGCATACTACTACATTTACTTTCATCATCCAAGCTGTTAATAAATATTGCAAAAAAATTGTGGCCACAACACTGATCCCTGTGGCACTCCACTACATAAAGATTGCCAACCTGAAAGTGTCCCCCATCCCCTTAACAACCCCTCTACTTTATATTACTTAAATAATCTCTCTCTGGGTTAACATCGAACCCAATAACATGGACACTTACTTATTATGTAGCTTTATGTGTGATACCTTCTGGAAATCCAAATTTATTGCATCCATTTGTTCCCTTTTGTCAAGCTTACTCGTTATCTTCTCAAAGGACTCCAAAACATTTGTTAGGAAAGATTTCCTCTTCTTGAAGCTATTGGGGTTGGCAGACGTCGTGTTGTGGCTGCAGGGGGAATTGGGGCTGGGAAATAAATATCCAAGTGTACACGTTCTATCCAATGGACAAGCAGATGGGCAGAGTGGTGGGGTCAGTAAGAAATTAAATGAAAGCGATAGCAGGAAATGATTTAGAGTCAGAAGGCATAGAATCTGTGCGGGTAGAGTGGAGGCACTGCAAAGACAATAAAAACGTGACAGGAGTTGTGCACAGGCTTCCTAGCAGTAGTCAGGATGTGGGGAAGGAAATTAAATCAGGAGATAGAAAAGACATGTAAGAAAGGCATTGTTACAATAATGATGGGGGACTTCAAAATACAGGTGGACTGAGAAAATCAGTTTAGTAGTGTATCTCAGGAAAAGGAATCTATGGAATGTCTATGAGATCTTTTTTGTGGTAGAGCCTACTAAGGAGCATTCAATTCTGGAGCTAATGTGTAAGAGGCAGACTTGATTAGGGAGGCTAAGGTAAAGAAACCCTGAGGGGGCACTGGCCATAATATGATAGAATTCACTCTGTAGTTTGAAGGGGAGAAACTGGAATCAGATGTAACAGTATTACAATAGAGTAAAGGTAGCTGCAAAGACGTGAGGGAGAAGCTGGCGAGAGTCAAAATGTGTGGCAATGGAAAAGCACAGTAGGTCAGGCAGCATTCGAGGAACAGGAGAGTCCATATTTCGGGCATAAGCTGGTGGGTGGGTGGCGGGAGAATGCTGGTGGGTGAGAGGAGAAGGGGTGTGCCCAAGGGGGCTGGGAGATAAATAGGCAGGGAGTCATGCTGGGGCAGGTGGGGGAAGGGGAGGTGGTTAGCTAGGAAGGCACTTCAGGGCAAAAGAGACAACCTGGGGGGTGCAGTGAGAAAGAGATTCACTGAGATTCTTGTGGAGGGAAGCTGGCCAGAGCTGACTGAAAGGGGAGCTTAACAGGTAACGGCAGGTGCTTCTGGGAGTAATTTGGATAGTGAAGCAGAAATTCATCCCAAGGAAGAAGAAACATACTGACGGGAGGATGAAGTAACTGTGGTTGACAAGAGAAGTCAGGGATAGCATAAAAGCAAAAGAAAAACCATACAATGTGGTGAAGATTAGTGGGAAACCTTTAACAGCCAGCAGAGGATAACTAAGAAAAGCAATAAGCTGGGGAGAAGATGTAAAATGAGAGTAAGCCAATTGTAATATAAAATAAGAGTGCAAGAGTTTTTTTTGATATAATAAAAGGTAAGACAGAGGCAACATTGAACATAGCACTGCTAAGAAATGAGGCTGGAGAAGTGGTAAAGGGGAGCAAATTAATGGCGGAGGAACTGAATAAGTATTTTGCATCAGTTTCACAGCAGATGATATCAGCAGCATACCAGAATTTCAAGAGAGTCAGGAGGTAGAAGTGTAATAGCCATCACTAAAGGAGAAGGTGCTGGGGAAATTGAAAGGCCAGAAGGTGGATAAAACACCTGGATCAGATGGACTAGATCCCAGGGATTGAATCAGGTAGCTGACAAAATTGTAGCGACACTGCTGTAATCTTTCAGGAATTACTGGAGTCAGAGGTTGATGGGGGCTGAGAAGTGGCAGATGGAGTTTCATTTGGATAAATGCGAGGTGTTGCATTTCGGAAAGGCAAATCAAGGCAGAACATACACACTTAATAGTAAGGTCCTAGGGAGTGTTGCTGAACAAAGAGGCCTTGGAGTGCAGGTTCATAGTTCCTTGAAAACAAAGTCACACTTAGATAGGATAGTGAAGTAGGTGTTTGGTATATTTGCCTTTATTGGTCAGTGCATTGGGTATAAGAGTTGGGAAGTCATGTTGCTACTGTACAGGGCAGTGTGATTAGGCCACTTTTGGAAAATTGTGAGCAATTCTGGGCTCCCTGCTATAGGAAAGATGTGAAACTTGAGTTCAGAAAACAGTTACACGTTTGTTGTGAGGGTTGGAGTGTTTGAGGTCTTAGGGTAGGCTGAGTAGACTGGTGCTGTTTTCCCCAGAGCATTGGAGGCTGAGGGGTAACCTCATAGAGGTTATAAAATCATGAGGGGCCTGGAGAGGGTGAATAGATAAGGCCTTTTCTCTGGGATGGGGGAGTCCAGAACGAGAGGGCATAGGTTTAAAGTGAGAGGGGAAAGATTTACAAGGGAACAAAGGTGCAGAGGGTAGTGTGTTTGTGGAATGAACTGCCAGAGGCAGTGGTGAAGGCTGGTACAATTACAACATTTAAAAAGCATCTGGATGGGTAAATAAATAGGAAGGGTTTAGAGGGAAATGGATTGAATGCTGGCAAATGGGACAAGATTAATTTAGTTGTCAAGGACAAGGCAGCTGTACAGCTGGAAGACTCGAAGACTCTATGTTGACTCTGTTCATTTCGAGTATTTCTAAACGCTTTGTTATTATAGCCTCTGTAATAGAATCGAGCATGTTTGCAATAATAGCTGTTGATCGAACTGGCCTACAGTTACCTGTTTTTGTAAAGTGTGTAATATTGGCAGTTTTCAAACCTTCTGGATCTTTTCCAGAATCTAAGGATTCCTGGAAGATTACGACTAGCTAAAACATTTAGGGCAGAGGAAGGAGTGGTGAACTTTGTTGCACTTCAATCAGACTGTAGCTTAAAACTGTGCTCACCTTTAGCAATTAAGAAAAAAAAGAAAGATTCACACACTGGAGACAGGACAGGGAAAGGGAATATCCAGTTTTTGGACTACATGGGGGAAGATCAGAGGAACTTGGGCTTCTTAGATGAGGTATTCTAGGGAATCTGACAACTGATAAGTGATTTTGTGGTGAATATCAAAAGTGATACAACTACTTCTTAAAACAACTCAGTAACATTGCAAAATAAATGAATACATGTGTGATAGAGCAGTAAGCATGGTGATAATATACCCATGAAGGAAACTCTTACAGTAAGGCCAATCACATCTCTGAAGCTGGAGGAAATAGAGTCATAGAGTCATGGAGATGTCCAGCATGTAAACAGATCCTTTGGTTCAACTCATCCATGCTGACTAAATATCCTAAATTAATCTAGTCCCATTTCCCTGCATTTCGACCATATCCCTCTAAACCCTTCCTATTCACATACCCATCCGGATGCCTTTTAAATGTTGTAATTGTACCAACCTCCATCACTTCCTCTCGTAGCTCATTCCTTACACGCACATCCTCTGTGTAAAAACGTTGCCCCTTAGGTCCCTTTTCAATCTTTCGCCCTCACCTTAAACCTATACCCTCCAGCTTTGAACTCCCTTCCCAAGGGGAAAAGACCTTGGCTATTCATCCTATCCATGTCTCACCTGATTTCATAAACGATGTTGTCTTAGAAATGAAATCCCCTATCAGGGTCTATACAATCACTCTGTGGGTGTTCATTCTGGGCAAATATTCATCTAAACAGTCAACAGAAGAACTAAAGTGCTAAAGGGGATTGAGAAGTCAGATGTTACTCTTTTGGGATAGTCTCACACAAGAAGTCACAGATATAGTGTGAGTGGAGATAGGTTCGAACCTGAGATGGGGAGAAACTACTTCTCTTCGAAGGTTGCAAATCTGTGGAACTTAATGCAGTGTGCAGTGGAGGCTGAATCAATCAGCAGATTCAAGAAAGAAATGAATGAGTTTCTGAGGAAAATTGCGATAAAGGGCTTTAGGGAGGAAGTAGAAACGTGGAGTTGAGACCCGGATAAGGTCAGTTATGATCATGTTAAATGGTGGAGTGGACTCGAAAGGCTGAATTGCCTACTCTGCTCCTAATTCCAATGATCCAATGTTTCTCTATGTAACTCACTGCAACGAGTGCGATGTGTTCTGACTATCTTTGATAGTAGAGAAGCAACAAACAACTGGATATAAGGAAAGTTATTTATGTCGAGTTACATAATTATTGTTAAACAGGGAAAGATAAAACAGCATATTACATTAAATTATATTGTGCAAGTGTAACGCTGTGACATAGGGTCAAATTAGACAAGTGTACTTTTAGTATCATGACCAGGCATTTCTTATTCATATTGGCAAGGATAATTATTACTTTGTCCTATATTAAAATCAACTATTGCAGGTATGTTGTAAAACAAGCTACAGACTCACCTTTGAAGGAAGTTCTGAAGAAGGGACATAGAAAAATAGAAACATAGAGACAGGAGTAGGCCAGTCAATCCCTTGAACCTGTTCCACCATTCAATGAGATCATGGTTGATCTATCGTCTAACTCCATACACCTGGCTTTGGCCCACATCTCTTCATATCTTTACTTAAAACTGATCCTGCATCCACTGCCATTTGTGGAAGAGAGTTCCAAACCCCTCCCAACCTATCTGTGCTGAAGTGCTTCCCAACATCTCTACTGAACAGTCTGGCCCTAATTCTCAGAGCATGCCACTGGACTCGAAATATTAACACTGTTTTCTTTCCGCAGATCCTGAAAGACTTGATAGGTTTCTCCAACAATCTCAGTTTATTTTTGTTTCAGATCATCAGCATCTGCAGTTCTTTCTTTGTGAAATCATAAAATCATGAGGGGCATGGATAGGGTAAGTAGAGTCATAGAGTCATAGAGATGTACAGCATGGAAACAGACCTTCGGTCCAACCCATCCATGTCGACCAGATATCCCAACCCAATCTAGTCCCACCTGCCAGCACCCGGCCCATATCCGTCCAAACCATTCCTATTCATATACCCATCCAAATGCCTCTTAATGCTGTAATTGTACCAGCCTCCACTACTTCCTCTGGCAACTCATTCCATACATGTACCACCGTGTGTGTAAAAAAAGGTTGTCCCTGTTTCACAACATCTTTCCGATAAGAAGGAGACCAGAATTGTCTGCAATATTCCAACAGGGGCCTAACCAATGTCCTGTACAGCCGCAACATGACCTCTCAACTCCTGTACTCAATACTCTGACCAATAAACGAAAGCATACCAGGCGCCTTCTCCACTATCCTATCTACCTGCGACTCCACTTTCAAAGAACTATGAACCTGCACTGCAAGGTCTCTTTGTTCAGCAACATTCCCTAGGACCTTACCATTAAGTGTATACGTCCTGCAAAGATTTGCTTTCCCAAAATGCAGCACCTTGTATTTATTTGAATTAAACTCCATCTGTCACTTCTCAGCCCATTGGCCCATCTGGTCCAGATCGTGTTGTATAGACAAGGTATTTTCTCTGGGTCCAGAACTGGAGGGCATAGGTCTAGGGTGAGAGAGGAAAGACATAAAAGAAACCTCAGGGGCAACGTTTTCATGCAGAGGGTGCTGCATGTGTTGAATGGGCTGCCAGAGGAAGTGGTGGAGATTGGTACAATTGCAACATTTAAACGGCATCTGGATGGGTCTATGAATAAGAAGGGTTTGGAGGAATATGGGCCAGTTGCTGGCAGGTGGGACTAGATTGGGTTGGGATATCTGGTCGGCATGGATAGGTTGGACCAAAGGGTCTATTTCTGTGCTGTACACTGCTATGACTCTATGACTCTTATGTTGCTGATTCACGTTTAGTCATTTTATAATATCAAAAAATGAAAATTAATCTCAACGAGTAATCAACAGAAGGAATAAACTTACATAGAGACTAATGGTGGAAAGATCCCTGGAATCATTTCAGAAACAATTGGCTGCTACAATAGAGAGAAAATAGAATCTTTCAGGGTGGATGAATTGAAATAATCTGAATGTTCTTCCTCACCTATAATTATCTCATTATGAAGGTTAGTTAAAAAAGGGTTGGATGGGAATGCTAACTGGAAAGTTAGGCATCAATATTTGCACATGGCCTTTTCTCAGCAATGATCATTTAAAAAATCTTCTTAGGTTTATGAACCTGCAGATGAGATCATAAGCCTTGTTAGAATCTGCTCCATAGCACTCTACACTTACGCAGATAGTTGTCAATCAGACCGCGTTTTAAATGGGAAGCAATCACATTTAAAAATGACACTATAAACATGGTATCAAAGCATTTGTCTGATATAATAGCCCTGTTACCTTGCCTCCTTTCCCCACGAGCCCTCAGTGCACTGTAAATGAAATGTGGCTTTTGAGGCAGCTGCATTTGTAATGAGCCTTCATTATGATTCAAATGTAACAAAACAAGGAAGTGGGAGGATTTCCAACATTGCCAGAGCTCAGTGAGGCAGCCCACAAATGTAGGTAGACTCTCATCTGTGGGATCCAGCCAATCTTACAGAATTAAGCCTACATCAAGGAGAGTCTGGTATAGAGAGAGGCAGGCTAAAGAAACAAGAGGAAACAAATTGTAGATACATGATGAGACAGCGTACAGCCTCAATAGATTGCAATGTCTGCCAACTGTGAGTCAGCATGGAATAAAGGAGTGGAACCACCTCTTCTCCTTTTTCCTCACACTCTGTGCCAGAGTACAGAGAAAATTGACACTTTCCCCTGGTTTTGAAGTAACTCAGGGATCAGAATGCGAAACAAAGGAGAATAAAAGAAAACAGTAAATCAGTGAAAAAAAAACACAGGAAAGAAAAACAATTTTGTTTGTAATTTTTACCTGAAACTATTGCCTCTAATTTCATAGTCACATTGGTAGAAGCTGTACATTCACACCCATTTTGGGGTTTACTCTTGATCAGAAACTGAACTAGTCATATAAATAATGTAGCTCAGGAGCAGGTTAGAGTCTAGGAATCCTGTGGCATCAGCGAGTCTTGGAGATTTTACAGTACAAAAAGAAGCTCTTCAGCCCATTGTGTCCACACTGCTCCTTAAGCATCTATCTACTATTTTCCAGCACTTGTCCTGGAGCCGAGTATGCTATGACATTTCAACTGCACATCTAAATAGTTCTTAAATGACTTGCAGAGTCCTGTTTCCACCACTCTTTCAGGCAGTGAGTTCCAGATACCCATAGTCCTCTGAATGGCTAATAAGCTCATCTAATGGCAACAATTTAACCACCATCAATTGCCATAAAAACCTGCCCAGTTCACTTATATTCCTTAGGGAAGAAAATCTGTCATCCATTCCTACATGTGATTCCAAATCCACAGCATGCTGACTGTCCTCAGGGCAATTCGTGAGGAGCAATAAATGATGACTAGCAACACCATCATCCCATGAATGATTTATTTTTAAATCACTGCATAGAACCCATACCCCTAAATGGTGTCATAATGGTAATGTCACGAGACTAATAATACAGAAACCCAAGAATATGTTCTGAGTCTGCTAGCCATGCGCAGTAGCAGCAGTATGTACCATCCGCATGATATATTGCAGTGATTCACCAAGGCTCATTAGACTGAACCTTTCAAACCCATAACCAATTCCATCAAGAAGGACAAGGGCAGTAGACACAAGCAGCAAATTTTCCTCTAAGGCTCTTACCATCCCGAATAGGAAATGCCTCGCTGTTCCTTCATTGTCACTGGGTTAAAATCCTGGAGCTCCTTCCCAAAGATCATTGTGGGTGTACACAAATGGACAGCAGTGGCTCAAGAAAGAGTAATTTGGGCTTGGTAATAAATGATCATCCAGCCAGTGATACCACATCTCAAAATGAATGAGAAAAACTTGCTGCCTTGATTCCACATGTGAGAGTCAAACAGATGTACAGAGCACTAACGTTGCACTGGCAATGAATATCTTCCTGTTTTTATCAGCAACATAACACAGTCATTGTAATAATAACAAAATTAATGGTGAAACGTAACTGCTGTAGCAACTTTAGCAAGTCAATCAGTTTGGATTAAACACACAAATACAGTGTGCCCTGAAGCCAGTGAACAAGAAACTTCATGCTATTAAACTGTGTATTTATTTTGTCAGCACAAGGCAATCACTCAGGCATAATTGGCTTGTGATTGAAAGGCTCACACCTAGGATTTGCAAAGTGTCGACAGTTCTACTTGACCGTTCATCTTTCCATTTCCCTTACAAAAAAAATCTTTACGGATCTTTTGAGAGGGATTGCCAGTTCAGTGCCAATTTGAGCCCAATTATGGCCAATGTAATGATGTTATTGGCAGTTTGGTTAAAACTACTTTTTCTTGTTCACATGGGACTCTTAATAGATGGCAATGAAATCTAACTTAATTTCATCAGTCTGTGATTCAAAGTCACATCCCAAGGATAAAAGGAGAATGCCATAAAACCCAAAGTCTTTAAAAATATATTAAAAGTGGCATTGAAGGTCCTGTAGGTAATCTCATCTTTGGGCGGCACGGTGGCACAGTGGTTAGCACTGCTGCCTCACAGCACCGGAGACCTGGGTTCAATTCCCGCCTTAGGCGACTGACTGTGTGGAGTTTGCAAAATTGCCCGTAGTGTTAGGTAAGGGGTAAATGTAAGGGTATGGGTGGGTTGCGCTTCGGCGGGTCGGTGTGGACTTGTTGGGCCGAAGGGCCTGTTTCCACACTGTAATGTAATCTTAAATCTGAAGATTGCATGTTTTTTTTAAAGATGAGATTACCTACAGGACCTTCAGCCAACAAGCCCACACTAACTCTCCGAAGAGTAACCCACCTAGACCCATTTCCCTTTAACTAATGCTATGGGCAATTTAGCATGGCCAATTCACCTGACCTGCACATCTTTGGACTGTGGAGGAAACCAGAGCACTCGGAGGAAACCCGACGCAGACACGGGGAGAATGTGCAAACTCCACACAGACAGACACCCAAGGCTGGAATCGAACCTGGGTCCCTGGCGCTGTGAGGCAGCAGTGCTAACCACTGAGCCACCGTGCCGCCCATGTGATATGCCAACAGTCTGTATGACTGAATGGTGAGAGCTGATAGGGATGATTTTTGTTTCTTATGTATTTTAAATGCAATTACTGGGCGATACCAGCTGGGAAGTAGAAACGAGTTTCTCAGCCATTTTGTTCAGGGTGCATTTAGTGGAATACTTAAAACACAGGAATAAAATAAGAATTAAGATTTTTTTTAAAGCTTTAAACATGAATAGCCACCTGAATAAAAAATGCATAACAGAAAGCTTAAGGGCACTCAGAAAAGAGTGCCCTTAAGGATTTACCCTATCCATGCCCCTATATTTGATGAATTGAAATGTGAACAGTTCATTGAACTGTATCTGCAGATAATAGTTTCAATTTGTTTTTATTCAGTCATGGAATGTACTAGTTGGTCAGCATGTATTGCCTGTCCCTAGTTGCTCTTGAAATGGTGGTGAGCTGCCTTCTTGAACCACTGCAGTCCACATGCTGTGGGTTGATCCAATATGCCATTGGGGAGAAAATTCCAGAATTTTGACCTAGTGACAGTGGAGGAATTGGGATATGTTTCCAAGTCAGGATGGTGAGTGGCTTGGAGGAGAACTTGAAGATGGTGGTGTTCCCATCTTTCTGCTGCCCCTGTCCATCTGATGTAAGTGGTCGTGACTTTGGAAGGTGCTGTCTGAGGATCGTTGGTAAACTTCTGCAGTGCATCTTGTAGATAGTATACAGTGTTGTTAATGAGCTTCGATGGTGGAGCCAGTGGATCTTTGTGGATGCAGTGCCAATCATGTGATCTCCTTTGTTCTGGATGGTGTCAAGCTTCTTGAGTGTTGCTGGAGCTGCACAGCTGACAGACAGGCTTTGTGGAGTCAGAGGTGACTTATTCACTGCAGTAATCATAGAATCCCTACAGTGTGGAAACAGACAATTTGACCCACAAATCCACATTGACCCATTCCCCTACCCTATTATTTTACATTTCCCCTGACTAATGCACCTAACCTACACATCCCATAACACATTCCCTACAGTGTGTAAACAGGCCCTTCGACCCAATAAGTCCACACTGACCGTCCAGAGAGTAACCCAGCCAGTCCCATTTCCCTCTGACTAATGCACCTAACACTATGGGCAATTTAGCATGGCCAATTCACCTGACCCGCACACCTTTGTGACTGTGGGAAGCACCCAGAGGAAACTCCACACAGATAGTCGCCCGAGGCTGGAACCTGGGACTCTGGGGCTGTGAGGCAGCATGCTAACCATTGAGCCACTGTGCCACCCTGCAATGGCCAATGCACCTAACCTGCACATCTTTGGACTGTCTGTGGGAGGAAACTGGAGCACCCAGAGAAACCCACACAGACATGGGGAGAATGTGCAAACTCCACACAGACAGTCGCCCATGGCTGGAATCAAAATTGAAGCACAATAATGCTATCTGTTTAGCATATACCTAATTATAACGAAACCTTCAACTCTCATAGTGAATACTAAATTTGTAGCCTTGAAATTACAACATGCATATTTTTAAATCATGTAACATCTGCTATGAACTATTTTCTGTCATCTCTTATTAAAACTATAATGCACCATTGAGTAATCTCATAAAAAGCACATTTAAACAGGGCTGACCACTGGGCCACCATGCCGCCCTAGCCTCTGACCTGCTCTTGTGGCCACGCTGTTTATGAGACAAGTTGAATTTCTGGTCAATAGTAACCACAATAATGTTGCGAGTGAAGGATTCAATGATGGTCACACCATTGAATGTCAAGATGTGGTGGTTAGATTGCCTCTTATTGGTGATAGTCTTAGCTTGGCATTTGTGCGGTGTGAATGTTACTTGCTACTTGTCAACCCATGACTGGATGCTGTCCAGATCTTGTTGCATGTAAACATGGATGACTACTGTATTTGAGGAATTGCAAATGATGCAATCACTGGTGAACGTGTCCACTTCTGGCCCTATGATGGAGGGAAGGTCATTGATGAAGCAACTGAAGATGGTTGGGCCTAGGACTCTATGCTGAGGAACTCCTACAGAGATGCCCTGGAGCTGAGATGACTAACAACAGACACATTCATCTTCCTATGTGCCTGGTATGACTCCAAATAGTGGAGAGTTTGCCCCTGATACTCATTGATTCCAGTTTTGCGAGGGCTGCTTGATGCCATACTCAGTCGAATGCAGCCTTGATGTGAAGGGCCCTCACTTTTACCACACCTCTGGAATTCAGCTCTTTTTCCATTTTTGAACAGAAACTGTAATGAGGTTAGGATCTGAGTGGCCCTGGTGGAACCCAAACTGGATATCACTGAGCAGGGTATTGCTGAGCAGGTGCTGCTTGATAACACTGTATATGACACCTTCCATCAGCTGAAGATCGAGAGAGGATTGATGAGGCTGTATTGGCTGGTTTGGATTTGTCTTGCATTTATGCATTGGACATATCTGGGCAAATTTCCACATTATCGGGTAGATGCCAATATTGTAACTTTATTGGAAGAGCTTGGCTAGGGGAACGGTATGTTCTGGAGCACAAGTCTTCAGTATTATTGCTGGAATGTTGTCAGGCCCCATAGCCTTTGCAATATTCAGTGCTTCCAACTATTTCTTGATATCACATGGAGCAATCAAATTGGCTGAAGACTGGTATCTGTGAAATGAGGGACCACTGGAGGAAGGTGTGATGGATCATTCGCGCGGCACTTCTGGCTGAAGATTATTGTGAATGCTTCAGCCTTATCTTTTGCACTGATTTGCTTGGTTCTTCCATTACTGATGATGAGATTGTTTGAGGAGCCGCCTCCTCCTCCAATGAGCTGTTTAATTGTCTACCATGATTCCTACTGGATGTGGCAGGACTGCAGAGCTTAGATCTGATCCATTGGATGTGGAATTGCTTAGCTCTGTTTGTCACTTGCTGGGGTTATGCTGTGTGGTACTCAAGAATTCCTGTTTGGTAGCTTCACCAGGTTGACATTTCATTTTTAGGTATTCTTAGTACTGCTCCTGGCATGCCCTCTGCACTCTCCATTGACCCAGCATTGATCACTTGGCTTGATGGCAATGCTTGAGTGGAAGATACACTGGGCCATGGGGTTGCAGATTGTGCTGGAGTAAATCTATGTTGCTGTTGATGGTCTCATGGATGCCTAATCTTGAACTGCCCAATCTGTTTGCAGTCTAACTCATTTAGCACTGTGATAATGCCACACAACATTTCTCCCATTGCCCCATGGCATTTGACGTGTGATAAAGAGGAAAGTGATGTCCATAAATAAATAATACATAACTGAGATAAAGGAATAAGAGTCCGAATTAATGAGGTGAGGGGTAACGTAATGTGGTGAGGGGTTTTTACCGTGGCTAACCTATCTAACCTACACATTCCTGGATACTATATGGTAATATTTAGCATGGCTAATCCACCTAACCTGCACATCTTTGGACTGTGGGAGGAAACTGGAGCACTCGGAGGAAACCCATGCAGACATGGGGAAAATATTTATGATACTTGCACACATGGACTTATGAGTGTTACTGTGTATACATTTTTTTTGACTGTCAAGTAAACATAGGCAAACAATAAGTTGGGAGTCTCAAGTTTTTGATATACAGATACACTCCAAATCAAAAAAGGGGAAGCAACTTACAACATTCATTAATTCAGTAGATTACATTGTGATGTGCAATTCTGATTCTGCAATTTTCCATATTTTGAAATCTTTGAATTCCTATCTTGCTGTAATAATTTCTGGAACCTATCTGTATTGGTACCATTTATTTCCAGTCAGAATAAATATATTAGCAGACATTTGATGAAAGGATGATACCTGGAACATTTAATAAACAGAACTTTGAAACTTGAGCTTTTCTAATGCAATATAACAAAGCAAACCATTCCTTATAGGAAAGGATTCATAAGCCAGGATCCATTTCCTTTTTTAAAAGAAATACATAATCAAAAAGAATTCAATAACTCCCCTGTTTAAATGAGCTGTTTATGAGATTACTCAATAGTGCATTATAGTTCTAATAGGAGATGACAGAAAATAGTTCATTGCAGATGTTACATGATTTAAAAATATGCATGTTGCAATTTCAAGGCTACAAATTTAGTATTCACTATGAGAGTTGAAGCTTTTGTTATAATTAAGTATATGTTAAACAGATAGCATTATTGTGCTTCAATTTTGATTCAATTCCAGCTGGAACATGGTGCCAGTGCTACAAGCAACTGCACCCGACCCACCAGGTCACAGCCACTGTGTCTGCCTACAGGTGCATTTCCAATTGGAAGTCTTTTTGCTGGCACATAGGAAACCCTGCCGTAATCATTTTTTTAAAAAAGACTGCACACTGAAATGAAGATACTCTATAATCAAGTTCGAAAATTCCACTGGGTTAAATATCCACAATACTTCAACTGGTTATGAAAATGATCCTCCCACTCAGTTGTAAGAATGCACCTCACATACAGAATAAAACAGCAATGATGCAATATCAAAACAGAAAGTGCTGGAGGCAGTCAGCAGGTCAAGCATCTATCAGGAGGGAAACAGTTATTTCACGTTGATGACCTATTGTCAGAACTCTTGCAAATTTATGGAAGTTATCAACTCAAAATTGATTTAGTTTCTTTCTCAACTGACACCACCCAAATATTGAATATTTTCAGCAAGTTCTCTTTTTATTTCTGATTTCTGGCACCTGCAGTATTTTTATAAGAGACATTTGATGCTTTAATTTTGAAACATACAATCTCTTACATGAGGTATAACTTAGCAACATTGGCAAATCAAGCACTTCTCCCTCAAACAGCAAATAATGAAACTGCTCTAGTAGTATCAGGGTGCTCAATATGAGAAAGTGGTGTCAACTTTGGACTGTGTGTAGATGCAGTCTGTTTCAGTATTGAGAAATCCTGAATTGTATTGAACATTTTACAGTTATCAATGACGATCTGCAGTTCTGACCTTATGATGGAGGGAAGATCATTGGTGAAGCAGCTGAAGATGGTTGGGCCAACCATACCACTTTGAAGAACTCCTGGAGAGATGCCCTTGAGCTGAGGTAACTGATCTCCAACAACCACACCTTTCTAGGTAACTATAACTCCAGCCGGTGGAGAGATTTCCCCAATTCCCATTGACTTCACTTTTATTAGGATTCCTTAATGCCATAATCAATCAAATGCTGCCTTGATGTCAAATGCTGTCACTCTCACCTCATGCTGGAATTCAGCTCTTTTGGCCATCCTGTGTCAAGGCTAATGAGATCAGGAACCAACTGGATTTGGCTTTAATGAAGTGAGTTTTGGAAGACATGGCTCCTATTTTGTACGTTCATTATGTTTGTTTAATCAGGGTGTTAAAAGCAGGTTTGTTAGATTGTCATCTATACATCCAATAGAGAATTCAAAGAATTTTAATCCAAAGGTATTTTAGGATGCAGAATTTGCTACCACATGATGTGGTTGAGGAAAATACTGTAGATGCATTGAAGATGAATCTGGGTAAGAACATAAGGGAGAAAAATTGAAGGAGCCTTTGATAGGATTGGTGAAGCGGCCTGTAAAAGAAAACCCAAAAGAGACCAGATGTGCAGAATGATTTACTACTACACTGTAAATTCTAAGTAATTCTTGATTCGTTTTCTCCTTCGTGGATTAAAAAAATTAAGAATTAGAATAATGCCAGAGCCAATCAACTAGTGTCAACTATTTCAGGAACAGAACGTTGACTGAGTCCACACAACAACTGAGCCTCTGTGCAAAAGCTTTACTTACTGGATGTTCATAATTATCAATTTACTTAATAATTTTTGTTCATATTGTCTGAGCCATGACTGTATTGATCGCAGTAAACATTCTTACCACTCCATTGAAGAATGGATCACTGATGCATTCTTACTTCCAATCTGACCAATTGTTTGCCAATAATGCATAGTGGCCAATATGGTATTGTATAACAATTTGTGTGGACTGAACGCTGTATTTAGCTGCAATGACTTAATTCAAACCTAGCGTTATTTTTGGCTTCCTAAATTGAGTGATGCATCACATGACAAACATATGCACATGCAAAATGATGGCAGTGGATTCAACTGTCCTCCCTCGCACTAACCATAAATAATGGATTTCAGCACTCTCCACATCACTAGTACTATAGCAACTGTCAACAGCCAGTCAAAACCATTTAATATTACCTACTATAAAGATTTCAAATATTCTCAAAACATAAATCACCTCAGAAGTGACAGCATTCAAAACAAAATGCAACAGAAAAAACTTTAACAATAGATATTATCTGTCTTTATTGTCCAAACTGACAGTTTTCCTCAGACTGTTATTACCTTCCAGACGGTCTGGAATAGGCCTCTTTTCTCCAGATAGGAAACCGTTCCAACAAGCAAGAATGATCTGTAAATTTCAGTACTGTCAGACACTCTTCAAACACTGAGTACAACTCAAACATAACGTATCCTTGAAGACACTCAAAATCGGCAAATAAATTCTGTACAAACAGTCTTACTGATACAAAACATGACACAATTACAACAGATACAACAGCTTTTCAGAATCTTCAGGTCCTTAACATTCTCATCAAACAATCCATCATGAGAATAAAGCTTTTACCATGCAATAGATGTTAACTAAAAAAAACCTCTTTTAAAAGACATATAACCAAAAGAAATAAAAAGTGACACTACATTACTACAACTGATTTTTCAGCAATCAGATAATTCGACTCCTGTGGAATGCATTCCTGCTGAATAACCAAATAAAACGTCACAGTGCCTCATTACTTCAATCAAAGAAGTAGGTTATTCTGAATATGAACTTCTCTCTCGAGTGAAATAATAGGATCTGGAAAGATCTGTAATGCACATTCAGTGCAATGTAACACTAGCTATCAAACTTACACAACACTTTGGCAGTAAACGTAAAAGAAAAAGAGAACATGGCTTGACAAAGATATTAAATTGAATGCTGTAGAGGAAGTATTTATACAGAATTGCAGATAATTCAGTCTGGTCCATGGAAATTTTCAAGCTCCACATGAGACAGCTGCCATCCTGCTTCAAGTAAGTATATCCCCTTGTCACTTTTTCTCTCTTGAATGATTTTGCACCACAACTGCTCCTTTTGGAGCAAGTTCCTCATTCTAACCATTTCCTGGGTAATTATTTTCCTCCTGAATACTTTTTTTGCATTCTTAAATTGCTAGCTTACATTGATGACCACAAATCTTTGATTCATCCACAAATAAATACATCTTCTCCACATTTATTCTATCAAATCCCTTTGGATTTTTAAAAATTTCTAATGGGATGTCACTGATTCTTATGCAATGAATTCCATCCTTTTTGGTCTTTGCTAATCTCTTTGTTCTAGTATCATCCTTGTAAAGTTATTTTGCAAACTCCAAAACATCTCTTTAGCACTCTTATAAAATGGATACCAGAGAAGTGATGGTTCTTGGTTGGGGAAGTTAAAATGAAATCAGGGGATTTACCACTTCTGCTCCTGATCCAATCGATCAGATAGAATCTGCAGACAGCAAAGGAATCCATCAAAAGCTGGGGGAGTCCTTTCTAATTATGACATTTGAGATTGATCTGTTACTTTTAACCTGCTCAAGCGAACAGAGGAACACTAGCAGCTTCATTACACTCCCCTCCCTGCCCTCGAGTCAAACCTGTCGACAACGGCACCCAAGTCCATCAGAAGCCCAGCTTTTGGTTTGTTTTATTCATTTGCTGTGAAGTAGTTTGGAGAGTCACGTGAAAACTATCATACAAGTCTAACTGCTTTACTTCTTTAAATTGGGAACAAATCACTAAGATATATTTAATCATTGATTTAGTCAATCAGATTTGATTCAAACATTGGCTGAGGAGTAGACTGAAGCAACTCAGGTTGCAATGCATATATGGAAGCATAGGGGCTTGGATATTTGGACTCTATAATGGGCAGTCATGGAGTCCAGGGCACATATAATCATCTGGGGTGGCATTAGCATGGGTTCATATTTTATCAATAGAGCACAAATAAATTGCAGCCTGGCATTCAATTTTAGAAAAATGACAAGTGAAAGCTAGTTAAGGTCATTAAACATTCGATTTGATGGCATTTTACTGGCATATTCAAATTTTGCAGGGAGGCCATGGAAGCTACAGAATATTAAAACTCTGACAGTTTTATCCAGGTATGGCAGCTGAGGTTATGCTACACTCCGCAGTTGTGGATTCAGTCACTCTGTCTTCTCAGGAAGACTGCTGCTGTGTGACTGGAGGGATTAGGATGGAGCCGACGGAGTGGAGATGCCAAGAATTTGGGGTCAAACAATGGTTATAGAACAAATCATTGATACAAAACGCTTTTCATTCCATCAATGTACACCTGGACAATGAACATCCTGTAGATCTGTGCACGTTAGTGCAAAGGAGGATCCACAACACCCTGCATGCCTTCAGGTTTGGTTTCTTGTGACAGGGGTTACCACTAAAAAGATGGCTATTGGCACCAATGAAGAAAACTAAGGAAGAAGGCTAGGGTTTAATGCAGTGTGAGCCACACAGTGACCCAAGCCGCTGTCAAGCTGACCACTGGCCTCCAGATCATTTGGGACGGTGTTTTAATATGCCCAAGTGAAGGTCTGCTGTGAACTGCACAGCCTAATGCAAAATAAGGGCAAGGCCCTGGCCAGTGGAGATTTGGAAGATTACGAGGCATTCTCAGACAAGGAGGATGATGACCAGCTGAAGGCTCCAGCAAGATATGACAGAATGTGTGGAGAGTGTCATTATGTGAGGAAAGTGTATGTACACACACAATTCAGATGACCATTCCTACATCATTCTTCCAGCCAAATAAAGTCCACCTTCAAACTGTACTCTTGTCGATGCCCTCAGTTGAAATCCCAGATTCCTTTGTTCAGCTGCCTCCTGATGCTTCTGGCTGGTCTCAGAGACAGGTTTGTGAAGGTTATGTGAAAAAAAGAGACTGAGCCAATCTCCCTTATCAGACCTGTATTTCCTGCTTGATATGCACCTTCATGGATAAGCTTAACAAATTGGAGATGAAAGGATCACCTGAAAGATATCCAGCTTGGACAACAATGATCCCAGATACAGCAGTACATGAAGAAGTTGTATTTCAAGTAGTTGTTTTGGCAGAGCAGGAGAGAGAAACATGGATTTGTAACTGAAACTGGAAAAGCTCGCACATCTCTCGGTCTCTCTCTCTTTCTCTCCTGCTCCCAGTTTTGTATCAGTCTCTCTCTTGAAGGACACAACCCAGTGATAAAGCAACATAGAGAAACATCTTTTCATGGACAATGTATTGCAATATATTTTCTGCAATCTTCACTACTGCTCAGGATACAAGACATCAATCAAACAGCAGCGTTCTCAGGTTGGAATCTAATACCTCAAGAAAACATTAAGTATCTTTAAACTGCAACTTTTAAAATCATTTTCGCATTGGAAAGTCTCCCATTTTAAACTTGTCAGCATGTGTGTGTTTTTGATGCCATGACTTGATCACTTACAAAATAATAAAATTGCTTCATTTTCACCCAAAAAAGTCACCTCCATCCATACCTCTCTCTGTTACTACCTTAAACCTTTATCCATATCTTTATCATTTCACTATGAAATTCTCCAGAGTTCTCATTTGCCTTTCTCCAGCTTCCATTCTCCATAGTATGACCCAGAAGACAGTGGTCCACATTTCTACTGACTTGAGATTTACAGTATCCCTGTTTGAGTTTGATGACTGATCTTTGACAGACTATAATTATAACAAAAAAAGTCATGATTTGATAATCAAAATAAATGCATACAGTGCTTGGAGTGATTGTGGTGTCCCGTAACCAAGTCACCTTTAGCTTACTAGTGCACAGTACACTGGCTGTGGCCAGCCAGCTTGGAGTCAGTCCTCAAATGAGGTGATTCTAATCTCCTGGTTATATATTTTTTTCTTTTATTTCTTTTCTTTTTTTTCCTGAAATGGAAATCAAAAACAAAGAAAAAAATCAAAAATCCCTAGTCAAGGGAACTCTCTTGCGCCACAGTACACTGGTTGTGGCCAGCCAGCTCAGAGTCAGTGCTCTGACCTGAGGAGATTATAATCTCCTAGTTACATCGATCAGCCAGGACATCCCTGATTGGCCCAGGTTAACAATCCCAATCAAAAACCTCACAGTTAACAAGGTCCACCTGCTCCCAATCACTACGTTCTCCCTCTCTGCCCCCTAAAGTCCGGAGATGTAGGCTTGGTCAGGTGCCTGTAGCTTCTCTTGCGATGCTTTCGCCCCAGGTCTGATTCATCTGACTTGGACTCAGATACAGGTGGCGTGTACCAGACACTGCCTGTCTCCTGCATCCGGTATGTCTTAGAAGAGTCTCCTCATCCTTACCCAGCAGTAACGGTATTGAGGCCACATCCATCTCAGATTCTGAGGTTTCCTCGACATGAGACAGAAGCGCAGCATTGTATCAGCTACTGAAACTTTGTAAGTCATGGGACCAAAACTTGCATCAACTTCACTTCATATCCATACACGGCCACTTCCATGCTGCCGGCACCAAACTTCATCCCCTGAATTAAATTGTCTCTCTCGCTTAGGAGGAGGACTTTGGCCAGCATTGGCGTTCCTGCTATCATTTCACCCTGCCCACCAAGGTCTGGGAATATCAGGTTTAATCTGGTGCAGAGTCTTCTCTCCATCAGCAACTCTGCTGGAGCTATTCCTATTATTGCACGTGGGGTGGGAAAAAGAACCCGGACAGTTTGGTCTCAATCGAAGCTGTTTGCTGCTTCTTTATGTCTGCCTTCAATATTTGGACCATGGATGGTATGGAGGTGTCCTTATGTGCCAAATGCCATTGAACCTGCAGAAATATTCAAATTCCCTACTGGTAAATGACGTCCCATTGTCCGTGACAAATACTTCCATGTGTCCGTGTATTTTGAATGACGTTCCTAACTTCTCAATTGTCAATCCTGAGTTTGCTGAATGAACCTTATGTATGTCCAACCACTGTGAATGGGTGTCCACAATGACCAGGATCATTGAGCCCATGAAAGGACTGGCATAGTCAACATACAACTGAGTCCAGGGTTTACCCAGTTATTGCCACAAATGTAGGGCTGCTGCTGGTGGTGGCGATTTCTGTCCTTGTTGGCACTCTGAGCATGACCTTTGTAAATATTCTCCATGGTCTGCTGGAAAAGACTCATGATACCCCAAGCGGCAGTCTTTATAGTGATATAAACCCTGATGGGTATTAATTGTAGGTTACTTCTCGGACTCATCATCCAATCGCAATTGCAGGTAGCCATGGCTCAGGTCCAGCTTAGTAAACAACAGCCCTCCTGTCAATTTTGTGTACACGTCCTCTATGTGAGGAATCAGGCATTTATCCAGCTGAAAGAAACAGTTTACCATTTGCTTGAAATCCCACAAAGGCAAACTGAGCCATCAAGCTTCACACCTGGTCTGAGCGGTGCTGCCCATTCTGCAAACTCTGCTGGTTTGATGATTCCTTCACTCTCCAGCCTCCTGACTTCCACCTACACTTTTACCCACAAGGCAAACAGAACCAAGTGGGCCTTACAAAATCTTGGACTTGCTTCCTGGTTAACACGTAAAGTGCCTTTGGCCCCTTTGATAATCCCAAACCCTTCCTGAAAAGCTCTTGGGTATTTCACCAGGACTTCACTGAGGCTGCCACTTTCCAATCGAAAAATGTCAAGCCAATCTAGGTGAACCATTATCAACCAATTCTGCTACAATAGGCTTGGTCCCAAGCCTTTTACTACCATCTGTGGTAACTGCACCAACTTCTTCTCATAGAAGACCAGAACTGAAGTCGTATTGTTAATCTGCAACGGTTCCCCACTGCATGTTCTCAGTCTGGCTGTGGTCTTGTGCAAGCTTAAAGGTCGGAGTCCCAAGTGAATCTTGTTAACGACAGATTCTGCATCCACAGATATAGCTGCGCTGATATCAGCCTCCATGGTAACTAGGTGACCATTTAACCAAGCATTAATTTGAATAGGTTCCAATTTGGGTGTCACTAAGCAATTTAATTGTTCCAACCTACATGTAGGGGATCTTTCCAGGGAGTGCACTTTCCTGGGTACTGGTCTCCGAATTTTCCTACCTGAGTCAGATCTTGTAGGAGTCCTTTGCTTTCTCAAGTCTGCATACTGGCAGCAACTACAATTGCTCACTGACCCAGATCCTGAAGAACTATTTAGCTACTTGGCCGAGGCTTGGCTTTGTTGTTGCTGTGGGCTGACCATGGGACCCTCTACTCAGGACATTCCCTATGTGAGGCTCTGTGATTGTCTACATTGAAATGGTGTTCACCAAGTTCAGTCAGATAGATGATGGAGTCAACTTCCATTAGGATACCCCGTAGTTCCCATGCTCCACTTGCCACATTTTCTAATGACAAAGCCAGTTGCAATCCGTGTTTTAAGTCCAGTTGCACTTCAGCTAGTAGGTGCTTTTGGCATGGTTTCATCATTAATCCCACATATCAAATTGTCTCTCAGCATCTCTTTCAGGGTTAACGCAGAATCACATGTCTCTGCCAGTCATTGTAGCCCCATCAAAAATCCTGATACGGAATCCCCTGATTTCCTAACAGCCGAATAAAACCAATAGCATGTCAGAATTAGGGGATGTTTGAGGTCATAATATTCCTTAATCAACTCTGTCAACTCTTGAAAGGCTTTATTGTCTCGTGCCTCTGGGTATTAAGCCCCTTATAACTGAGAAAGCTGCAGGTCCATATGCAGTTTTTTGTTTGTCTGCCCCAATGTCATTTTCACATTAAAAATATGGTTGCATTCTTTTAACATACTGGGTCCAGTCTTTGACAGCGGGGTCAAATAAGTCAAGCTTCCCAAACAGAGGTATGATGCCAGAAATGCTTACCCCAACTCCAGGATACCAGTTGCATGTGAATGTTGATCAGGAACATCCTATTTTCCCTTTTCGCTACTGAAATAACTGCATAGAGGCCAGTGTCCCATATCAAATCATCCTATATTTATACGTGCACAGTACACTGGCTGTGGCCAGTTGGCTTGGAGTTAGTCTCGTGAACTGAGGAGATTGTAATCTCCTGTTTATATCGGTCAGCCAGGGCTTTCCTGATTGGGAGAAAGTGAGGACTGTAGATGTTAGAGATCAGAGTCGAAAAGTGTGATGCTGGAAAAGCACAGCAGGTCAGGCAGCACCCGAGGAGCAGGGGAGTCAATGTTTTGGGCATAAGTCCTTCATGAGGAATGAGGCTTGTAGACCAAGGGGGCTGAGAGATAAATGGGAGGGGAGTGGGGCTGGAGGAAAGGTAGCTGGGAATATGACAGGTAGATGAAGGTGAGGGTGAAAGTGATAAGTCAGAGAGGATGATAGAGCAGATTGGTGGGAAAGAAGATGAACAGGTAGGACTGTTCAAGGAGCCGGTGCCGAGTTGGGAGTTTGGGACTGGGATAAGGTGGGGGGAGGGGAAGTGGGGAAACTGGTGAAATCCACATTGATCAAGACGGAAGATGAGGCATTCTTCCTCCAGGTGTCGGGTGGTTAGGGTTTGGCGATGGAGGAGGCCCAGGATCTGCATGTCCTTGGCTGAGTGGGAGGCGTAGTTAAGGTGCTCAGTTACAGGGCGGTGGGCTTGGTTGATTGGTGCAGGTGTCCCAGAGGTGTTCTCTGAAACAATCCGCAAGTTGGCATCCTGTCTCCCCATTGTAAAGGAGACCACATCAGGTGCAATGGATGCAGTAGATGACGTGTGTGGAAGTACAGGTAAATTTCTGTCAGATGTGGAAGGATCCTTTGGAGCCTTGGAGGGAGGTGAGGGGGGAGGTGTGGGCGCAGGTTTAGTATTTCCTGTGATGGCAGGAGAAGGTGCTGGGAATGGAGGGTGGGTTAGTTGTGGGGCATGGACCTGACAAGGGAGCCATGGAGGGATTACTCTCGCTGAAATGCAGATGGGGAGGGGAGGGAAGTATATCTCTGGTGGTGGGGTTTATTTGTTGGTGGTGGAATTAGCCGAGGATGATGTGATGTATCCGGAGGTTGGTGGGGTGGAAGGTAAAGACTGGGGTGGGGTTCTTTGTTGTGGAAGGATGGGGTTCAAGGGCAGAGGTGCAGGACCTGATTGGTCCATGTTGAAAACCCCATTCAAGAATCTCGCAGTTTACGAGGTCCACTTGATTCCACTCGCGACAATACGATTACAATGCAGTTCCACACTGAAGTCATCAGTTATTTTATTGCTGCTTCCCAATATCAAGGAGCACACAACAAGTTTTCTCCTCAAGTTGAATTTACTGTTTCATAACCTCTACATTCTTTTCAAATTTTCACTTATTTCACATTTTCCCATTACTGAGTCCAAATTTTTAAATCTTCTGGCATATTACATGACAGCGTCTCCATGTTTCCCCCTCCCTGATATTGGGATCCTAATTCATACCTGATTACTTCAAGGTTTCATTTCTCAATGGCCCCTTCACTGACGTAGTGGTAACAAAATGTTTCATTCCACAAATGTTGACATAAGATTAAGCAATGAGATAGTCCTGAAGTGGAAGTTGCAAACTGCAATAAACTACCTTTCGTGGGGGGGAGAAGTGACTCAGGAATGGAGGTAAGGTGCACCAGATGGTGTAGCACATAACTCACTGTTATGTGTTAATGGAATGGTAGGAAGTGTGTTCACACCCACAGATCACCACATGGTGAGGTGTTGATCTCAGGTAGGCTGAGAGATAAAGGTGCTGAGTTGCATCAAGGTGCTTCCATACAGGGAAGAACAAACATTTGGAAAGCAATCAAGTCTAATAATTTGTAGGAACCAACTTGTGTTTGGTTTAAGAGCAGCCCTGATACTTGATGACTGTTTGCTTATCTTCCTGTTTTCTAAGGAACAGGGAGTGTAAAGAATCGAAAAATGAGAGGAATATAATCGAAAATCAGACCAAGAGCATTTAAAAAGTAGTGAACATTTTTAGGAACAACCTGTCACATGTCAGATGCCTGTTGCATCCCAAATTTAAATGAAACACTGTGCGCTCAACCCAATGTCATGAACCCTGATCTCGCTGGCATTCTGAGTTTTAATATCTCACGGAAGGCTTGCCAAATATAATATCATTGAAGCTTCCAGATAGGCATTGTTGGAACACAATCTGCTATGGCAGGGCATCGTTTGGCATCTGCCATAGTTTTCATTGTACACTTAAGTTGTATCAGCTTAAGTTTCTTCATTTGACTGCATGTCTGTCGTGTATGACAGGTCTTACTAGAACAAGTAGTTGTCAGTTAAAAAAAAAAGCTGACCAATAGACTACCTTCAGGTACAGCCAAGGTATATTTCCTCAATTGGGAAAGGCAGAACAAACAAATCCAGAGGATCCCTGGATGATAAAGTTATAAGACAGGAGAATATGTGTGCTTATAACAAGTGTCAGGTAGAAAATACAGTTGAGAACAAAGAAAATTACCAAACGTTTAGAGGCAGGAAGAGAAGCAAATAAGAGAAGGGGAATTTTGAGGAAAGATGGCAGCTAACATTAAGTTGAATCCCAAAGCCTTCTATGGCCATAATAAATAATAAAAGGATGGGAAAAGGAGGAGTCGGACTGATTAGGGATGTAAACAAAGGAGATTTTTACCTGGACACAGGACACATGGCTGAGGTGCTAAATGAATAAATTTCATCTGTTTTTATCAAAGAGAGAGATGCTATTCAGGCCATGGTGACAGAGGAGGGAACTCAATCAATAGAAGGGTCAAAAATTGATAAAATTAAAGCGTTGGATATTTTGTTGGTATAAAGTTTGACAAGGCACCAACAGATGAGATTCAAGGACTCTGAAGGAAGTGAGAATAGAAATTGCAGAGGCCATTGGCCACAATCTTTTAGCTTTGCCTAGACTTGATGTAAGTGCCAGAAGACTGGAAAATTGCAAACATTGCAGCCCTGTGGAAGAATGTTTGCAAGGATAAAACCAGCAATTACTGCCAGTCAGCTGAACTTCAGTGATTGGGAACTTTGAGAGCCAATTATTCGGAATATAATTACATGAAAAAGGCGGATTGATGAGGAAGAGCGAGTGAGGATTTCCAAATGCAGAAGTCATGTTTTATTAACTTGCTGGAGGATTTTGAAAAGGTGACAGAAAGGTTTGATGAAGTATTGCTGTTGATGTGGTGTACATGGTGTTTCAGAAGGTGTTTGATACAATGTCACACAGCAGACTTGTAAGGAAAGTAATAGATCATGAAATAAAAGTAGCAGTTATAACATGGATACAAAATTGACTGAATGAAAGAAAACAGAGAGGAATCTTCGATGGCCATTTTCTGGGTTGGAGGAAGGTTTGTCTTGGAGTTCCCCAGGAGTTGGAATTGACACACTTGCATTTCCTGATATATTTTCATGATCTAGCTCTTGGTGTGATAGGGCAATTTCAAAGTTTGCAGATGAAACTAAACTTGGAAGAGTTGTGAACTATGAAGATGACAGTGTAGAACTCCAGAAAAACAAAGACAAGTTGGTGGAGTAGATAGATACGTGGCAGATGAATTTCAATGCAGACAAGTGTAAGGTGATGCATTTTGGTAGGAAGAATATTGAAAGACAATATCAAATAGAAAGTTAGTAAGTTTTAAGGTGAGTGCAGGGACAAAGGGACCTGGGTGCATATGTGCACAAAATTGAAGGTGCAAGACAAGTAAAGAGAGCAATAAGTAAAGCATACAGTGTCTTCAGTTTTTTTTTCAAATGCCTGCAGAGTATAAGAGTAAGGAGGTGATATTGTATTCGTATAAGGCATTTGTTAGACTCAGCTGGAATATTGTGTAAAGTTGTGAGTGCCATACAATAGGAAGGATGTGAATGCATTGGAGAGAGTGCAGAAGCAATTTGCAAGAATGGTTCCAGAGATGAGGAGCATCAATTATGAGGATAGATTGAAGGAGTTGGGACGGTTCCCTTGGAGAGAAGTAGGATAATAGGACATCAGATAGAGGTTTTCAAAATCAATAGCTGGATAGAGTAGATAGGGAGAAAGTGTTCCTGCTTTCAAAAGCAACTGGAACAAGAGGGCATAGATTTAAAGTGATGTGCAAAAGAAACAAGTATGCAGTGAGCAAATAATTTTTCATGTAACTGGTTAGGATATGGAATGCACTGTCTGGAAATGTGGCTGAGGCAAGTTCAGTTGAGGCATTCAAAAGGTGATTGGATGATTACTTGGAAGATCATCAATATGTGAAATTCATGACCTCACAGTGCAGTGGACGCCTGGACACTGAATAAGTTTGCAAGGCAGAGTTTTAATTAGTAATAGGATAACGGGTATGGGGAGGCAGGAAAGTGGAATTGAGTGAGGCCCAGAGGAAATCAGCCATGATTGCATTAAATAGCAGAGCAGTCTCAAAGGGCTGAATTGCCTACTCCTGCTCTTAGCTCTATGTCCTTATAAAAAATAAGGTGAAAGGTTATGTAGAAAAAGCAGATGATTAGCATGAAATAATGATGCTCATTTAATGAGCTAGTGAAGTCATGATGGGCTGAATAGCCTCTTTATTCAGTGAATCTGTTATTCTGTATATATGTTGCTGTAGCAT
Source organism: Chiloscyllium plagiosum (assembly GCF_004010195.1). Taxonomy (NCBI): domain Eukaryota; kingdom Metazoa; phylum Chordata; class Chondrichthyes; order Orectolobiformes; family Hemiscylliidae; genus Chiloscyllium; species Chiloscyllium plagiosum. The sequence continues at coordinate 86,464,562 of NC_057712.1, read as the reverse complement.
TTGCACATCGCTAACAGCAAGCATGATTGATTTGCTGGTATTTTGACAGCAAACTGTAGCCCATTACTTTCATGAAATATTACAACACAGGAGGAGGCTATTTGGCCATTGACTTTATACCTGTTCTTTCAAAAAAAATCTAATCAGTCCAACGTCTCTGCTTTTTCCCTGTAGCCCTTCAAATAATTTCTTTTCAAGCATTCCATACAGTTATCTTTGGAAGTTACTCCTGAATCTATTTACACCACTCTGCCTTGCAGTGTATTCTGGGACAAAGCAACTTATAACATTTCCCTCCCATTCCCTGCTTCTTTTGGCAATTACCTGAAATCTTTGTCTGAAGCTTGTTGACTCTCCTTCCAGCAGAAACAGTTTTATATTATTTATTTTATCAAAAACTCAGAAAATTTTCCTGTGCCCAGGAGAGAACTATTCAGACTCCTTTCCTCTATCCAAATAACCAAAGTCTTTTTCTTTTGGTATTTTTCTGATAAATCACCTATGTATCCTCTTCAGGTTCTTCTCATCCTTCTAAATGTGGTACCCAGAATTTTAGAAAAGAGAAAGGAAATAAAGAAAGAATTGAATATAATACTCTATTAGAACTCTAACCATGACTGGTTTGCTTCTGTACTCCTCATTTCTGTTCATAAATCAAAGAATCTGGTAAACTGTTTATTTGGCTTCATGTCCCACCATTGTAAAAGTTTCATGTACCAACTCTAATATTATTCATTCCTGCATGTACCTTTCAAATGTTATCATTTGGGTTATATTGTCTCTCCTCTCATTTTCAGACACAAACGGGGGTTAATGGACAGGAAAGGTTCATCACGTCAAGAGGAGCATGGATGCAGATAAGGAGAATGATAAGGTTGCATATTCGTTGACTTCAAGGCAGAACGTAGAGATTAGAGTAAAATGTAGTCACTCAGATTGAAAGGAAGTGGGAATGGTATTGCAACCACTTATAGGACAACATTAACAAATTTACAGAATGGGTATGTAATTGGCAAATGAATTTCAATACAAACGACTGTGAGAGCATTTGACAAGAAAATAATCTCTATATTGTTTTAGGAAATGGAAATTCAAATGGGGTAGAAAAGCAAAGAGTTCTAGAAGTAAAAGCAGCAAATCATTAAAAGCCATATCGAAGTGAATGAGGTATCAGGGTTTATTTCTTTAGGAATTGAAAGATAAAATTATGCAAAACTTCTATCAAACTTTGATTAGACCACACTGTAAGTACCACATACTATTCAGGTCACTACGTTGTATGAAAAATACAGAGGAGTGTGAGGTGGTTGAAAATCATTTATAAGGGTGATGCTGAAACTGCAGGTCTATTACAATTTGGAAAAGAAGAAAAGGCTCAGTCTCTTTTCTCTTGAAAAGGCAAGGTTGAGGGCTGGCCCTGTTGTGGTCTTTGGACATGTGTTACTTATAGAGGAGTGGTTTGGCTCTGTGACTGCCATATAGAAGCTCCTCCTCCAACTCTGAGGAGGAAGCCTGAGATCCCGCAGAGGAAGCAACAGTAAGGCACCCTCTACCACCTCAGATATCGACAACTCAGTGGATATTTTAGTTGGGTTAGAGTTGGGGGCACCTGCCCATGTGCACATCGCTGCAGCTAGTCCGGGAAGAAATACTCTAGATCACTGGTATTCAGAGGGCTGCCTTCTGCCAGAGACTAGGCACCAGTTCAGCTCCAGACAAATAACAAATTAATATAAATATCCAATCAGACAGGAGTAGCAGACAGGTTTAGAGGCACTGGACAAACTGACTTGAAGTTTGGAGATTCCACCAATGTCGTTTGGGAGGTGCCATAGAGAGCCACATCCAGCACATCAGTATCTGCTGGATATGCACATAGACCAGCACTCCACTGCTCCAGCCATTTAGTGGCAAGACAACACCACATTCATGGTGCCCTTCTGTCACAAGAAGACATAGCAGTTCCAGTAGACAGAATAGTTTCCTCTCAGGACATTTCAGAGGTGGTTAGGCCTTCCATCTCTAACCTGCCTGCCTCCCTCAGCCCTGTTCAAGCCAGGGAGGCTGAAGCTGCCTCTGGGATGACACACTCAGCATGACTGATTTCCAACTACAAATGCTTTCAGGGTGGCTTTATCAAAATTCTAAAGCTGACAGGCACTACCGTGGGGAAGGACCGCTCACCTCAGCTGTGGGACTGTACTGAGACATAGGTAGAGGGATTGGAAGAAGAAGACCTGCTTTCGGTGACACTTCATTATAAATTCATTCTCACAGTTATAGACACATGTTCCCTTTTCATCAACTGCTGTGAGAGCAAATGCCTTTCTAGTTACAACTCCATGAATGAAGGTACAAAGGAAAGACATTCTCAGAACTACACCAAATTTTATGGTGAAAGGTTTGAAGTGAGCTGCTCCCTCACCATATGTAGGCTGTAGGGCCTTGGAAGGTGATTGTTACTTTGGCAATTAGGGTCAAGCATTCCAGGCTACAGAACATTGCTTGTCTATCACAGCCATTAGTGAGATTGATTTGTGATATTACATGGTGCGGACAATCCTTTGGGCCAGGATGTATTCTCCACACAGGATGTGAATGACTCAAGATCATATGTTGCATTTTGTGATCAGATGTAATGTTTGCTCATATTCTGTGGATGTCTGCTTAATGCTACTGCCATTCGAAGAGTATCATATCACACAAATGTGGAGTCCCCTCCCTCAAAGAATGAGACACTTACTGCACCCTCTTGCGGTATGCTGGCAGCCATTTTCATCTCCATTGTGCACTGGCAATCTGAATGACATATTAGAGGTTATATATCACAGAGTGAATCACAGACCTAGCCTCTTAGATTAGAGCATCCCTCACCTCTTCATATTCACTACTTGTTACCTTCCCCATCATTCTCTTTGCCTTTGATCTTTGCCACAATCCCACCTGACCCATCTCCCACTTTACCACTTCACAATTTTTACCCGAGTCATCCTGTGTCATACTGTCAGATATAGTAATGCACTGTCCTCCATATCAAAGCCAAGATGGTATTGATTCTTGATTAAACCACCTCCCCCACATCTTTCACATTATCCCTTTCCCACAAATGCACTACTGTTGAAATGTATAAAATACTAAAAGGACTAGACAAGCTACATGTAGGGAGGATGTTTTCCCTTGTGAGGATATGAGGTAGACGATGTAGGAAATATCTTTTCATTCAAAGAGGAGTGAACCTGTAGAATTCTCATCACATTTGATTGCTGTGAGGATCAAATTTCTGAATCTATTTAATAATGACATAGGTACATTTTTAGATTTTAAAGATATCACGAGCTATGAGAAGAAAGTGGGAATACGATATTGAGATGGAGGATCAAACAGAAGCATATTGAATGATGGAGCAGGCTTGACCGGCCAAATGGCATATTCCTGCTTTTATTTGTTCTCTTCCTATGTCTTTCCCTCATATATATTGTGTTGCCCACACGCCCCCCCACCCATACCGCCTTTATAACTGTTATCCCCTCTGCATCCCAGTATGCTGTCTCCAATCTCCATAATTGATTTTCCCAGCTTTCTTCTAGTAGCAGTGGCCCCTAATAACCTCCACTTGACTCTTAGCGGTCAAACCCTCAGAACTGATTGTGGCCTACCCTCTTGTTCCCTTCTTGTTCAACTTGATGGACAGCTTCAACTGATGAGTGACCAGACCCCGGACTGATCTCTGTGTAGCTCCCTGACTGCCTGACCACAGTTCCCCAGTCTTGTTGGGCTGGACCTGCAGATTGATTGTGGTCCACTCCCCAGATTTGCAGTGATACAGACCTCATGGCCTTGATCCCCCAAGTGATTGACTGACCGTAGACAAGCTCATAAGTTGATAATGAATGCTGCCCTTGATTTTCTGTGCTGAGATTCTCTAACAGCTGTCTCCCTTGACCTGGAAGCAGAGTGTATCCCCCAGAGACTTTGAGACATGGCCATTTATTTGGTACATATGCTGTGCGTCTGCATGTGTACACTGCTGCATGTGATGCACGTGTGAGATTGACATCGGTTGCTGACCTAGAGCAACCTGTCCGCTCCCTTGGCTGATCATTACTGACCAACCAAACCAAGCTGTCTGGTGGCTTTACACCTGCATTACAAAGCAAGGCTAGACACACCAATACTGTGAGACACCAAACTCTGGCTGTGGGGTCAAAGTGAAAAAAGTCCAAGGTAAAGCAGAGATGTTGTGGACATCCAAATAGGTGCAAAGTGAGTGAGCACTAAGAGAGCAAGTGAGGAGCCCTGAGACGCTCTCTGGCCCAATCCATGAACAGGGTGTGTGTTGCTATGTGCAAATTCTCCTGTCAGCAGCAATAAAAAATGCCATATATTCCAAAGTGCAGCACTGAAGTGCCATATTGTAAGTGGATCAGAGATATGTCATGAGGGTGTTGTGTGATTGGTACATGCTGATGCTAACATTTGTGGAAGCGTTGGGGTGGGGTAAGAGGCATTGTGTGTGGTTGCTGTCTGTGGAGTGTTCCCTAAAATATTAGGTGCTGCTATCCAAGATGAAGACCTGGATGTGCAAACAGCAGGTCAAGAGATGCCTGCTCTGACATTTGTGCCAGGAATTGTTGCCATCTTGTTCCTGTCCTGTGGGTTGGAGAATGGGAAATAGCATATCAATGAGGCCAGAGTAGCCCATAATGGCATCCTAATGCATGCAAATAGATGCGAATAGGCCTCTCACCGTTCACGAGTGAACTTCTCATCTCAGTGATCAACACATGGTTGGAAGATGGGGTTTTTTGCTGTTGATGTTGAGAATCTCACTCCTGCCAATCTTACCCTATTTTTCCAACTTCCTTGTAATATCCATATTGTTCAGAAGCAGGGAAGATTCCACCTTGTGTTTCTGCCCAAAATTTCTGACTATTAAAAGATTTCCAGTTATCCTTGATTTATATCATGTCCCACACTAAAACAACAGAGGGAGATTCCTTTCGAAGCAGAAAATCATCCCTACTCAAAAGTGCAGAAATGATACAGCCTTCGATAAATTTGTGATGCCTGATGAATTGAGACATTCAAATCATAGACCATGAGATGGGAAAAATTAAATTCATGACCTGCCCTGGTCCTTTATAAAATAGGTTTATAACTTTACACACTATTTCCAGCTTTTGTCCTATTTGATAGCGCAGCAATTTATTGGCTTCTATTTTTTTTGTGCTGTCATCAGATCTCTACAGCAAGAATTACAGGGTGAGGCTGCTGTGATTTCTGAGTGCTCATTTTTCAATCTGACTGAAGGACCCAACCTAAGTCCATATGTGTGCAGTAATCTCCACCCCTGGCATAATGAAATTTTGAAGAGGACAGCTCCAATGGGAATCAACAGTCAACCACAGGCCTCAAGGCAGATAAGACAGTTCTTGCCTGATGATGTAATTACAGGGAATTGCAAAGAATCTTTTTTTTTCTGATCTAATCAATCAAGCATACAATGAAAACTTGCTAACAGATTTTTTTTTCCTTGAGGAATGTCTATACTGACTACAATCTTTTAAGTCTGTTAAAAAAAAATCTTACTTTCACTGTTTTTCCTTCTCTTGCTGCTCCCCACTACAGATATACTAGACAGGGAGCAAGCTAAAGATTTGAACAATGGGACCATCTATCATAAATGTCCATCAGTAACAAACCAGGCTACATTTCTGATTATTCAAAAAAGTATTCGCCTTACACTTATTATACCAATCACAAAATGTCCTGATGTCTGGCATTTAGTAATGTGCAACTTGTTAACAAGGTTTTTTTTATACATTTGTATATAGGCTGCACACATATATAGGGACACACAGAACATCTTCCAATTAGTGCAAACAACATCAAACACTTCTGGCTGTAGCTCATGCTTTGCCTGTCTTTCCTTAATTTAAGAAACAAGAACCGTGGTGTCAGAAGAACAGTTCTGTACAGTGGATCCATTATGATCCTTAGCTGATGATCACCCAAAACAAGGCTGACAGATGAGTCACTCACTCTGTTTCTAGGGCAGTGAAATACTGCATTATGTTCTTCACAGAGAATTGAGTTTTGACGGCCAAAATAGATTTAACAGGCTTCAGAAAGAAGAAGCGATCAACTCCCCTCTCTGGTCTTAATCAGAGATGTAGGCCTAGACTTTCTCATCAGTGTGGGCTGTGGAATTTGGAAAATTCCAGGTTCGTGTGCCTGACCCGGGAGGAAGTGCCGTAACAATAAGATGTTCATTCCAGACTGAAGGGATGCGGAGCAGGGTTCGGTGTGGCTTGCAGTCAGATCAGGTGATCCCAGTATGCTTTTCAAAAATATTTTCCGCCAAAATGGACTTTTTCACATTTTCCCACATTATACTCCACTTGCCAGATCTTTGTCCACTAACTGAACCTATCTATATACCTTTCTAAGCTCCTTAAGTTCCCTTTGAAGAGTTATGAATGAATTATATTTTTAAAGTCTTTTTTAACACATCCTATTACCACTAAGTTTTAATTTGTTCCATATAATGTACAGTGGGTATGAATATGACACAGCTTGACTTTGGGGCATAAGGGCTCAGGGGGTGCCTGGAGGGGCATAGTCTCACATGGGAGATATGAAGAGGTGGGAAGGTGGATGTAATCTGGTATAAGGGATGATCTTTTGAAATATTCCCTGGTGCAAACAATGCTTTATGACACTTCAAAAGGGTAGTGAACTACTACTTTTTGAAAAGCTGACCCAATTCCATCAAACTTGTGGAGGAGTAAGACATGCTAATCTCTGGCATAATGTTGGTTAAGATGGGACTGCAGGGTGTGAGCTTCTGACCCAAATCAGCCAGCATCCCAAAAAGGCCCTGATCAGAATCGGAAAGCACAAGAATAAGATTTGGAATCCCAGAATCAGGACTTGCTTAGCATTTTTAAAGGACTGCTAAGGCATTCTGATTCAGAAAAAAAAGGCCACAATCCCAGTAATAAGTAATTGCAGTATCTAACCATTATAAAATATAGCTGTTAAGTACAGTTGACTATAATCATTTAGTCACAATAGCAAATCAAGGAATAACCACCAACAGAAATGAGAGATTATGGTTCAAGATTGAGATACTTCACATGAAATCTTACTGAAAGTTACAAAGATTTGTATTATAACAACCTTATATGTTCTATACTATATCATAAATGAACTACAACAATATATAATTTAGAACAAACAGGCCATCATATTAATCACATATGACACTCTATTACAATGGCTGTATTTCAAATATTAGTCACAACCTTAATTGTTGTGTTGAATTTAGTAAATCGTTTGAAGTTCAAACTGGTAGTTCATTTGAAGACCCTTACTTCACACACATGGTCTAAATGTTTGCAGTGTGATCAAATTCTCTATTTCTGAACAAAAGACACACATGGTGTGTGATGGGAATCAGGTTCATTGTCCCATTCATTTATTGCAATGAACATCATTCCCACGGGGCCAAGTGGCCTACTTTTGCTCCTAATTTGTTATGTTTGCGTGTATGTTCGAATGATGAGTTGTGCCAACATGTTAATGTTGTTTACCTACTTTTCCAAAAACCCTATTTGCTGAAAATTCACACTGCATTTATGTCAAAAGGTACTTTTGGACAAGTTGCTGTTGTTATTTACAATAAACAGCAGATTCAACACATTAAAATAATCAAAACCATTTAAAGCAATTGGAAAATAAGTAACTTCATTACTTGATTGTCCTGTTTCTATTAGAGATTCCAGAATAACCCACACATTTGACAAATAAATCTCTGAATGTTCAATTCTTGTTTCAGAAGAAACATTTCTTGAATGTATTTCATCTACCCAGCATGTCCATTAACCAAATAGTCAATTTTTCCATTTTGCAGGCAGGTTTATTAAGCAATATTACCTGCGAGCCAGCAATGGAAAATATTACAATGGCACGGTTCCTTTGAAGTTGTCTTGATATCAGAATAGTTGCCATGCGACTCACGTTTCCCACAGCACATAAATACACCTTTACCTAGACTGTTTTATAGGTTGTTTTTAAATCAGAGAATTATATTTATATATTAACAGTTATACCCTAATCAATATTATACAGCTATAACCATTTGATTAATTTTAAGAATGAAGAAAGCTTGGCAAAATGAGAGATTTTACTTTTTCATTCAGTACCCTAAATATCCCACAGAAATTCTTCTCAGCACATTCTGGAAAGGGAACATACTGTTCTGGATCTGAATTAAATACATTCTAGTCAAAACTGAAAGAACTGTGGGTGCTGTAAATCAGAAACAGAAACAGAAGTTGCTGGAAAAGCTCAGTTCTGAGGAAGGGTCACAAATGTTAACTCTGATGCTGCCAAGCCTGCAAGCATCTGAATTAACATCCTGGGTCATGTGACCCTTCCTCAAAACTGAGCTCTTCCAGCAACTTCTGCTTTTTCATTCTAGTCAATGCTTGGTGAACTCAGCTCTACATGCAGTGATACTTCATTCCCTTGCTTTTACTTATGTTTAAAATGAATAAGTGCACTGATAACATTAGGAAATAAATTGCAAAATCACAATTATGTGTAAGTCCAGCATGATCTGACTGGGGTCTGAAATAGTGCAGAACCTGAATCCCCAAAATCTTTACCAACACCAGACTCACCCTTTTACACTGTGCAACAAATGCTGTTCAGTGCCAGAAATTTATGGCACATCCAAGGCCTACCGTTGGATATCTTGGGAATTTTGCTAACTCTTGCTCCAAATCAAAATTGAAGCAACTCAAAAATAAGCTGTCCTTCTATGTCTTGTATCGCCCTTTCCTTGAGATACTTAGTCATTTAAGTGATACAATAGTCATTCCTGATGAAGGGCTTATGCCCGAAACGTTGATTCTCCTGCTCCTCGGATGCTGCCTGACTGGCTATGCTTTTCCAGTGTCACACTTTTCAACTCATTGTGCAGTCAGTTTCATCTTCAGAACACTCATATTATGTAATTTCTCCTAATCTTCCTCCTGATTTTCTCAGTAAAACTTTTCAATTGATAACATTAGGAACCTCAGTAAACATCTCAGTAAAACTTTTCAATTGATAACACCCTGCATCACTGAAAACCCTGAAGTAATAGGTGCTGAATTTTAAAACATAGAGCATAGAACATTACAGCACAGTACAGGCACTGTGGCCCTTGATGTTGTGCCAATCTGTGGAACCAATCTAAAGCCTATCTATCCTACACCATACCATTATCATTCATATGTTTATTCAATAACCGTTGAAATGCCCTTAATGTTGGCAAATCCACTACTGTTGCAGGCATGGCGTTCCACACCCTTACTACTCTCTGAGTAAAGAACCTACCTCTGACATCTGTCCTATATCTATCACCCCTTAATTTAAAGCTATGTCTTCTCATGCTAGCCATCACCATTTAAGGAAAAAGGCTCTCGCTGTCCATCCTATCTAATTCTCTGATCATCTTGTATGTCACTATTAAGTCATCTCTCAACCTTCTTCTCTCTAACAAAAACAGCCTCAGGTCCCTCAGCCTTTACTTGTAAGGCCTTCCTTCCATGCCAGGCAACATCCTAGTAAATCTTCTCTACATTGAATGCTTCCACATCCTTCCTATAATACGGTGACCAGAACTGTATGCAATACTCCAAATGCAGCTAACAACCTGTCTACCTTCTTAACAAACCGACCGACTCCCACAGCTACCTGGACTACACCTCCTCCCATCCTGCCCCCTGCAAAAACGCCATCCCATTCTCCCAATTCCTTCGACTCCGCCGCATCTGCTCCCAGGAGGACCAGTTCCAAAAACGCACAACCCAGATGGCCTCCTTCTTCAAGGACCGCAATTTCCCCCCCGACGTGGTCGACGATGCCCTCCACCGCATCTCTTCCACTCCCCG
>NC_057712.1:86447883-86454478 GCF_004010195.1 Chiloscyllium plagiosum | reverse complement strand
GGATCCATCGAGCTGCAGCATAACCTCATGGCTCTTAAACTCAATCTCCCCGCTAATGAAAGCCAACACATTATGCACCGTCTTAATAACCCCATCACCTTGGATGTCAGCTATGAGGGATGTATGGACGTGCACCCCACGATCCCTCTGTTCCTCCATATTGTCAAGAATCCTGCATTTAATCTGAAAATATGCATTCAAATTTGATATTCCAAAATGAATAACTTCACAAATCACAAAGAGCAGAGGTCCCAGAACTAATCCCTTCAGAACACCATTGGTCACCGTGCTCCAAGCTGAAAACTATCCATTTAATCTCACCCTGTCTTCTATGGGTCAGCCAATTTATTATCTAACCAGGCGGGTTTCCCTATATCCCATGCCTCATTACTTTCTAAATGAGCCTACCATGGGGAACCATATCAAATACCTTGCTAAAGTCCTTATACACCAAGTCCTTATGCCCCTCCCCCAAGTCCCTCCTCCCTATCTTTTATCTTAGCCTGCTGGACAAACTTTCCTCATTCCTGAAGAAGGGCTAATGCCCGAAACGTCGATTCTCCTGTTCCCTAGATGCTGCCTGACCTGCTGCGCTTCTCCAGCAACACATTTCCGTCTCTGATCTCCAGCATCTGCAGACCTCATTTTCTCTACCTTCTTAACAACCCTATCAACCGGGATAGCAACTTTTAGGGATCTATGTACATGGACACCAAGATCTCTCTGCTCATCCACACTACCAAGAATCTTACCATTACCCCAGTACACTGCATTCCTATTACTCCTTCGAAAGTGAATCATCTCGCACTTCTCCTCATTAAACTCCATTTGCCACCTCTCAGTCCAGCTCTGCAGCTTATCTCTGCCCCTCTGTAACCTGCAACATACTTCCACACTGTCCACAACTCCAACAATCTTCGTATCATCCACAAATTTACTAACTCATCATTCTACACTCTCATCCAGGTCATTTACAAAAATGACCAACAGCAGTGGCCCTAAAACACTGTGGGTGGCCTTAAGAAGAAGGGATTCGGACTTCTAACTGTCAATGGGATTAAATATTACTCTTGAGAGCTGACAGCCAATCAGTTTGGCTGGCAGGTCTATCAGGATCAGCAGAGCTAGAATATAGTAATTAATTGCAAGGATCAATGGAGACTGGAGGATACAGACTCTAGCATGTCCTGCAGTTTTAGAGTTGGAAGGGATCAGGCTTGGGGAGTGGTGGTCTTGGGATCGGATGATGGAAGTTCATGGGTTGGTAGGTGACGGGGTTTGGAATTTGAAACCAGGTGGAGAAAAATAAAGACAGGGTAGCATCTTTGCAGGGGTGCCTTCAATGTGCATTGTGGTCTTCTCTACATCGGGGAGACCAAACGTAAACCTAGGGAATGGTTCGCCTAGCATCTCAGCTGGGTCTACAAGGGCCGACCGGACCTCCCAGTCACCCTCCATTTCAATTCCCCCAATCACTCCCTTTTGAAATGATCATCCTTGGCATCCTCCATTGCCAAAATGAACAACACCACAAATTGGAGGATCAACAACTCATCTTCTGCCTGCGCAGCCTACAGACCAGAGGACTCAACATTGAGTTCTCCAATTTCAAATAACCTCCTTCTCCATCCCCCAACTCCCTTTCCAGCCTCTCCCTCTCCCTGCCACTGCTCCCTGCCACCAACCGGATTCATGTCTCCCACTGACTAACCAGATTGTACCCTCTCCCTGTCTTCACCTATCCCCACCTCACCACCACCCTGCCCCCACCACTCCCTATATTTGCAGCTCCCCCTACACCCACCCCAAGTCCTTAAGAAGAATTACACCCAAAAGGTCAACTTCTTCACCTTCTGATGTTGCCTGGCTTACTATGTGCTTCCAGCCTCCTGCCTGTACATTTCAATGTGCATGGGGCACCACATAAGATGCATCCGCCTTTCCTTTCCACCTCCTCCTTGAAGTCTTTTTAAAAAGTCGGCATCCTGAATCTCACTTGCCTGTTCATGCTAACAGCTGGATGATATAGGCACTGTATTATCTAGGCCAACTAGCTTTTGACTAGCTTAATTGTCCATTAATTATTTTTTAGACAAAAACAGTCAGGCTGCTGATTTCTGCACCCGCCCATCTACTGTGTTATGGTGACTGGGTTGGGGCTGAGTGGGAATGATTGGCTAGCCACACTTCATATTTTATGTCATCCCTGCCAAAAATACACCCATCGTTGGGGGCAGGAGACTGGAAAGTTCAGTGTTTGCAGTAGATTTTGACTTATCATTCAGGTTCTATCAGATGACTGCAAAGTGAATGGAACTAAAATTTGGGCGATAAGAAAAGCTCCATGCCAAGACTCATTAATACCCATGTCAAATCAATGTCAATGTCTACCCCACCATCCTTGCTTATTCACTCTGTCAAAGCCTGCATAATATGAACAAGCTCCATTAAACCTTTCTGCTCCATAAACTTCAGTAAATCTCTGTTCCACAAGAAAGTCAAATCTACACTGCAACTTTTCTTTGACTTTAATATCTTTTTTTTCACAATAGGGTGCCAAAACTACAGACAATTTGGTAAAGATAATCTTTTATGATTGTGAAAAATCTCTTTGTTACTTCTCTTTTTTTTATTCTCATTCCTATTTATAAAGGTAAACATGCAATTGGCTTTCTCCATGTCTTTGTTCACTTATATTTGCTATTTCAGGAAAATGTGCATTTAAACTCTAAGGTCCCTACCTACATGAATGATCTTCAGCATTAGTCTTTGAGGGTATACACCCGTTTTTTATTCTCTCAAAATGCATCATTCCTCACCCAAAAAAATTATTATTTAATGACATCTTCCAGCTGTCTGTCTATTTTGCTAATCTGTCCTTGTGATTCTGAAATCACTTCATTTCCAAACCTGCGGTTTTTATGCCAACAGCAAATTTCCAGATTGTGTCTCTCTTTTCCATGAAACAGGAGTGGACTCAGCCTGGAGTGACACCACTTCAAACACATCTATTTGCACTATCAGTGTTTTTTTATGTTTTAATAGATCTCAGGGAATGAGGCAGGTTGGTAAAGCCTCATTTATCGTCCATGGGATGGCTTTAGACCTTGTCTTTGAAATACTGCAATCCTTGTGAAAATGGTGCTCCGACAATGGTATTATGGTTGAACTTCATGGAAATAGTTTACAATTAGGTCACATTCTCGAAAACCACAGAGAGATTTCAGAATCAACTGAACTGTATGGTACTGGAGTCAGATGAAATTAAATCGGGGTTGCCAGTGAACAAGTTTTTTTTATTGGGATAATATTCCAGCTCATTCAACTCAGACTATCTGTAGTCTTCTTTTATTGTGTCAGAATATATGGTTGCATTTTGTAAGTTTGCCATGGTGGGAATTTAATTCATGGCCACTGGAATATTAAGGCCTCTATCATACTCATCCATTCACCCTATTTGTTTCTTGCATGAGTGGCTCAGTGGTTAGCACTGCTGTCTCACAGTGCCAGAGACCTGGGTTCAATCCCTACCTCAGGCGACTGTCTGGGTGGAGTTTGCACATTCGCTGCCTGGGTTTGCTCCAGTTTCCTCCCACAGTCCAAAAATGTGCAGGTTAGGTAAATTGGCCATGCTAAATTGCCTGTAAGGGAGTGGACTAGTTGGGTGGAAGGGCCTGTTTCCACATTGTAAGTAATCTAATTAGCCAAGGTTTTATCGATGCTGCTACTTTTTGCTGTGTGCCATGTTGTGAAGATTTGCATAAATTCCATCTGTTTTATTCTTGTCAAAAACCTCTTACATTTACTAAACACAATACAGTAAACCTGCAGTGAATCTATTTGATTAATCCATGCAGTTTTAAACACTGACTATTTTTATCTCAAATCACTGATTCTAAGAGTTTGTCCACAAATGATTTTTGATTAACTAGCTACTTGACTTATGCTTCTCTCCTTTCCTGAAGAGAAGTGGTAAACTGGATATTATTGAAACCAACATAACAACTTGTAATGATAAGCACCTGTAAATTCAAGAAAATATCCTCTACATAAAAAGGGGCATCAAATCAATGAAAGAGATATCAACAGGATGATCAAGCGCTTTAACGAGGAATTGGACTTCAAGAAGAAGAAATAGGGAGAGGAATTCAGGTAGGAAATTTCAGAACATTGGATCCTAACAGCTTAAGGTATGGTTACCAATCGCAGAGAGAAGAGAAGGAGCATGTATATATATAAGATCAGACTCAGGGAAAAACACCTCAAAGGAAAGTGGAATATAGGGCCATAGGACATTGCAAATATGAGGAGAGATTAGGAATTCAAAAGTTTCTGGAGCCAATATATGCTGTAAGCAATCTGGTGAGACCATCAACAAAGTGAATAGTTGCTTGAGTTAAATTTGGAACATTGAGAGGGAGAAATAAATGATGTAGGAGTAGAGGCACAATTTCTGAGTGATTATAATATAGTGATGTTCAATGTATGAACAAAAATGGATGTGAAAAAGGGTACAGGACTACAAAACTGCATTGCCCAACAAAATGAAAAAAGATTTGGTTTAAATTAGTTGAGAAAATTTTAACAGATAGGATGGGGGAAATTGTCAAATCTGAAATAGTTCAGAAATGAAATAAAGATCTTCCTTTCAGCAAAAAATGTGGTGCATTAATGAATAGAATTCCATGGATAAATATAAAAATTATATACCTAAAATAAACCTAAAAAGGCATGTATATGATGAGGCTAAGTCCAACAAAATGAAAGATAATCATGAATAATATACTAAGTGCTAAGGTTAAAAGGGAGAATTGGAGAATTAAAAAGGAAATCAGAAAAAAGACGAATAGATAAAATGAATGGAAGTAGCAAGTAATGTCAAAACCAGACAATTTTTTAAAAGAATGCTGGTGTGTTGAACTGTTGAGGGATGAAGGCAGAACTATAATTTTAGAGGATGTAAGATATTAAATAGATATGTTGCATTGGACTTTTCAATGCATGTGCAAGTGAGAATGCTAATACTCTTGAGGAAGATGGGAAACAATTGTCAGAGATAACTGCAAGAAAGGAACTGATTCTCAAACAAAATGGCAGTGCTGAAGGTGGGTGTCATGAGGTCCTGAAGGTGTGCACATTAGGCTGTCAACAGAAGTCAGAAGTAATGCAGACACTCAACCATAATTATTCAATGCTCCTTAAATATGCAAATTGTACCATTACTCATTTGTATATAGATTTCAGCTGCTGCTCCATCTGACCCTATCATTTCTATAACATTTTATTACTTCCTTGAGATATTGCTCTTGCTTCATCTCTTTTCTAATGAACCTTTCATTTCTCCTTCTTATTTGTGACCACCATAGTGGCATCCCCCATCACCCTCAACCTCCTACCTGCTTTCCAATTGTGCCTGTCCTCAGAAAAAGACTGCCTCCAAGTTATTTACAACTGTATTTTCTAAATTTCCAGTGCTCAGACTTTGACCTTTCACTCACTTCAGTATTTTGCAGATTGTTCAACTGCATCTGTATATCTATTTTTGATGTTTTTGTTCACTGCAAAACTGTTCTCCTTAGGACTGACTACCATTTTTACTCCTTGATATTCAAGTTTTGTAATGTTAAGCATATCCGACACACTATTGGTTCAGCCATCCAGTAGCAGAACTGACTGGATTGCATCAATTACTGTAAAGTTTCAACCTCCTCTGACATGACTTAAACTTGATAAACACCGCCAAACCTCCAACAGTCTCTTGTCTGGCTATCTGGAACATGCTATTATTAGGAACATTAAGTTGCAAAGTTGATGACATGAGAAGAGTTGGAACAAAGACGGAGAGGTTTTGTTCTTCTGGTCCACAGAGAGCTGCGATATAACATGATCCAAAGTATCAGGTGGCCCCCATTTCCAGATTCTGGAATAGCTTTATGGTCTGACACCCTAAAGAAGACGTCTAATATCAGAACTGACGCTGCTTCCTGACAGCTGAGAGGGGAGGCAGGTATTTGACCAGGGAGGACGAAAATGTTAGAGGTCAGAAGACAGAGGAGGGTCCTAAGAGGAAGAAAAAAAAGGAGGAGGAGAGCAGTAGAAAGGGGAAAGTGAGGAAAGGAGGTGGGAAAGTTGAAAGGATTGAGGAAAGCAAAATGAAAATCTAAGAAAATAATGGAGAAGAAAAAGAGAATGGAAAGCAGTGACTGGAAAAGAAGTAAGGAAGAGGCAGAACAGGTCAATGATAGAACATTAAAAAAGAGATAAAGAAGATGAAAAGAGCAGAGAAGGAGTGAACAAAAGGAATGTGAGAGGAAGAAAAGGTTTAGGGCAAGGAGAGGAACTGGATATAGTGAAGTAGAAAGGAAATGAAGAAGAGCAAAGAAATGAGTAGAAGGGAAGGGGATGGAGAAAGAGAGGAAAAGGTAAACAAGGTTATGAGAAAAGGAGAGACAAAAGAGATAGGGTATGAGGGAAAAGATAGAAGAGAGAAGAAAGTGGAAATAGAGGAGAGAGTCTTGAGATTGAAGAGGCTGTGAGAGCATGAAGTGAGGAGAAGGTAACACACAGCTGAAAAATG
Source organism: Chiloscyllium plagiosum (assembly GCF_004010195.1). Classification (NCBI taxonomy): domain Eukaryota; kingdom Metazoa; phylum Chordata; class Chondrichthyes; order Orectolobiformes; family Hemiscylliidae; genus Chiloscyllium; species Chiloscyllium plagiosum. The sequence goes on along the minus strand of NC_057712.1, from coordinate 86,447,901 downwards.
TGTTGCTGGAAAAGCGCA
>NC_057712.1:86415672-86447439 GCF_004010195.1 Chiloscyllium plagiosum | reverse complement strand
CTTTCCGGAATGCTGATAGGGGAGGGGAGGGGAGGGAAGTATGTCCTTGGTGGTGGGGTCTGTTTGGAGGTGGCGGAAATGACGGCGGATGATACAATGTATCTGGAGGTTGTTGGGGTGGTAGGTGAGGACCAGTGGGGTTCTGTCCTGGTGGCGATTGGAGGGGCGGGGTTCAAGGGCGGAGGAGCGGGAAGTGGAGGAGATGAGGTGGAGAGCACCGTCAACCACGTCTGAGAGGAAATTGTGATCTTTGAAGAAGGAGGCCATCTTGGTTGACCTGCTGCCCTTTTCCAGCAACACATTTTTCACCTCTGATCTCCAGCATTTGCATTCCTCACTCTCTCCTAGAAGGTAACACACAGGCAAGATGGGAAGAGGAGAGGAGTGGGAAGGAAGTGAAAATGAAAAGAGCAGAAGCAGAGAATTGTAGACAGTGTAGACGATAGTACAAAATTACAAAGGCATGTTAATCGTCTGGGTGAATGGGCGAAACTGTGGCAGATGGAGTTCAAAGTAAGTAGGTGTGAGGATATCCATTTTGGACTAAAAAAAATAAGAACAGCACTTTCTACGTGATATGAAGTTAAGTACAATGGGTGTCTAAAGACAACGGGGAGGGTAGGGGCGTAGGCGGTGGTTCAGATCTTAAAAATGTCATGAACAGGTGCAGAAAATAATCAGGAAAGCTAATGAATTGCTGAACTTTCTGAACTTTCTCTATATGAACTTCTAAACAAAGATGCAGAAGTTAAGCTGCAGCTATACAATATCCTGGTTAGACTCCACTTGGTGTACTGGGAGTAGACCTGGACACCACACTTCGAAAGTATATATTGTCCTTGGAGGGAGTACAATATAGGTTTACAAGAATGGTCTGGAGTGGTTAAGTTATGAGCAGAGATTATACAAATTAGGCCTGTCTTCTCTCAAATTTAGAAGGTTGGGGGCTGGGTAATCTGATCCAAGGGTAGATAAAGATAAACTATTTTCACTGGTTGGAGATTCTAGAACTAGGCGGCATTATCTGAGAATTCGGGCCAAACCATTCAGGAGACATGTTAGGAAGAACTTCTATAACACAAAGGATAGAACTCTCTTTCACAGCTTCCTCCTTTTCTGTGTTTCTATATTCCAAGAAGAAGAATTAGATTCCCTACAGTGTGGAAACAGGCCACTTGGCCCAACAAGTCCACACCGACCCTCCAATGAGTAACCCCACTCAGACCTATTTCCCTCTGACTAATGCACCTAACACTATGGGCAATTTAGTATGGCCAATTCACCTGACCTGCACATCTTTGGACTGTGGGAGGAAACCAGAGCACCCAGAGCAAACCTACGCAGACACAGGGAGCATGTGCAAACTCCACATAGACAGTCGCCCTAAACTGGAATTGAACCAGAGTTCTTGGCGCTGTGAAGCAGCAGTGTGAACCACTGAGCCATCGCACTACCCCAACAAATTAAGGAAATGTTCGGTGACCCCTGTTGGATAAGGGCTTCAGGACCATCAAACAATGTTATGATGATATCATGGAACTATGCATTCCCGAATTTAAATGGCAAAATGTGGATGGAGTCATAACCAACACAACTATTTTACTCGACTGGAACTTCAAAGCATCTTGAAAGCACATTGACGTGAACACGTAAAGATAAATTGAAAAAATTTAAAAGCAAAGCACTGTGGTTACTGAAATAAAAACTGAAGTGCTGGAGAAGCTCAGTAAGTCTGGCAGCATCTGTGGAAAAGGAAACAGTTATAATTTGTGTCTGAAATGACTTTCTTTCTGAAATTGAGAAGTCATATTGGATATGAACGTTAACTCTGAAATGAGAAATGATTAATTGGCAATCTAACTGCACAAGGTACTTGGGGAAGAGTAACCATAATATGATAGCATTCTTCATGAAGATGAACAGTAACATAGTGGATTCTGATATGAGGATATTGAATCTAAATACAAGGAACCATGATGATCTGGTACATGATGTTATGAAGCAGAATGAACCCCCCTCAAAATATATTAAGAAGATAGCCTAAACCCTGACATTTTCTTATTTTAAAGGCAAGTGCTAGGTGTTGCATTCCAGATACAATTTGATTGGTCAAACTATCAGTCTTGAAGAAAAACACACTTTCTTCATACACTATAGTTAAAATACAACAGAAGAAAGATTTGGAAATCCTTAACTCTATTGGAAAACTTAACAAAATAATAGATTATTTAATTCCTAAACAGTAACTGTTCCAATATAGTACCAGATCATAAATACACCCATGGCAAGGGCAAATTCAGTAAAATAGATTGTCTCACATGCAATTCTCCAGTCCAGGAGGAAAAAGGCATTGAGAAAACTCAGAGAGAGACTAGCAGGAAGAGATGTACTGCAGCTTCAAGATCCCAGCAAATGCTACTGAAAACTAAACTAAAGATTCTGGTTCTGTGGGAGTTTGACCCCTCCCATTCAGCCTGCTTCTATTGTCACAACTTAAAAAAAACTCAAAGCCTCACAAACTGTTTACTTTATTGTCTGAGTAGACTGCTGAGTGCCTTTCTCTTCACCCTTCTTAACTAAAAAAACCCAGGATGTGATCTATATGGACGTCAGTAAGGTGTTTGACAAAGTTCCCCATGGGAGACTGGTTAGCAAGATTAGGTCTCATGGAATACAGAGAGAACTAGCCATTTGGATACAGAACTCGCTCAAAGGTAGAAGACAGAGGGTGGTGTTGGAGGGTTGTTTTTCAGACTGGAGGCCTGTGACCAGTGGAGTACCACATGGATCAGTGTTGGGTCCACTACTTTTCGACATTTATATAAATGGTTTGGATGTGAACATAGGAGGTATAGTTAGTAAGTTTGCAGATGACACCAAAATTGGAGGTGGAGTGGACAAAGAAGGTTACCTTAGAGTACAAGGGGATCTTGATCAGATGGGCCAATGGGCAGAAGGAGTTTAATTTAGATAAATGCAAGGTGCTGCATTTTGGGAAAGAAAATCTTAGCAGGACTTATATACTTAATGGTAGGGTCCTAGAGGGTGTTGTTGAACAAAGAAACCTTGGAGTGCAGGTTCATAGCTCCTTGAAAGTAGAGTCACAGGCAGATAAGATAGTGAAGAAGGCATTTGGTATGCTTTCCTTTACTGGTCAGAGCATTGAGTATAGGGGTTGAGAGGTCATGTTGGTGCTGTACAGGATGTTGGTAAGGCCACTTTTGGAATATTGCATACAATTCTGGTCTTCTTCCTATCAGAAGAATGTTGTGAGACTTGAAAGGGTTCTGAAAAGATTTACAAGCATGTTGCCAGGGTTGGAGGATTTGAGCTATAGGGAGATGCTGAATAGGCTGACACTGTTTTCCCTGGAGTGTCAGAGGCTGAGGGGTGACCTTATAGAAGTTTATAAAATCATGAGGGGCATGGATACAATAAATAGACAAAGTCTTTTCCCTGGGGTGGGTGAGTCCGGAATTCGAGTGCATAGATTTAGGGTGAGTGGGGTAAGATATGAAAGAGGTCTAGGAGGCAACTTTTTCATGCAGAGGGTGGTGTGTGTATGGGATGAGCTGCCAGAGGAAGTGGTGGAAGCTAGTACAATTGCAACATTTAAAAGGCATCTGGAAGGGTTGAGTGGGATATGGGCCAAGTGCTGGCAAATGGGACTCGATTAGGTTGGGATATCTGGTCGGCATGGACAAGTTGGACCAAAGGGTGTGTTTCCATGCTGTACATCGCTATGACTTTATGACATCTCTCAAAGCCATAGTATCATTACAATTCATAGAATGGGTTTATACGGATATAGGCTAAATGCTAACAAATGGGATTAGGTCAGATTGGGTTGTCTCGTCAGCACAGACAAGTTGGACTGAAGGGTCTATTTCTGTACCACCCAATGAGTCTATTTGAGGCGTGGTCCTGCTATAATAAATTGGCAAACAAGAAATGATGGTGATGAGGCAATAGCAAATATTAAAAGAGCAATTGTTCATTCCTGTTTGGCACAATAATAAAATGAGAAAGGTGGCTTGATCATGGTTAATAAGGAAATTTGGGATTGTATTAAATCCAAGGAAACAGCATACAAATTAGCCAAACAAAGTAGCAGACATTAGGATTGTCAGCAGTTTAGGTTTGTGCAAATGAGTACAAAGGGACTGATTAAGGGAGGGGGGGGGGGAAATGGTATGAGAATAAGCTTGTAGAGAACCTACAAAACCTATATAAATATTTTAAGAGGAAAGGATTAGTGAAGCCAAATGTCGGTCCCTTACTGTGGGAAACTCGGAAAGTTATAATGAGCAAGAAAAAGATGGCAGATCAATTAAATTTTGATTCTGTCTTCACAAAGGAAGGCACAAATAATGTCCCTAAAACATTGTGGAACAGGCTCTAGTGAGAGGGAAGAACTGAAGAAAATCAGTCTCAATAGGAAAATAGTGTTGGGGCATTGATGGGGTTAACGACCAACAAATTCCCAGGGTCCGACAATCAACATCCTAGAGTACATAAGGAAATGATCTTAGAAATACTGGGTACATTGGTGGTCATCTTTCAAAATTCTATAGACTCAATAACATAATCTATGGATTAGAGGCTAGCTAATGTAACCCCATCTTTAAAAATAAAAAGATGTAGAGAGAAGACAGTGAATTGTAGACCAGTTAGCCTGATATCAGCAGTGGGAAAAATGCTGTCGTCCATTATAAAAGATTCAATAGTAGAGCAATTGGAAATTTGTAACTGGATTGGACAGAGTCAGCATGGTTTTATGAGAGGGAAATCATACTTGACTAATTTACTCAAATTGTTACAGGGCATAACTGGTGGAGTTGATAAAGGGGGAAATGTTGCTATGGTCTAAATGGACTTTCAGAAGACTTTCAATAAGTTCACATAAGTAATTAGTGTGTAAAATTAAAGCCCATGGGATTGGGGGTAGTGCACTAACATGGATAGAGAACTCGTTGGCAGAAATGAAAAAGAAAGTAGGAATAAATGGGACTTTTTCTGAGTAGCAGACAGGTACCAGAGTTTGGAAGCGAGCTATTCAATAATGTGTATAAATGATTTAGAAGAAGATAATTTCTGTAATATTTCCAAGTTTGCAGTTGATACAATGTTGGTTGGGAGAATGAACAGTGAGGAGGATGTAGAGATGTTTCAGTGTCATTTGAACAAGTTGTAAGAGTGGGCAAAAGCATGGCAGATGAAGCGTAACATGGACAATTTTGAGGTTATCCACTTTGGTCATAAAAACTGGAGGAGGCGTGAGCTTGGGAAAGGTGGAGGTGCAATGAGTCCTGTATGTCCTTGTACATCAATTGCTGAAAGTAAACATGCAGCAGGTGGTGAAAAAGGCAAATAGTGTGTTGACCCATATAGCAAAGGGTTTTGGGTACAGGAGCAGAGATGTTTTGCTGCAGTTGCATCAGATCTCATCAGAACACAGATGGAGTATGGTATCCATTTTTGGTCTCCTTATCAGAGGAAGAATTTTCTGGTCATGGAAGGCAACAAACTTTGCCAGACTGATTCCTGGGCTGACAGGACTGACATATGAAGGGAGATTGGATTGGTTAGAAATATATTCATTGGAGTTTAGAAGGATGAGGCAGGATCTCATAGAAACCTATGGAATTCTAATAGGATAGCAAGGATGTTTCTCATGGCCAGGGATTGCAAAATCAGGGGTCACAGTTTAAGGATACAGGGTAGGCCTCTTCGGATTGAGATGAGGAGAGTGGTGAGCCTGATGTTTTCAGGAAGGAGTTGGATATTGTTTTTTAGGCTAAAGGGATCAAAGGAAAAGCAGAGACAGTGTTTTGGATGATCAGCCATAATCATATTGAATGTGGAGCATGCCAAATGGCCCACTCCATCTCATATTTTCTACGTTTCTCAAAAGAGTCAGATTTGATTTGAAACATTAACTCTGTTTCTCTACAGATATTGCTAGATCTCCCAGAGTTTCTTAGGCACTTCCTATTCTTATTAAAGATAGAATAATCCTTGCCTAACACTTCTCTAATACCTGAGCCTATGACTACCATGTACTGCAGTATCTAGTATTTATGTAAAATAAATAGCATTCCTTTGAAATCTAAGTTGGAAGTTGGTGTGTCTTGAACTCAAACTATAGCTGGCATTAAACCACACAATCAAAGAATACCCAAACCCATGACTCCACCTTTTCCATATTTGATTTTCCAGTTCTGTCCTCTCTGGCAATTCCACAAACGGCCGACATATGTTCTAGCTGATACAAAATTCTGATTTCCATCTCCCAATATATGTAAAATCATTGTTTCTCGTCATTATTTGGATTCCAATCTGGCAAAATATCGGTTTTAAATCTCTCTCTTCACTTCAATCTTTTCAGTTCCTCAGGTAATTGAAGAGGAAGAAAATAAGTCAGTATTGAGGCAAGGCTGAACAGGGAATTTCTGTGAGGCATTGTAAAGGACAAACTCTCTATCCATTCCATGCAAAACTTTTGGAGATAAAGAATGCCAGTGCAGATTTCTCAAGAGAGATCTGACAGCCTTATAACCAGGATTTGATGCCCTCCATGATGCAGGTTCATGTCAACTGTATATAAAATAGATGATATCTCACTAAAACTAGGCACTCTGATGGGGTCAGTGACTGAAGCTAGCGGTGGACACAATCCCTACTGCATCCCAAGTATCTTCAAGGCTACTTAGTTTGCAGATCTTGTTTTCATCCATCAAAATTTCACATCTTAGCAGCTGCCATCAAGTGCAAAAGTAGACAACAGGAACAGAGGTGGAGAAGAAATGATAACACAGAGCATGCAATCCTCACATCTTTCACTTTCACCTCTTGTTTTCCATTGCTTTAACAGAAGAACTGCAGAACATCTGGAAACACAATCTAAAGAATCATGTTAGTGGGGTTTTATCCTTTTCAAGTTAAATAAAATGAAGGAAGTCACCTGATTACACGCCAGTGGGGGAAAAATGGAATTCATTTTAAGGAAAAATTCTGAGCATGCAAGATAATTACCTACTTAAAACCAACAAGCTCACTCTAAATAAAGATAACAGTAACTAGATTAACACAATAAAAGAAAACTAAAGAGAAAAACCGATTTCTGCAAATTCTCTAGGGAAATGATAAAAACAAGTTTTTCTGGAAGTGTATAAGAAATGCAGAAACATATTAAAATGGCATCCGAGAGAGACATAGAACAAAAAGAGACTAAACATGAAAATTTACTTCAGCACTATATCAGTAACAGAGTAGTCAAAGTCAAGGTAAAAAAATATGCAAATAGACTTGAAATTGAGGCCAGACACCATAAAATAAACATTATGACTGATTATTTCCTTCAAATATTCACAAGTGGCTGAGATTTAAACCTCCAAAGCAATAAGGTCATTTTTTGTTATCAGTCCTCTTATAAAAATAGAACAGAGAAGACAATGGTGACGGATTTCTGGTGGAGCTCTGAGAGGCATTCCCATCAGTCCAGTGTAAATCCATTGCAGTTCATTAACTATGTACACTGATCTGACAATGTTTTGTGTGTTTAGTGCCAAATGTCCTATGTGGGGACATTGTAATACCTATAAAAGATCAGAATTTTCTAGCTAGCTACACACAGATGAGAATAAGATGGTGTAAATTTGTACAATTACAGCCAACAACATTGTGGAATATTTGCAGGACAATGTGTTATGATTTTTTTAAACAATTGCACCAGCCCAAGTCTTCAAATGATGTGACTTTTTCTACACTGTAGCTGCTTGTCTTCCCTTATACCTTTAAAATCCCACAAGATGAAACATCAACCCCCAGTACTTAATTTGAAAATAACTAAACATATTAAAATTTGGAACATTTCAATTCAGACCCTTTGTCCTATTTGGTTAAAAATCACACAACACCAGGTTATAGTCCAACAGGTTTAATTGGAAGCACACTAGCTTTTGTCCTATTTGGTTTACAATTTATTTCCATTCTTCTTTTCATGTCTAAAAATTATCAGAAACAATGTTTGTCTCAGCACTACATATTCCATGAAGTGAGCATTGAAACGCTACCTGAAAAGTGCAGCAGCATAAAGACCAAGGGGTTTTCTTTTACCAACATCCCCAACATGTAACCTAGTTCTGAGGAAGACCCAGCTATCTATGAACACATTGCATCACTCAAAATGAGCACATAACAAATACCTTTTCACATCACATTCATAAAGTTTATGCCTAGTTGTACATTGGACAGTGCAAGAATCCAGCCACACCTCATCAGCGTGCCCAACCTATAACTATTACTTCACAATTATAGCCCAGAAATATACTGTTGGTAACATTAAGAAGTGAACATGTTTAATGGTTTATTGCTTCCAATAAAATATCGGACAGATGGAATGTCAAACTAATATATAAAGTGCTCATCAACTTATATTGCCTATCATCATTTCTAGGTGCACCTGAAGCACTGAGGAAAATCTAAAGGTAGTGAAATGTTTTTCCTGAGGACAAAACATATGCTAACTTTTGACATAATTGTGATAAAGACTATATGGAGGGCAGTTGCACAGTCTTGTCAGATTTTCCATCAATTAAAAGAATACTGAGCTATAGCCTTTCAACAACTTAAATAGATTAACTTCAGGAAATATAATGAATTTATTTTGCAGAGCATTTTTATTGCTTCAAATATTTTAAAAAGATAGAAATATGAAATTTATATCCAACATGCTATTTGTTGTTTTCAAATGATTATTATAATAATCCTACCTTCAATGTCTGAGTGCATTGTAGATTCTACCCCCATGCATGCACTGACATAAAGGTCCATTTACTCAAGCCAGCTCTAGACACATCAAACCTCCATGTCCCCAGAAGCCATGACTTTGTTCCAGAGGGAGAGATCAGGTCAAGAGTGAGGTCATCCTGCAGACACTGGTGATGCTAACAACAGGCTGGCAGAAGATTAGATAGAAGCACTCATTCAATAATGTCAAATGGATTGTGTGTCCCTAAAGCTTTGAGTAAAATGAGTTTATGGGTAATTCCACTATTGTTTGCCCTCTGGCCATTAGCCTTTAACTCTTACAATGGCAGTCTATCATCACTGAATCTGGAAATATTTCATTGAAAATTGATTCAGCACTATGAATGTCAAATGCTAAAAATTTGGATATGAACAAACACAGAAACTCTCATACATTTCAATACTTGTCCCTCATTTGTTCTGTATCCTTAACATGTCAGGGAGAAAGAGGGAAAAAACATTAAATGATGAAAAAGATGTAACACTATTTCTGCAGTGTGCCACAAAATACAACAGAAGATTTGTTTTTAGGTTAGAAAATGCCTTCAGCCACAACAAAATTATTCAGTACATTCCTTAAATTTTATTTCAATTCACTATGTTCATGATAATAATTTGTGACACTAACCAATGGAATCCTGAAAGCATCATTGAAGATTACCAGCACGTAAGATATATGAGGCCTTGGTGTTCTTTTCCTGCTAAAACATTTTGTTTTATAATTACATTGCTCTAACATAGCATGTAAGGCAGCAAAAGTTCAGGTTCTGATACAAGAAGGTCAAAATCATTGAGTAAAATCTGACTTTTCAATTAGCTATGCATATACATTGAGTAAAAGCACTAATATGACTTGCCATGAATTGTATAATGGGGCAGTAATACAAGAGCAAGACATTATGAATGTTGGGAATCTGAAATACAACAGAAAAATTCTGGAAATATGCAGCAGGACTTGCTGATGAATGATCACAAGCCTCAGACCATAACCTGTTTTTCTCTCTTAGTTGATGTTGTTTGACCTTCTGAACGTTTCTGGCATTTTCCTATTTTTTTTTAGTATGCTGAAACTTTGCACTTGCCATTCAATGTAGTCTCAATAGTGACTGCAAGAGAAGTAGGTTAGTAAAGGAGGATAAGGAGAATGGGAGGGGAAAAGTGGAACAACTAACAAAAATCAGGGACTTCATAATGACAGATGTGAGAGGAATTTCTTTCCCTCAGATGGTTTTGTTTCGGAGGTGGAATCATTCAATATTTCTAAGGCTGAGCTGGAAAGATTCTTGTTGGGCAAGGGAATCAAAGGTTATTGGGGATAAACAGGAATGTGGAAATCAGAACACAAACAGATCATCCATGATTTTAGTGAATGGCAGGGCAGGTTTGAAAGGAGCCGAACAAACTACTTCTGCTCCTAATTTTATGTTTATAATGATGTTTGTAAGTAATAGGTGACGAGAGGAAATTAGAGACACAGTCATTCAAAATCTCAATGCAATCTACTAAATCAAATCATTCATAGAGGCTTAATATTGTTTCTTCTGAAAGTAAAGTGATTGGAAATTAGAAACACAGGATCATAAATACTGGGAGTGTGAATGACACAGAAGACACGAAGCTGGAATCTCTGTGATGCTAGCCTTGCAGCAGATTAGGGCATCTTTGCAGGTCATTACCCTGGGAAGAGGGGTTATAACGATTTCAGGATCAACAGAAATAATGCCCACTTTAGAGTCCAGGCCTAAATTAAAGACTGGACCCTCAAAGACAGTTAATCGTTTTTATAATATTAACATTATAAGTGCCTCTTTGCACAGGAAACCAGCACCCATCAGCAAACCTATTTACCAGATTTACCAGGATGTTCCTGGGAATGGAAGGCTTGAGTTATAAGCAGAGGCTGGATAGGCTGGTACCTTTTTCAATGGAGTGTAGGAGATTGAGAGGTGACATTGTAATGGATTATAAAATGATGAAGGATATAAATAAGGTGAATGGCGGTGTCTTTTCCGTAGGGTGGGGGATTTTGAGACTAAGGGGCATATTTTTAAGGTGAGAAGATGAAGATTTAAGAAAGACATGAGGTGTAATTCTTTTACACAGAGAGTGGTTCATGTGTAGAATGAACTTCCAGAGAAAATGGATGCAGGCACAGTTGTCACATTTAAAAGACATTTGGATAAGTACATGAATAAGAACTGTTTGGAGGGATATGAGCCAAGTGCAGGCAGGTGGGACTAGTGTAGTTTGGGATTATGTTCGGCATAGACTGGTTGGACCAGTGGTCTGTATCCATGCTGTATGACTACCAATGACTCTATTTTCTGTTTTAGGAAGTAGGACATAACAGTAGCACAGGTGCCAACCACAGAGATGAAAGGTTGATCCACTGACCCTACTGGCACAAGATCCCTAGGAGGCACAATCAATGCAAAATTGCTCAGGTGGATTTTCACAGATTCTTGTGGCCAACTAACGTATGTAGATTACAGCATAATTTATTTTTAATATCAATACTATTTCTTAACAAATATCCTAATGATATGGCTGTTGAGTTTTTTTTAAAAGAAAGATGTATTGAACTGCATTTAATAATAATACAAAGAATGGACTGCTTGTCTCAAGGATTTGCTTTTGTTTTTAATTTGTATTATCAAAGTTGCATACCATAATGTTCTGACTAATATCAGTTCTTGCATTTCAACTGCTTTGACAGAGTGGTTCCCATTATTAAGAGGTGTTAAAGTTAAATAAAGTCTACTGGATGGATGGATTTGACCGAGTGGGCTACTGGCACCTACAAGCCCCTCACAGAACTGTATGTCACTGGCAGCCTCTGTGTGAGACTTCAGGCAAAGTAAATGTTTCTCTTTACATTTAGGGCAAGCAGATGTCACCCATCAGCAATATATGGGTGCAGCTTGTTGCTATGACAACACCGTAAGAAATATCAATCCTCCAAGTATATCTATTATTTTCTTGTGGTGAATAATGTTCCACTTCTATAATTTCTAACATTGAATTAAATATTTGGCTTGCATGTCCTATCTTAAGATGTGCAGAAGATTTAAATTGAAATTAGTTTAGCGAAACAAAAACCATCCTAACAAATGAACTATTAACCATCTGGCTACAATAACATTAAAAATATTGTATTAATGCAGAACTAACATGAAATGTAATCTCTCCCTTTAAGTTTCATTGCAGTGCAGAGGGACCAAAATGCTATTGCGTAGGCTCAGTTTCAACTGGGGAGATTAGTGTATAAATGCTTAAATAACACTGCTCTTTCCCTCGTCTACTCAGTTATCTTGCTTGTCAGTGGTGTTCCAGTATAGTGCAAGGTCATCTCCTAATTTGAACTGCAAAATAAGAACAAAGTAACAAATTTTCATTCTTCCGCATGCTATTGGAACTCAATTCCAAGTAATATTAAATTGTTCCCAAGCACACAGATTGTTCAGGAAAGCATAAATGACATTTCCTGTACAGCTGTAAGAGCATTGCAATTCTGATGAATAATGGTACCATTTTAATCAGTTTGTTGGGGGCAGATGAGGCTTCTTTTGGTATTTTTACCATTCTCTTTTTTTTTTGTTCAGGTCTCCTGCATTATGCATAAATCCACCCTTGATAGATTGGCACGCATCCTGCCTCTCGAGTCTCTTGTAATGCTGCTTTGAAGACCAGTCAATAGGAAGTGTGTGAGAATTGGCCAGGATTATTATTCCTTTTTCCTTTTTAGTGGGGAATAATTATCCTTCCCTTGCTACTTGTGCATCTCAAACTGGCAATCGATACACACTGTATAATCACAATCATATAAAAAAGCAGCCACTAATTAAACAATGAGGAAAAAGTTAAAAACCGAAAAAAAAAGACAATTGTAACAATGCCCCCTCAGCAGACACACGGAGAGCAGGCAGTTTAAATCTGTAAAGAACTTTCGCTTCACCCACACTAGTTGCTGTTTTAAATGCATGGCAGAGAGGTTAGCATGACCATTGGCCCGGATTGAGACCAAAGAGTCCAGTTGTCAGCCAATCTGTCCTCCAATCCAGAATTGGACACCCTTATGCCCTTTCGTAGGCCACTAATATCCAGGGATTCTGGCTGTCTAGATGAGAGATACACCTGCTCTGAATTTACTTGTGGCTGGGCGGAATTTTCTGCCAGTCATAGTGCCAGTATAGATGGAGAACCGGAGGAATCCCTATTGTAACACACTGTGAAGGAATTGCTTGGGAAATTGAATTTTTGACCAGGCAAATTCCTACAACTGGAATCCTCTGAAAGTCTCTTAAGAAGGTTCAGATGAAACAAGGAAGATAGTTATCCATGAAAGTTTTGACTGGCAAATACATCGTCTGACTCCTGGATAACTATTCAACAGGACCCACACATGCCATGCATACTTCCATCTACACCCCCTCAGATCACTTCCCTCTCCCAGGTCCCAACTTGAGACACCCCACACGGACCATTCCCTGGAAACTGACCCTCTTTCTTCACTCCCACCCCCACCAACACACAATAATCCCTGCACCACAGAGCTGACAATATGGCCCCAATCTGCACCAGGACCCTTCCTCTACTGGACACAATCTCAATTTCACCTCCATTGCTCCTGCCCCACTGTCAGAGCTGACCACCCATTCCCCTCCACTGACTGGACCAGAACCAATCCGAGTTTTCCCCCATAGAACCGCTGCAGGACCTGATCTCCCCACCACTCGCTAGGACCCAAATTTCTCCTCCGCACGCTGACCTCTGCTAAACACTGCACCCTAATCATCTGGCCCCCTTGCCATTTTGCACCCTACCCATCTGGCACCCTACCGCTTTCCGTGGCATCCAACCCAGCTGGTATCCTATCTTTACCCAATTGGTACCCTGCCTCACCCCAGCTGGCGCCTTCCTCAGGCTAGTACAGTTTGTTACTTAACTCCCTGGCATCCTACCTATATGGCACCTTATGTGAACCAATTAGCACTCCACCCTCCCACCACCCAAATCTCACACTTATGATTTACCAGCAGCTGTCAAAGTGGCTGACAGGAATTTAAATTTCAGAACTGTCAGAATGGAAGCAAAGCTCCACATTTCTGAGCGAGACCTGAATAGAAACTTGTCTCAGGAAAAGAAAAGGTTCAAGGATATAACGGAGAGCAGGAAGACATTGTTTAATGAAATCAGTATTAAGAACAAAGAACACAGCACGGTGGCACAGTGGTTAGCACTGGTGCTTCACAGCGCTAGAGATCCAGGTTCAATTCCCGCCTCAGATGACTTACTGTGTGGGAGTTTGCACATTCTCCCCGTGTCTGCGTGGGGTGCTCCGGTTTCCTCCCACAGTACAAAAATGTGCAGGTTATGTGAATTGGCTAGGGTAAATTGCCTGTAGTGTTAGGTGCAGGGGTAAATGTAGGGGAATGGGTATGGGTGGGTGCGCTTCGGCAGGTCGGTGTGGACTTGTTGGGCTGAGGGGCCTGTTTCCACACTGTAAGTAATCTAATTAAAAAAAAAACAAAGAAAATTTACAGTCCAGAAACAGGCCCTCCAGCCCTCCAAGCCTGAGCCGATCCAAATGTACTGTCTAAACCTGTCAGTCAATTCCTAAGCATCTGTATCCCTCTACTCCCCACCTACTCATGCATTTATCTAGACGTATCTTAAATGAATCTACCATGCCTGCCTCTACCACCTCTGCTGGCAACGCGTTCCAAACGCCCACCTTCCTCTGTGTGAAGTACTTGCTGAATGTATCCTCCTTAAACTTTCCACCTCTCACCTTGAAAGCGTGACCTCTCGTTATTGGATCCTTCATCCTGGGAAAAAGCTTGTCTCTATCCACCCTGTCTATACCTTTCATGATTCTATAACGCTCTATCAGGTCCCCCGTCAATCTCCTTTTTCCTAATGAAAATAAACCTAACCTACTCCACCTTTCTTCATAGCTACCACCTTCCATACCAGGCAACATCCTCGTAAACCTTCTCTGCACCCTCTCCAAAGCATCCACGTCCTTTTGTTAATGGGGTGGCCAGAACTGTACACAGAATTCTAAATGCGGCCGAACCAATGTCTTGTACAATGTTAACATGATTTGCCAGCTCTTATACTCAATACTATATGCCTTCTTGACCACTCTATCCACCTGTGCAGCAACCTTCAGGGTACAATGGACCTGCACTCCCAGGTCTCTCTCTGCCCCTTAACTTTTCCCACGGCTCTTCCATTCATTGTATAATTCGCTCTAGAATTAGACTTGCCTAAATGCATCACCTCACATTTGTTTGGATTGAAATCCATCTGCCACTTTTCCGCCCAATTCTCCAGTCTATCTATATCCTCCTGTATTCTCTGACAGTCCCTTATGCTTTCTGCTACTCCACCAATCTTCGTGTCATCAGCAAACGTGCTGATCATACCAACAGTGCCCTCTTCCAGATCATTTATGTATATTACAAACAACAGTGGCCCCAGCACTGACCCCTGTGGAACACCACTTCAACTACTTCGAGAAACACC
Source organism: Chiloscyllium plagiosum (assembly GCF_004010195.1). Lineage (NCBI taxonomy): Eukaryota > Metazoa > Chordata > Chondrichthyes > Orectolobiformes > Hemiscylliidae > Chiloscyllium > Chiloscyllium plagiosum. Next base: position 86,432,097 of record NC_057712.1, on the reverse strand, counting down.
CTTCAACTACTACTCTCTGTCTCCTGCTGCTCAACCAGTTCTTTATTCACCGAGCTAGAACACCCTGCACACTATATGACTTCACTTTCTCCTTTAATCTACCAGGGGGAACCTGATCAAATGCCTTACTGAAGTCCATGTATATGACATCAATAGCCCTTCCTCCATCTATCAACTTGGCGACTTCCTTGAAGAGCTCTATCAAGTTGGTAAGGCATGATCTCCCCCGCACAAAACCATGTTGCCTATCACTGATAAGCCCATTCTTTTCTAAATATAAATAGATCCTATCCCTCAGTACCCTCTCCAGCAACTTTCCCATCACGGATCTGTAGTCACCCGGAATATCCCTACTACCCTTCTTGTACAGGGGGACAACATGAGCAACCCTCCAGTCCTCCGGCACCACACCTGTGTTTAAGGATGCCACAAAGGTATCTGTCAGGGCCCCAGCTATTTCCTGTCTTGCCTTCCTCAGCAACCTGGGATAGATCCTATCTGGTCCTGGGGATTTGTCCACCTTAATAACCTCTAGCCTACCCAACACATCTTCCCTAGTAATGTCAACGTGATCCAGACTAATCAAACTTCTATCTCTAATCTCAACATTCATCATGTTCCTCTCCTCAGTGAACACTGATGCAAAGTAATCATTCAGAATCTCACTCATTCTCTCAGGTTCGACACACAGCCTTCCCTCATTATCCTTTAGTGGACCAATCCTTTCTCTAGTTTACCCGTTTGCTTCTCATATAAAAATAAAATGCTTTTGGATTCTCCTTAATTCTGCTTGCTAAAGCTATTTCATGATCCCTTTTAGCCTGCTTGATTCCTCATTTAAGACTTGTCCTACTCTTCCAATATTCCTCCAGGCCCACTCTGTTCTTAGCTGCCTGGACCTTATGTATGCTTCCCTTTTCCTCTTGGTGTGAGAGATGAAGAACTGTACTCATATGTGCTATTCTCCTCAAAGTTTTGACCATCTTCCATCTCTGAATGAAATCTGTGAATAGATGTTGCTAATACTGACCCTCTTAACCATTGCTGACAAAATCTGCTATTAGTCAGTTTGGCCAGCTCCTGTGTGTGTGCTCAGAAACAATTTCTCCTCAATAAATATCTCCAAATGGGCATCCAAAAATGGTAACCATGTGACTCACACTCCTTATAGTCCTATTTTCAGCAGTATAATGGTGACATTTGGCATCAAGAAATTAGCCTCACTTTAAGAGGTGTGTCTTTATTTTAACTCGGTATCCTGTCAGAACCTACATCACAAGTCAGTTTGAAATGAGACTGAAGAGTTAAAATCACAAAGGCCATCACTCTGTCAATACCATGGGAACATACGGCTCTCGAGAGTGTGGTGCTAGAAAAGCACAATAGGTCAGGTAGCATCCGAGGAGCAGGAGAATCGATGCTTTGGGCATAAGGTCTTCAGACAGAACTTACAGATCTGTCTAATCCTGCCATCTGAATTAAAATCCAGGTATAAGTTTATAAGAAATAACGCAAAATGACTACGTAAAATTATTTCCAAATGAGCAAGCATTCTTACTCTGTAGATGGAGTATGCTCCATGCTCTATCAAACTGTGGCCACTCATTTTCCCTTTCTGGTCACTCGTTAGGTGTTGACCCTCTATCTTTTAAATCTGATGTTATCATTCAATCTTCTCAAAAGAAATTATCCTTGAAGTCACCGTTCATTTAAATTACTGTCCACCTTCTATCTCACATTCCTTTCCAAAGTCCTTGATTGTACTTTTGCCCCCAAATTAATGCCTACATTTCCCTGAACTTCATGTTGAAAACTAACCAATCAGTTTTCTACTCCCATTGGTATTGAAAGGCCCTTCTCAAGGATACAAACAACACCTTATCTGCAGTGACAAGGGTATAATATCCTCACTCTCTTCATCTCATTTGTAATTTTCGACACAATTGACCATACCTCCCCACTGTCATCCAGCTGAGTGTGACTGCATTCTCTTGGTTCCATTCTTACGCATCTAGACTGAGCCAAAAAGCATCCCTTGCTAATCTTCCTGTTCCTGTGCCAGCGCTAGTATCTCTGGTGATGCCTAAAGACCTATCCTTTGGATACATCCCATTTATCATCGATATGTTGGTCCAGTCACATCATCCAAAGACAGTGTTAATTTTCTCGTGTCAGCTGATCATATCCAGTTTGAATTCTCCATCATTTCCCTTGACTAAATTGTCAGATTCTTCGAGGAGAAAGTGAGGACTGCAGATGCTGGAGATCAGAGCTGAAAATGTGTTGCTGGAAAAGCGCAGCAGGTCAGGCAGCATCCAAGGAACAGGAGAATCGATGTTTCGGGCATAAGCCCTTCTTCAGAAATTATCAGATTGCTTATTCAAAATCCAATACTGGATGAGCAGAAATTTCTTCCAATGAAATATTGGGAAGACTGAAACCAAAACTATCATGTTTGTGGTTCACTAGAACAATAAATAGAACTTGAGATAGTCAGAGAGTAAACTTGAAGAGGGAATTTTTTTTGTGCATCTCCTCAGCTCCACAATCGGCCTTAGACTTGCCCCTCTAGCTCCTGCACCCTGGGTCACCTGACCTGCAACACACACCCAACTAAATAGTCATAGAGTTATACAGCACAGAAATAGATTCTTTGGTCCAACTTGTCCATACCAACCAGATATCCTAAACTGATCTAGTTCCATTTGCCAGCATTTGGCCCATAAGCCTTTTAACCTTTCCTACTCATCTACTCATCCAGATGCCTTTTAAGTGTTGTAACTGTACCAGCCTCCACCACTTCCTCTGGCAGCTCATTCCATACACGCACCACCCTCTGCATGAAAATGTTGCCCATTAGGTCCGTTTTAAATCTTTCCCCGTCGCCTTAAATCTATGCCCTCTGGTTTTTGACTCCCCTAACCCAGAAAAAGACCTTGTCTGTTTACTCTATCCATACCCCTCATGATTTCATAAACCTCCATCAGATGGCCCCTCAGCCTCCGAAACTACCGGGAAAAAAATCAGCCTCTCCCTATAGCTCAAACCCGCTGATCAAGGCAATATCCTTATAAATCTTTCAAGTTTAACAACTTGAAAGGCATCTGGATGAGTACTTGAGTTCAAGTTTAACAACTTCTTTCCTGTAGCAGGGAGACTAGAATTGAATGCAGTATTTCAAAACTCGGCTCACCAATACCCTGTACTGCCACAACACGACCTTACAACTTCTAAACTTAATGCATTGACCAATAACCAATGTAGTTGTTGTACGTTCTAATGAAAGGAAAGTTTGGATGAGACTAACAAGTTGATAAGTTGTCATGACCTACTTGGGAAGGCTCCTGATACTTGAACCCCACTACTCCCTGTGTCATCATAAAATATAAAGATTTAATCAGAGTACTCAAAGTCCCCAATTCACTTGTCTGATGGACTGTGGTTAACTGACCAGGTTTCTGTACTTAACAAGAATATTATTTATTACAAATAAATCATGTCTAACCATTGGCAAACAAAAATACAATTACCAACATATAACTCTAATAGTTAAAACTCTGACTCCCTTGTCAAACCCCTGTTCTGAGGAAGGGTCACTGGACATGAAACATTAACTTTGATTTCTCTGCACAGATGCTGCCAGACTGCCTGAGCTTTTCCAGCAACTTCTATTTTTCTTCCTACACACACATACACACACAGATTAGCAAATATGAATGTTATAAGGGTAAAGAAAACAATAATGGAGAACCATAGTTCAGCTATCATCAGTCTACAGGAATCAATGAGGTGTCCATTTTGCTTTTTCAGACATTTTGTATTCTGATCTCCTGAGTTATACATTCCTTCAATTCTTCACATAAGACATGGGGAAATAGCACACAAGTTGTAAAATATTTTGGTTATTAAATAGAGGCAACAGTTTACAGCACGTGGTGGGAGAGAATATCTTTGCTGTCTTCTAGACTTTGCTTACTTCACTGCAGAGAGCGTGAGCGAGGGGACACTTTCTTGTTTCTGCAGTCCAGAGGCTTCTCTCTGTACTGTTCACATCCACACTGTTCACTTACTCAGGAGCATCAGAGATTTGTGGCCATGCTGATGATGGCTGACTTCAAGTTCTCCTGATTACACAAACCAATCAGCAGTCTGTCACTGGGCAAAACTCACTTCACACACACAGACACACGTTTTTAAGAAGTGTAGCAACTCATTCCACAGTTCTTGGCTTAAAGAAGATTTTTTTCTCATTTTGTTTCACTGCCCGGAATAAAGAAAAATAAAATTATGCAACTTTTACATAGGTTCACCTGGAGATGTCTATAACTTTGCCAATGAACTTTTAAAGAGAACTTGCTTTGATAATCTAGGCCACTACTAAAGACACTGGGACCATAAAGGAAGATCTTTAGAGAGACAGCTGTAACTGGGACTGGGTTATTAATTTCAGTAAAAATTGACCTTTTTCAGACTACATGCATTTTATATTTACTGAAATAAGCTAACCAAGGTGAAGGGAGCCAATTTCAGATAAATATTTAACTCAAGAAGACATCCTGCAATTAACTAAATCTATTAGTCACCAGTCAGAAATACATGATTGAATGTCATGACTGTCAATTCATTATAATTGAGGAATTAATCATGATTCATTGGTTATGGTAAAGGATTGGTTCTACTTCAAACTCTCTCAGCTTGCTTTAAATTTCATACTAAAGGAATGTGCCATCTGCAAACCTCAATAAGCTGTGAGTCCTCAATGGTCTGAGCCAATCTTATTTGGAACTGAAAGATTTGACAATAAATAGAATGTTTGTGCAGCATCAGAGGATGGATATATTGAACAACTGTAATGAAACAAACCAACCATCAAATTATAATCACTTCATTTCAGCTGCGGTAATTACTGCCGAGAGATTCATTTCTCAAAGATCTGGAAGGTGGGACAAGTGGAATCCCAAGGCAAGATATTCAACAGAACTGATGAAGATGATGCTGTTGCTGTGGTGTACATGGACCTCCAAATGGTATTTGATATGCAGTGTCTCATAACAGACTTGCAAATAAATTTAGAGCTCATCAAATAAAAGGGACAATAAAAAATATGGATGCAAAAATTGGCTGAGTGATGGGAAAGAAAGTGTGGTTAATGGTTTTTTTTTCAGCTGGCAGGTTTTTAGTGGTGATCCCCAAAAAGGTTGATCCTATGACTTTTGCTTTTCCTGATATACTCAAAGGATTTAGACTTTGGTCTACAGGAGATAACTTTAAAGTTTGTGAATAATACAAAACTTGGAAGCAACCTCAACTGTGAGGAGTGTAGAGCTTCCAAAGGACATAGACAAGTTGCTGGCAGATGAAGTTCAATGAGGAGAAGTGTGAGGTGATAGTTCCCATTGGAAAGGACATGGAGAGACAGTCTAAAATACAGCACAACACTCTACAGGAGGTGCACGAGCAGAGAGATCTGGATGTATGTATGCATTCATAATTAATGGTGGCAGGGCAGATGAAGAGACCTTAATAAAACACATAGTATCCTTAGATTTATTAATGGGAGCATGGAGTACAAGAACAGGGAGCTTATAATGAATTATAGTTACTAGTTTTATCTCAGCCACTATATTCTGTGTAGTTCTGGAGTTCACAGTAAAGGAAGAGTGTGAAAGCATTGGAGAGAGTGCAGACGTGGTTTACGAGAATTTTTCCAGTGCTGAGATTTTTCAGTTATGAGGCTAAATTGTAGTATTTAGGAATGGTTGCCACTTTCAAAATCATGAATGTGTGTAGAGGAGACAGGGAGAAACTAGCCCTGCTTGTAAAAGGATTGTGAACCCACGGGCACAGTTTTGAGGTATTTTGCAAAAGAGGAAAACATGAAGCGACCAACAGATTTGTTCGCAGAGAGCAGTTAGAGCCTGGAATTGGAATACACTGCCTGCAAATATGGTGGAGGCAGGTTCCACTATGACAATCAAGAGGGTGTAGCTGATAATTGAAGAGAAATAAGGTGCAGGATTAAAGAAGAATTGCCCTATGCATAATCCCTCAGAGAGCCAGTGCAGATGTAATAGGCCAAATGGCTTATTTTTGCACTAGAACAATTCTCTATCACTAGACTGGTGTTTATGTGCATCAGCAGAAATAGACCATAATGAACCTGATTAACAGCTACCACTACAGTTACACATGAACTCACTGCTGGGTCATGAGGTTGGACGACCGAGTGAATTCTTTCCCACACTCTGTCAGGCAAATGGCTTCTCCCCCATGTGAACTTGCTGGTGCCTCTGCAGGTTGGGTGAATGGCCTCAGAACAGGCGAATGGCCTCTCCCCAGTGTGATTCTCTGGCACGTACCGAGTTGAGATGATTGCTTGAGGCCAGTCTCACAGCACGAGCACCTGAACGGTCTCTTGGCGGTTTGAACAGGTTGACACAGTTTGGACATTTAACGGTCTCTCGGTAGTACATATCAAAAACTTTGCTCCCTGTTCTAAAACTTCATTTCCTGTTTTCTCACTCCATCCATCTCCTTGGTAACCATTTTAGCCTGAACCTAACAGTTAATACTCCTACAGGTCAGTAATGCCTCCCTACTGCATTTCCTCCAGACTAACAGGGAATGGTGGGATGTGTTCTTTCCAAGCAATGGCAACAGGGAACAGTTCCATCTGACTAATGTGGCCTGATCAGAGTTCAGCAACCAAGGGGTCCACCAAAGATAATAGTCACAGTGCTGGAAAAAGGATAATGATCTCCTTCAATCCACACTAGTGTCAGTGGTGGCATGGGATTGTTTTACATGTAGTCATCAGGCTATGTACATAGATGTGTATGCAGCTCGCCTCATTGGATGAATATGTGATCAGTCTTAAGACACTGTGTGACACTTGATGCCAAAGTATGTGAGAGTTCAGTTTGAGTGCGGTACTGAGAATAACCAAACACATCAATGTGCAGTATGTATGATAGGGATGCAGTTGGCATTTGTCAAGTTACAAAATATCTACTTTCTCCTGGAGGACCAGCAGACACATAACCAAGAGAAAATGGCAAAGACACGCAGAGTGATGCCCCATCAAAAGGCTCTCATCCTTGCTGAGTAAGAATCATAGAACATAGAACGTACATCGTGGGACAACAGGCCAGCCGACCTATACCTGATAGTGAAGCTGGAGTGACCAGGCAGGAGAGTCAGAATAGATTCAGCCTTGTGCTGCAATGATGGGGACAGGACCATGTGAAGAAGTGTACAGTCCTCCGAGACTCTGCAACCACAATCCATGGTGCAGGCCTCAGCCACAGGAGACTGAAAACTCCATGTTTGGGATGATGATACCAATGGCCCAGTGGATACACCATCTCCTGCTACCTCAGCACCTTTCACCAGTGCAAGAACACTCCACCTAGGCCACAGAGGATTTAGATTTATGGGCACAGTCTGCTATTCCTATCCTAGCAGCTGAGAGAAACTGTGACAGTGGATGTCTCAGCTACTCCAAGGACTATTAGGGTACTGGCTTTTTCTGAATTCTATGATGATAATAGTGACCACAGGAATATCATGGAATTGCATGAGAAGCTTGGAGAATATATGGTAGAAATGTGAAAGATTAAGCACTGTTATGTAAGGACTGCGAAGAAGTGCCATGCGTTTTGCCATGTCATAGGCATATGAGGATATGGCAGAGGTAGGTGATAGCCATGGAAAGCCAGGTCATTAAAAAACTCAGCTGAAATCTGATCTGCTCTTTGTCATTCTTTCTTCTCAGGGAGACAGAGACCTAGTTAAAAGAGCAGCTGTCTCCATGGCCACCTCTGGGAATCCTCTTAGGATCCCCTATGCTGTTCACCACTCTGACTTCAGTTGGTGTGTGTGTGTGAGGAGGTTGCCTCTGCTGAAGACCCCCTGGTAGGATGGAGGTCACCTCGAGGCCCTGACCATCCACTAGATACACACCAAAGTCACCACAAGGAGGTTTTTTCCTAATTTACAGCTGCATCCACCTCAACTGCTAATGTCAAGAATCCTTACAGAGTGGAAACAGGCCCTTCAGCCCATCAAGTCCACACTGACCCTCCGTAGAGAAACCCACCCACACCCATTCCCTGACATTTCTACATTTCCCATGACTAATACACCTAACACTACGGGCAATTTAGCATGACCAATCCACCTAATATGCACATCTTTGGATTGTGGGAGGAAACCAGAGCACCCAGAGAAACCCACGCAGACACGGGGAAAAAGTGCAAACTCCATAAGGACAGTTGCCCAAAGTTGGAATCGAACCCAGGTCCATGGACCATTGAGCCACCATGCCACCCCACGCTACACATGCATGTTGTTACAGGTAGAGAAAACTTATGCATTAATGAAAGTGGCACAAGCTTTTAAAAAAAATAAAATTCACATGTAAATATTAGACAAAATATTGTGTTCCCTGTATTCATGTATATATCATTATCTTTTTCAGAGATTTGATCAGCCAATGACTCTTTTGGCATATCTTGTGGTTGGCACTCAATGACTATAAGAATTATTATCTCTCTCTTTTATTCTGTATGATATTATGGTATTGCCTGTTTGTGATCAGTTTTTATTTAATGTTCATATGTGGAATGAAAGTGTATTGAATGTATTGAAAGTGAGAATCCTCTGGGTATATCATGAGGCCTGACCAGCCACCAACTTAACTTTGGATCTGCCCTGCAGATTTTGATAGTTTGATAATTAACTCACTCCACCATCCACATTCCCCACTTCAAGTGTCTTCATTAATTTCCACGATTGCATATAAAGCTCTAGATCTTATTTTGGCTGCATGAAGCAAGAGATACAACAGAGAGAAACAGCAACACTTTCACTGAGACTAAAAGATGAAAAATAATGGAGGATACTTAGATACTTGCTTGTTTAAGTATGAAGTGGGGAGGTGTAGTATGTTTCTTCATTTCGTGTACTGATCTTCAGTTAGTATACTAATCTTCATTTAGCATGCTGATTGAAATAAGTGAAACCAATCATAACTATTGGTCTGTATGCCCATTCACTAGGAGGAGAGGGAATTTTGCCCTAAGTCCCATTTAAACATCATCCTTTTCCTTGCTGACTGCTACATTTGAACAGCACCTCCATTTTAACATTCTTGTGCCTTATTTCAAATCCTACACCATCTCATTTCTCTCCATCTGTATCATATCCTTTGGCCTAATTCCCCTTTGAAATAACCATGTAGAATCAATTCTGGTCACCTGAATCCTCCTGATTTTAAATATTCCACCTTTGGTTGCCAAGGATCCCAAGATCTGGAATTCCCATCTTAAAACTTCTTTGTCTTTATTAAAATGGTCCTTAAAACCAATAAAATAAGGAATAAGTACTCTAAGGCACGGCAAAAATTTGGCACTGAGCCTTATATTGTAATATTAGTGCAGATGAACAAAGCAAGCAGTGGGTTTTAGGGATAATTTTAAAGGAGGAAAGAGGGGTAAAGAACCAGAGAGTGATACAGAAGGAATCCAGAGCATGATGCCTAGGCATCTGTAGGTAAAATTGTGAAAGTTCAACAATTATGTGAGTAGGTAGCTTGGATGGTTATTGTGATTGGAAATTTTAAAATGCTATGTCTATCATCAATCCAAACAGTCTAATCACCTCCAGTTCCAGAGCCCCTCAAGATAGCTGCACCCATAAGAAAAATAATTTTTTGGATCAAACGGCATGATTACCCCAGTAAACAACATTGTGGGTTAGATTATATAGAAATCAACTAAATATTTCTATGACCAAGGAAGGTGATTTCTTTGGAATGCCCAATGAGTATTCCAAAAAAAAAAGCTTTTGACAGCAACATTTCTTCTGTTCTTTTTCTGAAATATCAATTTTAATTAATTGTGCATGAGAAAGACAGCAATGGATATATTGGTGACCAGGTGCTAAAAGGGCATTGTGCTCATAAGACACCACTGGTTCAAAATGTCTAATTCTCGCTCACAGTTCTGGGAATAAGTGATGATCATCATGAATTAAACATGCCTGTAGGTATAGTACCCATTGTTCATGGGAAATAAAACCAAATCTTGCATATATACAGTCAATGAGATACTTCTGAAATGTAATCACAGTCAATGCCAGAAATGGTCAATGGCAGCCAATTTGCACATCGCAAGTTTGCACTAACAGTCATATGATTGTCATGGTAATTTTAGCAGCAACGATGTTGAGGGCATGAAACTGGTGCAGTCAAGCAGACACTTTCTGTGAAAGAAAGAGGATTTTGGGGGAAGGAGGGCTTATGGGAAGAAAAAGCAAATAAAGGATTCCTCCACACAATATAACACACAGGCTTCATTCAAAAGAAATACTCTCTCCTTTACTTCTAATTTCTCTACATGCTTGTAATGATCTAATGGCAGTGGAATAAAGAATCCCTGCTTCAGGGATTGTCTGCATGTTTGAATCTTACATTGCATTTCTGGCACAGGCATCAAATCCCAGCAGATGAGCTTTAAAAGTGCCTGGCCAAGACTAAATGGTGAAACTAGCAATGTCCATGAGGGAGGCTGATGCTGCTCTGGGATCATTGGAGGCTCAGGTATTGGCAAAGAGAGTTGGACAGGGAGGCCAAAGCCAGACAGAGACTACCCAACTGCATTCTCTTGATGCTACAGATGTACAAAGCAGTACTCCTGGTCAGATATTCTGTTTACTGAAAGTAGGAAACCGAACAGATTTTAGGGAAGATGGGAAATACCCGATGATTTGCCAATTGACTGGATTAAGGATGTATAGCTGGCTATGGTATCCAAGGCTCTTAATGCAAATGAGTAGGCAGCATTGTTGATGGAATGTCTGTGCAGAAAAGCCTGTCATAAAATATTGGGAAGAGATACAGTAATTTAAAGATGTCCACAGCAGATCTTCAAGCTATTGACAATGGTTTTTGGTGACAGCAGTAGTCTGTTGCAATATCAGCAGAGGTTTTATGATTACAAGCAAACTTAAAGGGAAAGAACTGGGTTTCCATATCTTTGGAGTTGGTGAAGTTATTAAGTTGCATCGTCTTTCTGAATCCCACCTTCATATTGACTGGGTACAGACAAGGACACCTGGCAGAAGCAGTGAGGGATGGGAACATCCAGACGGAATTGAGGAGCCTTAATAGTGCCAAATCTCAAATGTCTTTCTTTGACATGCAGGGTTATAGCATTCAGATCTTGGGGATGGATTGGAATCCCAGGAAAAGGTTTATCAATAGGTAAAGTGACTGTCAGCATGGACAAAGATGTCGCCCTCAGGCCATCAAGGGCAGTCGAGTCTCTGGTGTGCTATCGCCACGATAGGTCATGTGGCCACTGCAGTCAACACTTATTCAAAGAGGCGTTAGAATTGTGACGGGGACTTCAAACAAGACCGATCTCAAAAACCACAGCTACTGCTCTTCTCATGCATAGAAACCCTATCCAATGCAACAGTTTTCCCTCCTCACCAGCCATCAAACAGGCCGGAAAAAGACTCCTCCAGGAAAAGGCATATTCTTATTCACAGCAATAGGGACTTGCCTTACAGTGAGCATGAGGTTTGGCAAGGGAGAAGTTTCACTGTGAGAGGAATACCTGAGCAGATTGCCAAGTGCAGCGGCTAAGATGTTTACTTCCAAGAAATGATGTGGAGGTGCCAGTGTTGGACTGGGGTTAAAAATCACACAACTCTAGGTTGTGACAATCACCTGATGAAGGACCAGTGCTTCAAAAGCTAGTGCTTCCAATTAAACCTGTTGGACTATAACCTGGTGTTGAGTGATTTTTTAACTTTCTACTTCCAAGAAAGAACACCTTAAACCTACCAATTTCATGTGCACCAGACTGACTGCAGAGAACATTCTAACTTCACTTTGAAGATAGACAAAAGTGAATTGATGGAGACTCTGAAGAAGCAGCTTGTTTCTCCTCTCACAAATGCAGGTTGACTTTCAGTAATGATGATGATGACACTGGTATTGTGACCCAATAAGCTACAGGAGTGTGAAAAAAGGTGACCATACACTGCACAGTCCTCACAGTTGCAGCCCAGCCCATCACTGGGAGTTTGTCTGACAGAAGTCTTTGGACCGAGACGTCAGTTGAGAGTTTTCAAATCCGTACAACTCCCTATAGTCCTCATCAGGAAGAATGATGAAAAACTGAGGATTTGTGATATGCTAGGAACACAAGACTCATAAGGTTGGTTACTGTCTACTTGTTGCTGGGAAAGCACAATAATTTCTCAAAGGTGTAAAGTATTTCTGCAGTCTTGATTATACCATGGAATAACTGGCTACCCATCATTGAACAAGACATTGAAAGGAGAGCATTCTGAACAGGCACCAGGAAACATAGGACACCAAAATGCCATCTGGGCTCTGTAATACCCCTGCCACCTCCATGTGTGTAATGGATAAAGCTGGGTACCTTAATTTCCAATCCCACCTTGTTTTGCTAACTCTTGGAAAATTGGGCACCATCTGAACACAATTGTTGCAGTTTAACTTAAAGATGAAATCAGAAAAGTACCAAGGAAGAATTGAGCATCCCAGGGAATTGGACGACAACTTGTGAAGGCTCCTTTTGCACCCTTGAGCAGAAGTTTATCTCTTCACTTAGCTTTGGACACCTGGATTTGCACCTCCATTGCATAGTGGAAACTAATGCCAATTTCCTTAGTATAGGGGTATTGCTGTCACTGGTTCAAGGGTAGAAAAACATAGATACCACTTGTGCCAGTCAAAGTCCCAAGTCAAATGAGAGGAATTTGGAGGATCACTTCAGTATGAAATTCAAATTGTTAGTTGAGCTGAGCTAATTCCCAGAAGTTCAGAGACATTATGATTAATGTAGAGTTTGAAGTATTCACAGACAACAACCCACTCCGTTATTTTTAAACATCTACCAAGATAGGAGTAACAGAGATCCAACTAATGCAGTTTTGATTTTAGATCTGATACAGGTCAGGCAAAAGTAATGCAAATGCCTTTAGTCAAAAGACTAACTGCAGGAAGGAAACCTGCCCTACTCAGCTAAGGGGGATGTGATTGACACTGTGCCCATGCCCATGACCCAAGTCAAGCACAACAATCTGATCCTGATTCCCAATGCCATTCAGATGCACATGAACTGTTTAAGTTATGAGTGAGATCCAAACCAGGTCCAGACAAGCACAATCAGTTTATCTTTGCCATCTATGTGAAGAGTGCGTCTCAGCTTCAACTGATTGACATGGACATCAGTAGATCAGACCATTACTAGAAGGCTACAAATCCATCAATGCAGCACCAGTTCATGAAGGAGTCGGAAGAGGCTTGAAGATTGTAATGATGTCAGAAGAAGATCAGGGAAGAGGATAGAGTTTCCCATCGATTGGTTCATAACAAAGGAGAAGAGCTGAAGCAGCTATTCCTTCCTCTGGCCCTGACCAGAGAGCAATGTTACTGGCCTGGGATAGCTGCTAATGTTGATGAATGCTGTCAAAATTGTGAGAAATATATTTTGCCTAAAGCAGAGAAGTGATTTCACCTTAGATAGGATCTGTGGTCATCAGGAGACCTCCAGAGGTCCTTACAATGGATTTCACTGTCCTTGACCCAGGGATTAAACATGTTCTCACTCACTTGGATGCCTTCACCAATTTCACAAAGGCCATTCTCACCTGTGACAAAAAGGCCTCAACACAATCAGAGTGCTAGCACATGATTAGTTTGTCTGTTTTAGTGTTCCATATATGATCTATAGTGATCAGGGGCACAGCTTCGAGATTAAGATCCTACAAGAGCTCTGAAAGGTCGATGACATTGCCAAAAGTTGCACCATTCCCCTATGACGCAAGGGAAAATGGACAGTGTAAATGATTTAGCTATTCTCTACATGACTATCTGAGTGCCTGCCTCCTGAAGATAACCAAAAGTTTCTTCTGGAGCTGGTTTATGCCTATAATAGTAGCCTCCATGCATCTGCAGGCTATTCTCCACATTCACTCTTTTTTGTATGAGACCCAGTCCTTCCTATGGACTATCTCCTTGACCTCACCACACCTTCTAATAAGGATGGCCAGGTCAGTGAGTAAACAGCTGAGATTTATACATGGCTAAGCTGGGCACTGAGAAGAAAAACATTGAACAATTTGAAGGCTAAAAGGACTACTCTTCCAATTGGCACAATGATAGTCCTCCAAAGTTGGAATATTTAGAGTTAGAATAAAACACATATGTGGGATCCTGAACCCCAATAAGACATCAAGCCTCTGGACACAGGTGGCCACGCCTAAGCTGTCGAACTAATAGCTGGAGGACAGCACCTCCGAGTGGTTCACAGAAGTGCTTGAGGCCAGTAATCTGGTGGATAATGTGGAGGTAAGCAACTCAGTCAGAAGTTTAGTGGAACCTGAAGATTAGATTATATTCCCTACAGTGTGGAAACAGGCTCTTCAACCCAATCAGTCCACACCAACCCTCCAAAGAGTAACCCACCCAGATCCATTTCCCTCTGACTAATGCATCTAACACTATGGGCAATTTAGCATGGCCAATTCACCTGACCTGCACATTTTTGGACTGTGGGAGGAAACCAGAACACCCAGAGGAAACCCTCACAGATACGGGGAGAATGTGCAACCTCCACACAGACAGTAACCCAAAGCTGGAATTGAACCTGGGACCCTGGTGCTGTGAGGCAGCATTGCTAACCTCTGAGCCACCATGCCACATACCACTGTGTTGGTATGTGGTGAATTGGTTGACCTGAAATTGGACAGTGATGAGAAACTTTGCAGTGACTTGTTCTGAGTTCAGGGGCACATCCAGTGAGGAGAAGCCTACTCAAACCCTGGAAAATGGCAGAGAGGTAACTTGTCGGGAGTGAGGAATTGAAGCAGCAAATGCTATGATTCATATGATTCCAGGAGACTTGAGTTTTTATTTATTAATACCAGACATGGATGTCAATGGCTAAGCCAGCATTTATTGCCCATCTCTAATTGCTCAGAGGGCCGTTAGGAGTTAACATAGTGCTGTAGAGCAGATCAATTAAGGATAGCAGATATCCTTCTCCAAAGGGTCATTACTGAATCAGATGGGTGCTTGTGGCAATGGTTAAATGATCACCATTTGGCTAGCTTTTTATTTCAGATTTTTACTGAATTCTAATTTTACCAACTGCCATATTGGGATTTGAATCCCTGTCTTAGAACATTAAGCTGGAGTTCTGGATTTATTAGTCCAGTGACATTATCAATATGCCACCATTCTCCTCAGCTAGACCCCCAACATGGGTGATCTGCCATTGGGCCAGGATTTGGTGGAAGAAACCAGTCCAGAAAAGAGGCTGGGAAGACCTTCAAAGCAAATGCTTGCTATTACACCAACTCCTACCATTAGTGCAGATCATTGGTGTAAGAAGAGAATGCTATCAGTCCTGTAGCCTCAAACCTTCCAGTCAATTCATAGCACAAGTGAACATCACAGAACTGCATTACAAATGTTCTCGATGAGCTACATGTAGCTGCTGGAATGGGGAGTAGATTTCAAGTGAGACAGTGTGTAATGATTCTCCAGCAGCAGTTGACAGTGGTGAGGGAGGGAAGCTCAAGAAGTTGAACTCTTTGGGAAAAAGAGGTAACTTTGTGGGAAAGAGCATTTATTGGAGGAAGGAACAGCTAGTAAAGAATTCCTAAACCTAACTTAAACCACTGACTCCATACCATGTAAATATTTTCTTGTTTAACCTGCATTTCCCATTATGTTTTTAATGATCTAATACCAGTAGAATAAAGAGTCTTGCTTCATGAGCTTTAGGTTGCCTGTCTATTCCAATCTAACGTTGCATGCTAATGAGCAGATCGTCTACTTTCTTTAGCTTTTTTCTCGATGCAGAAGTGCTCTTGCACACAATGGATCAGTTTTTTTTCCCGATCACCAAATCACCGTGACTTTTTTTTGTGTTTAATTAATAACCATCACTAGTAAATTACCCATGTAGGCACTTGGATATATACATGAAAAGCCCTTTCAGGGCAATGCAAACCATCAGAAGGTGAGAGAGAGGTCGGGAAAATGGGAGGTCAGAAAAGAGGGATGGGTCAAAATCAAAATGGAGTTGGATGGGGATAATCTGTTTCAGTGAATGATGGATAATTATTCACCAACACATGAGGGAAAATTCAAATAAAATTACTGAAAAACCTGATATGCCAGACAGCATCTGAGGGGAAATGATGTGATCGACGATGCCCTCCACCGCATCTCTTCCACTTCCCGATCATCCGCCCTTGAACCCCGCCCCTCCAACCGCCACCAGGACAGAACCCCACTGGTCCTCACCTACCACCCCACTAACCTCCATGTACAGCGCATCATCCGCCGCCATTTCCGCCACCCCCAAACGGACCCCA
>NC_057712.1:86376011-86415274 GCF_004010195.1 Chiloscyllium plagiosum | reverse complement strand
AGGGAACAGGAGAATCGACGTTTCGGGCATTAGCCCTTCTCCAGGAATGAGGAAAGTCTTTTATCTTAGCCTGCTGGACAAACTTTCCTCATTCCTGAAGAAGGGCTAATGCCCGAAACGTCGATTCTCCTGTTCCCTAGATGCTGCCTGACCTGCTGCGCTTTTCCAGCAACACATTTCCATCTCAGCATCTGAGGGAGAAAACAGTGTGCATATTTCCTGTCTGTTCATATTTAAGATTTCTAGCATTTGCAATTTTTTTTTGTTCCAGGAATAATTTCCTTGGCCTACTTTTAATTAGTGCCAAGAGATCGTTAGGTATGCAGAAGGAACTTTGGTTTAATAGCTTCTGTGAAAAAGTTCAGTGATCACTGTGTCAGTTAATGCACTGCCGTATTCACTTAAGCTCAATCCTGGAATAGGTCTTGAATCTACAACTTTCTCAGTCAGAGTTGAGGGTGGTTGCAACTGAGTCACAGTTAGCTCTTTTAAAGTCAATGAAGCCTTGAAATACCTACTTCCAGTGAATGTATAGGTAAGGTGAATGGCAGGGTGTCTTTTCCCTGGGGTGCATATTGGGTGGGGGTGGGATTTCAAGACTAGGGAGCATTTTTTAAATAAGAGAGAGGAGAAATATTTTAAAAAGACACAAGGGACAACATTTTATCCACAGCGAGTGGTTTGTGTGTGGAATGAACTTCCAGACGAAGTAGTGGATGCAGATATTGTTACAATGTTTTGAAGACATTTGGGTAAGTACATGAATAAGAAATGTTTGTAGGAATATGGGCCATGAGTGAGCACATGGGGCTAGTTTAGTGTGGGATTATGGTTGACATGGATGGATTGGACTGAAGGGTCTGTTTCCATGCTGTATGATTCTATGATTCTATGGTTGGCTGACAAAACTTGGAACATTTCAAAATGGTTCAGGAGCTAAGCAAGAGGGTGTCAAAGTTGTTAGATGTGACACTGGAGGTCCTGGTTGAAAAGGCCAGGGAAGGGACAATATCCTGTACTGTATGGTGAAGGAGTCTTCCTCACCCTCCTCTCCATCTCTCCTATGGTAGTTTGTGTGACCCTGTTGGGTCTCATGTTTTATTTTATTTTCTACACCAGGGGACAATAAACAAGATGCCTATGATCAAGCATTGCTTTTCTTCTGAACAGTCTCCACTAAGAAAGGGTACATCAGCATTCACTCCCACTCTCAACAGGTGGCATCCTCAGAGAATTTTCAGAATAAGTGTTGATAGTGAGTTGAAAGTCTTGACATAATGCCTTGGAAAATCTCTCAGAATGTCTCAAAAGACCTTTTTAAACTTCCAGCAGCAGAGTGAACATTGAAAGGTGCATATGCCTTTAAGTAGTGTTATTTTTCAGTAACCACTTGTTTAATCCAGTTCAGCACTTTGCTGTTTGGTCAGGTTGTTAAATGAAGTGCTGGTGATCAAAATGTATGTAGCCTCATTAAAAAGATCCTTCAGGCAGTTTAGTTTATTATTAATCAGACCTTTTGCTGTCCCCCAGGTGGTTATTTCAAGTTCAACTCCTTTACCAAGATGGTGCCCTGTGTTAAAGATTTGGGGTTAAACTTCATTGTCATTCAAGACCCCCAAAATGGAGATGATTTAGGACTAGAGTATATGGTGAAAATTCCATAATTATTTTAATCTTGAGTTGTGCTATAAGCACATCTAATGCGAACAAATAGCATGAACTGGTTCAAATTAATATAAATTGGGCACTAACTTGTGAAAAACATCATTGGATTAAATGCTGGAGCAAACACTTTTAAAACAATTGAAAAATGTCTGGATGAAATATCTGCAATGTTTCCCAAAAGCTCATGACATTATGAACATGATCAATTATGTAGTGGGAGTGTGAACTAATGCACATGCAGTCGTTCAGGGCTTCCTGAAATGTTACAGACTTGTACTGGAAAGAGTTAAAAGCAATATATATTTGCAAACAGGCAACAAGTGGCTTGTCCATGATGCTTTGTCTAGTTTTTGTGACACAAGAACATCTCAAGGGGTTTTGTTTTTCTCTCTGTTAAAGTGTTTTGATCTGTTTTTCCTCTTTCTCTCTTTCACTCTCTGTAATTATTTCTCTGCTGTTTGATGCCCCTCAAATCCTGCCTTTGCCATTAAAAGACTGCTCAGGCAACATAACAGTAAATGAAGCCAAAAGCATAAAGTGTTTGCATGGACACAAACATCTTTGTGCAAGTAACAGTGTTTGATTATTACTTTCGCCTACCTTCTTTCCTCTTCTCACAAGTACACCCCCCCACCCCCACCTCCACCACTCCCCCTGCAATTCACATCTGCTCCCATTGATGATAATAGTGTTTTATGCATCAAATTTACATTTCAAAAAATGCCACATCACTGGTATTGATTAATTATTAATCATTCATCAGCCACTTCTGTAGATTTACTTCAACTTTGATTAGGCTACACATCTCTAAAGGGCTTTAATCAAAATACTTTTCTACTGGGTTCCGCCCCCATACATATTGCCATTTGTAGTCGTACATTTTGTAAAATCTACCACAATAAGAAATGGCTAGGCATTGATCATTCTGATTTAGCGTTTGAACTTTAAAAAGCTGAATTTAAAAAAAAAACAGGGTACTCACATCACAAGCTGGAGTGGTAATTCTTCTCCACACATCCGCTGAGGTCTTACAAGGGTCCATATAAGAGCTTGCTGCACCATTAATGCAGCAGGGATGAGTCCAAAGTCATAGCTGTAATATAGTCCATAACAAACTGATTCAAATTCACCCTAAAAAAAGGAAGAATTTAAATTCAATAAAAGCTTTGAAATAATTTCTTTCTACAGACACTACAGTTCAGTTGTGCTATTGACAAGGAAATGTAAAGATCTTTTGTAAGATGTTAACATGTTTGTTACTCTGAACAGATGTAACAAAGAAAACAAAACATGCTCTATGCTAGATTTGCACACACAATGTAATGCAATAAGTACAATTCAATGCAAATTTCACAATACCTTCTACTTCTATGGTGTAAAGCTAAGATGCAAATCATCTAATTCACTCACCCTCCAGCTTTACCATGCCCTGAAAATCAGACTTTGACATTTTTTTTATTGGCAAAAGCTGGGCAATGGGCCAAGAGTTATAGGACAAGACAAAACCTTGGCCAGAAAGGATTGGAGAAAACACAAGCTCAGTTAAGATGGTGTAAAGCCTGAGGTTGAATTTTAAAATTTTTCAGATTGCTATTAGCAAAAATGTATTTATCATTTTTCCCTGTGTAGGTGATGAGGCACAAGAAAACAGCACTAGAGGAACAAGTTATCAAGTTGAAAGTAAAAAAAATGGAAAAGTTTTTCACCACAAAATATTCTAGTTCCATTTACTCAACTGACAAAAAATGTTTTTATTTTAAATCGATGAAGTGACAGAAGAACTAAATGCAACGAGTAATTCATAAGAAAAAAAAATGTTTAAACAGTTGCATCTTACCATTTGATAATGACAGTAAATTTAAAGATAGAACAATTAGACAACAATTTTAGCAGAGAATATGCATGTAGATAAAACAAAATACATTATGAGTATATTCCTATATGCTTCCTGTTTATACTGCATTGTGTGCTGCAGAAGAGCATTTGCCCAATGGTTTTTAAAAAGTATTGTTTGGAAATTGAGATTTCATTACTGTACCACAATTGCCTGTTATTATTGTTCACTTCTACCATGTTCAAGAAAAGCTGAAAGTCTGATAGCTGTTAACGGTGAATGGTCTGAGTGCTGGCAGAGTCTTGTCCCAATTGTTATAGCACAAATATATTCTTTTGTTTGGCATTTCTCCAGCAATCTCATTTTAATAAGATTAAAAGAACATTAAACAAATGGGATTAAAAGAAAGGAAAACCAAGATGAGTGAATTGCCAATGGTATTAAACTAGACTAAATCTAAATCACAACATGGATTCTAGCCATGGCAAAGATTATACACCTACTTGGCTTGTGCAGAGAGGATAATATATATTCCCTAGAGAAGCTGGCGTCGCATTTTATAATAGCACAGTGCCACAACATTCAGTTGTGTTGTACTAGTACTTTCAGTGCAGTGGAAACTGTTCTGGGTTCAAAATGGAATGGAGCCATATCAGCACACTCCTTATGCAGGCTGTCCTGAATGCCCTTTTGGATAACTGGTTAGCATGACTGTGCACCAGCAGCATATAGAATTGCTAAAGGAAATTGCCAACCAGTGTGTAATGCTGATTTGGGGCCTGTGATTCTATTTCCACCTGATCGCTAGTGATCTCTTTTCACCTTGCACAGTTGAACACATCTTCAGTAGCATAAAGACCCCTGGAACCAATGTTTTTAAAGGGATTATCAATCATAATCATGCTGGTCAGAGAATGAATCAGAGAATAGCTACATCACAAATGAATGCTATATGACCCATTATGTTTGTCCTGGCTCTCCAAAGGAGCCATTCATCTATTGCCTCTCCCTGATTTTTCTCCCAGCCCTGAATTGTTTTCCTTTTCAAATAATGATCTAATTACATTTTGAAAGCCTCAATTGACCCAGCATCCATCACACTCTCAGACAGTGCAGTCCACATCCCAACCAACTGCTGTGGGAAAAAAAACGTCTTTTTCCCACCACTGTTGCTTCCTTTACTAATTACCTAAATCTGTGCTCTCTGGTTTTTGATTCTTTCACTAATGTGTACAGATTCTACCCTTCTGTTCTGTTCAGATCCATCATGATTTGGAATATTTTTATCAAATCTTCTGTCAATCATTCTTCTCCATAGACAATGATCCCAAATTACCAATCTTTCAATGGAACTAAAGTTCCACATTTCTGGAACTATTCCCCTGAAACTTTTCCACATGTTCTCTAATATCTTCATTTTCCTAAAGTGTGGATGCAATACTTCAGTTGAGGTCAAACTAGTGTTTTGTACAGGTTTACCATAGCTTCCCTGCTTTTGTAGTATATGCTCCTTTTGCCAAAGCTTAGGATGCCATACACTTTGTTGACTGCTCCCTCAACCTGTTTAGCCACCTTCAATGATTTATGCATATATATGCATCTGGGTTCCTCTGCTTCAGTGCTCCCTAGGAATTGTATTTTTTATTTCAAAAAAGGAATCACTTCACACTTCTTTACATCAAATTTCATCTTCCACTTGTCATCCTATTCCATAAACTTGTCCATCTTCTTTTGAAGTTCAAAACTTTCCTCTTCATGGCTCACATTACATGTCATCTATAAATGTTGAAATTGTGCTGTATGTACTTTGGTCTAGGACAGTAATATATATTAGGAAGAGCAGGTGTCCTAACACCAATTCCTGGGAAGCTATAATCCTTCGATTGGTCTGAAAACTATTCATTAACCATTACTCTCTGTTGCCTGTCTCTCAGCCAAATTTATTCTGATTTCACTACAAACAACTGAAGGAACACTCTATTTGGTTTGATTAGCCAATCACTGAAACATATGGCCCTATATGTGACAACACATCAGCGCTGAAATTCATGCACTATAGTGCTTAATTTTGTGGTTTGCGGGTTGTTCATAATAGTAGCATACAGTCTGTACTTAACCAACTCACAACTTGTAAGAAAATGTCTACAGTAGGATATGATTCCATACATTCTTGAACTTAGTTATCCTAAAAACCTTTTTGCAATTTTAAAGAACTATGCGGGAACAAATATTACTATGTCATATTGCAATTTCAAATGTACTCTATACTGTGTAAAATTTTTGAAATAAAATATTCCTAGCACATTTTAAATGTGCAAAGAAAAATTACCTGAAAATAATACAAATTGAACATAAGGAGAGGGCTTCCTCCTCAGCATTGACAATGACAAGGAATACTGAGGTGAAAAGTTAATCCTTTTAGGGATAAAGCTGTATCGTGTCTTTCCTCAGAGGGAATCAGGAACGCATCGCCTGGGAGGATAGTGGAGACGGGAAAACTTACAACCTTTAAAAAGTACTTTGATGAGCACTGGGAGTTTCATAACATTCAAGGCTATGGGCCTACAGCAGGAAAGTGATACTCGCGTAGGTAGTGGTTTATTTTTGACATTGCAGACTTGATGGGCTGAAGGTCCTCTTCTGTACAATATAATTCCATGACTGTAGAAAACATACAACTTTCCATTTGAAAAGAAACTGAAATGATTTAAACATATACTGTTTCCTGCGGGGTTGTAGCACGTTCCAACTAGTTTAATTCACATTCCTATGAAGAAAATCAGTCAACATTTGTAGCTTTATAAATCTAGTCTAGGCCACAATTGTACAGAAACATGTTTTAAGACTTTGAGATACCTTTGCAGTATTCTTGCACATGTGCAACAGGAGATGTTTTCCAACAGGATATTTAAAATTACAGCCGTTCACATGTATGGAGGGAATATTTTCAAGTGCAATTAAAACGTTTTGCTGAGTGAGATCATGACAGCTCGTCTGTCGTGGCTTGGAGCAACTCTTCTCACTCATTCTTCTGCTCATCACCCCATGATTATGTAATTAGGCTCTTCAGCAAACTTTGTGTGTAATGCTGTAGCAAGAATGATGGGAGGGCTTGCCAATGCTGGGACCTTCCAGTGTTCACATCACTGGTGCCATTTTCAAAGCCCAACTGCTCACCAGTAACTTCTGATGCTGCAACCTGGAAAGCCAACGGTCCACTTTGTGCATAGGAACTGGAGGTGCTGGTGGGTTGGTGGGGCAGGGAAGAGGTGTTGGAGAGGCTGGAAGTCCTTTTTTTCCTGCAGACCTCCACAGGTGGCCACCCCATATGGCCTAGCCAGTCTGAATAAAACAACAGCACTGGGCAATAGTGTGTCCTCAGGTAGACTGAACATTCAGCAGTGTAAGAAAATGGTTAATGATCCTCCACAAGGGTAAATGGTATCATCTTTTCTCTGCTACCTCACAGTGACAAGGTCACCCTGGTACAATTTCAATATTTAAAAGGCATCTGAAAGAGTATATGAATAGGAAGGGTTTAGAAGGATATGGGCCAAGTGATGGCAAATGGGACTAGATTAGGTTGGGATATCTGTTTGGCATGGACGAGTTGGACCGAAGGATCTGCTTCCGTGCTATACATCTCTATGACTCTATGATTCATTCTAATTCTGCCACTGCATTTAAATCTCACTAAGACATGTGGTCTCCAACTCTCTACATTGCAGCCATCATCTCCATTCAACAAACTACTAACCCTTCCTGGTGGCTTGTCAATGCCAACTTCCCTGGAGATATTCACAGAGCACCAATGGATGTTGTTCTGAGAAACCATTTTGATGTCTTGCAGAACACGCAATGGGTAAGCGACAGACAGCCTCTTGGTACCTGCTGTGATTTGAACAATGGATATCTGTGGCATCTGGTTTCCAGGCGAAGGAGAGCAGAATTAGAAATGACGAAGAAATAAGGCAATTCGGTGTATTAATGAGATGCAAATTCATGGAAATAAGGTAGTCATTGCTCAATAGCAAGATTCTAAAGTTGCCATTTAAGTTTTAGTAGAGAACTACAAACATTTTACTTAATGTAAAGATTCTGAATTTTTTTATTCTCTCCATATTGCCCAATACCCTTGCCATTGCTCACACCACACGAGGGAAGGGAAATTTTTACCTTTTGTCTTCAATTGTAGCTTTCACAGAAGAAAAAGCATCACAAATTAATGGAAATCACTAAAGTTCAGAAATAAATCTGTTTGTCTGGTATACGGATCCATAATGGAATGGGTTATATAAGCCTGATTTGATTTAGTTCCAGTTTTGCTGATCTTTAATGTCACTGTTGAAAATTCCATACCTGCAGGCTGCTCTTTGACAAGTCAAACCATGAAACCCTGTGTCAGTACTTTCCCGTTGGTATAGAACAAAAGCAAGTTGAAAATTTTCATGCTGCTGTTGTGATATTTTTGCAAATACATATTCTGTACATATTGCTCTTTATTTCCAAACTCTTTATTTAGTATTGTAATCAAATGCACTGTCATTTAAGCATTCTTTGAAATTTTACTCCATGGCACATTGCATCTAATACTATCTTCATGCTGCACTGTTATATTGAATTCACATGCCATTCAGGAGCTATTTAGCCCCTGAAGCTCAGAGACGTCACAATCCCTTCGTTTATTTCATTTGACACAAAATATCAGAGAATACTAATAGCAACTGCATGTATATTACATAAAAAAAGATATGGTTGCCCAGTAATAAATATATCTTTGTCAAAATTAAAACAATTTGAAAGGTGTATAAAATTGCTCTATAAATCTGCTGTAAAAGGCGAGTTGCGGCAGCAACGAATAGCTTTCAGCAGGTGTTTGTGCCTTGTTTTTCTCAATTGCTTACTTGATAAAGGGTCTGAAATCTACATTTCTGTAGGTGGAATGACTACTTTAAGAAATGTTCTCACCAATTTAGTAATTGGCCTGGGCAACAGGTCATCAGCTCTGAGTTGCAAAAAGACGAACTAAGTCAAAGGCTGGTGAGTTTCACACTGCAACTGTTTGAATTCAGGGATGCATTACCCTTGGTCAAACACATTGCTCAAAAAATTCTATCACTGTGAAGTCAGTCGAAGATAACAGGTGTTTTAACTGTCCCTTAGGTAGGAAAGAACCCCAAAGAAACATTTACAGTCAAAAATCTCTTTCCTCCTGCTAACAACATTCAACTTACAGCAAGGCTTCTTAATACAATCTCTTGGGAATATCCCCAGAACTGAACTAGCAAGAAAGTTGTTGGCTGGATGATGCTAAGGAAATTCTGTCCCTCAGGAGTTAATTGTAATTTACTTACCTTTGACACATCTTAATTATTACGCATTCAACTTACTGCCAAATCTTTTAATTTGTACAACAGGAAAATAACAAAGCCATTCTTTAGAATTACTAATATTTATTGTTATGTACATTGGGGTTTAATGACATGAACACAGAAAGGACTTCAAAAGATTATAATTACATTTCCTTTCATATCGATAGGCTCCTCTGATCTGAGGCATTTCATTTATTTCACTCATTATGGAAAGGAAAGTGATATAATTAAAACTAATTTAAGTAAACACATATTCCAATGTGTCACTTCTTTTATCTTCACAAATCATGCAAAATAAAAAGCATTTTGTTTGACAAAGATACTATGAATATGTTCCCTGCTCTTGGCTTTCATCAGATCCCTCAAGTATGAATTGTTGTGACCCATTGAAACTGTGTATACAATTTTCTCCCAAGTTAGACCTTCACTGTTTCATATAGTCTGGCTGAGTTCAGATAAACTATACAAGGAACAGCTAAAAATACTGCATTGAAACAATTCAAGATATATGACATTCCTCCCTTGAGGCAAGTGCACCTGGAAAGAGGGCTGGATAGAAAGCTGCTGCAGATCAATACACACCGCTGTCTCAACTTCACTAATGATTTAAAAAAGTAGCTGGCAATCTCTGCCTGAGATTTATAGTTATGTCAAAAATTTTTACTGACGCTTAGCTCTTCAAGTGTTAGATGTCTTGATGTGTCATTGTCAGTTCTTGATGCATTTGACAAACATAATATACGTTCAAATTGACAAGCTGTACAACTACTTAGGGTTTACTTTAGGCTTTTTTTTATTTCAATGCCCATAAACAAAATGCGCTGTCAAGTGGAAATCAGGGGTAGTTCTAAAGGATGTGTTGTTTAAAAAAGCCCCTTACTAGCATAAATAATTTTCTGTTGATGTGTTAAGTTTACAGCAAAATGTCTACCTGTGAAGGACATCAGTGTTCATATTTTAAAGTACGCATACACAGATTGGAACTTTTTACATGAGAAGAAATGCTGATCTAGCAACAGAGCTAGCAAATTTACAGAACAATGTAAAATGCTTAATGTTAATTTTTAATTCTATTGTGATGCAAATTAACTAAATTCTGATGTTTTTACACTTTCATCCACTCCACCAGCTCACTCACCATAGATATTTAGATAAGCCATCTGCTCAATCCATTCAAAGTTAACAATAAATAAAATGGAATTGCATCATTATGAAATCCAATTCGTAATATTCACACCACATCGATCAGAAAATAACCATCTCCAACAAAACAACATTCTTTTGATATTCAATGGCACTCCATCATGAAATCACTTTCGATATCCTGGGGATTGCCATTGATATATAGCTGAATTGGATCAGCCATATACATATTATGGTTACAAGAACAGGACAGAAGCTGGGAATTCTGTGGAGAGAATCTCACCTCCTGCCTCCTCGAAGCCTGAAATCAGGAGTGTGTAGAAACACTCTACTTGGCAAGATGAAAAGGCTCAGCCATTCAGGAGAAAGCAGCTCCTTCGATAAGAGATTGGCACCTTATTCACCACCTTAATCCTGATGCAAGAGAAAAATAGTAACATTGGAAAAGAGGGTCAGAATGGCAGGAGGGAGCAGTGAGGGAAAAAATAAACTAGAATTGCACCAGCAAACAAGATGATTGTGACAAAGATAACAAAAAGTCAAAAGTAAACCTTCTGCATCTGAATGGATGTAGCATTTGGAATAAAGTAAAAGAATGAATTGTGCATCTTGAGCAAATAAATATGCTACAATTTCTGTTATGGAGACATCACTTCAGGATTGGTGAACTTGGAGTTATTGATTTTTTCTTAAAAAGTAGATAGATTCTTATTAACTAGGAAAATCAAGGGTTATCAGGGATAGATGGGAATGTGGAATTTGAAACACCAATAGATGAGCCATGATCTTATTTAGAGTCATAGAAATGCACAGCACAGAGACAAATCCTTCGGTCCAACCCATCCATGGCAACCAGTTTTCCTAACTAATCTAATCTCATTTGCCAGCACTTGACCCATATCCCTTGAAACCCTTCCTATTCGTAAACCCAGACTTTTAAATGTTGTAATTGTACTAGCCTCCACCACTTCCTCTAGCAGATCATTCCATACATGCACCACCCTCTGTGTGAAAAAGTTGCCCATTAGGTGCCTTTTAATTTTTTTCCCTCTCACCCACACCTACGCCCTCTAGTTTTGGACTCCCCCACCCAAGGGAAAGACCTTGTCTATTTATCCTATTCATGGCACTAATGATTTTATAAACCTCCATAGGGTCACTCCTTAGCTTCTGGCGCTCCGGGGAAAACAGCCCCAGCCTATTCAGCCTCTCTCTATAGTTCAAATCCTCCAACCTTAGCAATATCAGTATGAATCTACTCTGAATGTTTTCAACTTTCGCAACATCCTTCCGATAGGAAGGAGACCAGAATTACAACCAATATTCCAAAAATGACCGAACCAATGTCCTGTACAGCCGCAACATGACCTTCCAACTCCTATACTCAATGCTCTGACCAATAAAGGAAAGCATACTAAATGCCTTCTTCACTATCCTGTCTACCTGCAATTCTACTTTCAAGGAACTATGAACCTGCACTTCCATGTCTCTTTGTTCAACAACACTCCCTAAGTCCTTAACATTAAGTGTATAAGTCCTGCTCTGAGTGGCTTTTCCAAAACGCAGCACCTTGCATTTATCTAAATTAAACTCCATCTGCCACTCCTCGGCCCATTGGCCCATCTGATCAAGATCCCATTTTACACTGAGGTAACCTTCTTCACTGTCCACTACACCTCCAATTTTGGTGTCATCTGCAAATTTACTAACTATACCTCCTATGTTCACATCCAAATCATTTATATAAATGACAAAAAGCAGTGAAACCAGCACCAATCCTTGTGGCACACCATTGGTCTGTAAAGCAACCCTCCGCTACCACACCCTCTCTTCAACCTTCAAGCCAGTTCTGTATCTAAATGGCTAGATCTCCCTGTATTCCATGAGATATAACTTTGCTAACCAGTCTCCCGTGAGGAACCTTCTACTGCTCTGCCCTCATCAATCCTCTTTGTTAGTTTTTCAAAAAAAACTCAATTAAGTTTGTGAGACAAGATTTCCCATGCACAAAGCCATGTTGACTATCCCTAATCAGGCCTTGCCTTCCCAAATGCAGGATTCCCTCCCTGACATCCACTGATGTCAGGCTCACCCCTCTGTAGTTCCTTGGCTTTTCCTTGCCACCTTTCGTAAATAGTGGCACCATGTTAGCCAACCTCCAGTCTTCCCGCACCTCACCTGTGACTATCAATGATACAAAAAAATGACAAAGCAGGCTGAAGAGGCGGAATGGTCTACTTCCACCCCTATTTTAAATGGTCATACCTGCAATCATGGAACTCTATTCGTGATCAGCAAGAAATGACCAACTATAATGAACACAAATCCTGATCACAAAATGTCTTGACTATGTTGGTCATTGCAAATCAACCAGAGACAGCTCTGTGAAGTAATCACAGACAATCTTTAAAGTGACACCAGTGGGACATAATATACAAGGACAATTCAACTCTCTTAGGTTGCACAAGTGCATGGAGTTCCTTTCTTCTCACCCAGAATTATAAGTAGCTCTGGCAGATGGTCAGGAGGGACCAGGATATGCACAAAAACTTGGGAGGAGTGTATTTCCAAAGTGAGGGAGAAACTGGTCTTATGGGAGCACCACTTCCTGTGGATTGTGGGTAAAATATGGTCATCAGGTGTGAGATACTCTTGTGTTGCTGTATGTGGCACGGGTCTGGCTCATTCCCCAACCTTCATCTGGAGGTCTAAGGTGGTCTTTGTCTGCAGGCACACCATGTATAAAGCTCTGTATAAGAGGAAAAAGATACACTCAACAGCACCCTCATCCTAATGGCCACCTTTGTGTGCTTACACCCTCGGTGTGCAAACACCAACTGTCACTAAATATTGAGGTCCTAGCTGGCTCCAGTGTTAGGAAGGATCTGTTCAGTTATCAGACCCTCTGTTTTATACAAATTATATGCAACTAGTATCTTCATTAGAAAGAAATACTTTTGGTTTTTGATTTGCAACTGCAGGGAATGTCAAATCCCACTGTTTGTTTTCTCCTTATATGCAAAAACTATGCAGAACTGTGCATGTACATAAAGATAGTTTTTATGAATAAGCACATTTTTAAATAAAAATACTCTACCACATTTGCCAACTTGGTCATATGAGCAATACTGCCTTTCTTGAGTGAAATTAAACTGGGGATGGGTAGACAATGTTTCTGTAATCCTTTCACAGTTACAATCTTATCCTGTATTCAGGCAATATGGCATGTGCAATACACACTGAAATAAGTCCCTGCGACAAAGGTCCATGCATCGGCATCATACATCCTCCATGTCAGAGTCGTCCATGTCCCAAAATACTGGGGGTTATGCTAAACTGTCCTTTGTATGTAATGTAAATGCTGATTTCTCACTTTACTAAGAACTTGCTTTGTTTCATATATTCCCCGGGGAGAAAGTGAGGGCTGTGGATGCTGGAGATCAGAGTTGAAAATATGTTGCTGGAAAAGCGCAGCAGGTCAGGCAGCATCCAAGGAGCAGGAGAATCGACGTTTCGGGCATGAGCCCTTCTTCAGGAATCTTTTTTTTTTGGACTCACTGAAATCCTTGTAGAGGGAGGAAGAGAGCTTCAAGGAAGGCATCCTTGCAAGAGGATTCACAGTAGGTTAAAATCAACTAGGAGAAAGTGAGGACTGCAGATTTTTTGGGGGGACTCACTGAAATCCTTGTGGAGGGAGGAAGAGAGCTTCTTCAATGAAGGCATCCTTGCATGAGATTTTAGCCTAGTGATGATTCTATCATGTTACCCTCACACCAAACCCACCTGCTTTTGATGGTTAAATAGTCCTTTATCATCACATGGCATCCTGACTCCAACTATCCTCCTCTCCTCTAATATCTTTTAGCCAATACAATAAGAGGTTTTCAAAGAAAATTAAAGAAACAGTCAATTGTTTTGATCAGGGACTATGATATTTCCCTTGGTTTGCTCGGAGGAGTTTACTCTGCTCTCCTGGGATACCACTGTGCTGTCCTGGAGAGTTGGTAACTGGATCTGGTCAAGGTCTGAATGTGAATGAGGAACGCAGAAGCCAATCTCCCATTCGTGGATTCCACTTAAACTTCTGGTTGCCACAGAGAGGCTGCCAAGACCAACAAGGACAAAAAGGTTCAAGATAACTTCTTCCCTGCTAAAAATCACACAACACCAGATTATAATCCATCAGGTGATAGCGGCGCTCCAAAAGCTAATGTGTTTCCAATTAAACCTGTTGGACTATAACCTGGTGTTATGTGATTTTTAGGAGAAAGTGACAACTGCTGATGCTGGAGATCAGAGCTGAAAAATATGTTGCTGGAAAAGCGCAGCAGGTCAGGCAGCATTAAAGGAGCAGGAGAATCGACGTTTCGGGCATAAGCCCTTCTTTGTACTTTGTACACTCCAGTCCAACACCAGCATCTCCAAATCATTTTTCCCTGCTGTTATTAGACTGGTGAATGGATCTCTCTTATTTCAAATAGTGTTGATCTTGCTTTGTGTACCTCATGTACAGCTGTAACCTTGTATGCTTCACTCTGTCCAGGCACCTATGATCTGTACGTTCTTGTTTGCTAAGATCTGCCTGTATTTTTCACAAAACGAAACTTTTCACTATATTTAGGTACATGTGACAACAATAAATCAAATCAAATCAACACAGAGTCATAGATTCAAACAGCACGGAAACAGATCCTTGGTCAAACCAGTCCATGCTGAACATAATCCCAAATTAAACTAATCCCACCTGCCTGCTCCTGGCTCATATCCCTCCAAACCTTTCCTATTCATGTATCCATTCAAATGTCTTTTAAAAATTGTAACTGTACCTGCATCCACTACTTCCCCAGGAAATACATTCACAAATGAAACCCCTTCTACATAAAAGATTTGCCTCATGTCTTTTTTTAAATCTCTCTCATCTCACCTAAAAAAGTGTCCCCTAGTCTTGAAACCCCCCCTCCCAGGGAAAAGATAACTCCCATTAACTCTATCTATACACCTCATCATTTTATAAACTTCAATCAGGTTGCCTCTCCTACGCTCCTGGGAATAAAGTCTCAGCTCATCAAGCCTTTCTTTATAACTCAAACCTTCCATACCCAGTAGTATTTTGGTAAATCTCTCTGAACCCTCTCCAGCTTAATAATATCCTTCCTATAATGGGGAGACCAGAACTGGAAACATGTTAAAGATGACACACGCACAAAGCAAGCCCACCATCCCGTTGCCGAACATTTTAACTCCCCCTCCCCATTCCACCAAGAACATGCAGGTACTGGGCCTCCTCCATCGCCAAATCCCAACCACCAACGCCTGGAGGAGGAACACCTCTCCTTCCACCCTGGGACCCTCCAACCACACGGGATCAATGTGGACTTTACCAGTTTCCTCATTTCCCCTCCCCCACCTTATCCCAGATCCAACCTTCTAATTCGGCACCACCCCTCATGACCTGTCTAAGCTGTCCATCTTCCTTCCCACCTATCCGCTCCACCCTCTTCTCCAACCAATCACCATTACCCCCACCTTCATCTGCCTATCACATTCTCAGCTACCTTCCCCCCAGCCCCACCAAATGTGTTGCTGGAAAAGCGCAGCAGGTCAGGCAGCATCCAGGGAACAGGAGAATTGACGTTTCGGGCATTAGCCCTTCTTCAGGAATGGGGAAAGTTTGTCCAGCAGGGTAAGATAAAAGGTAGGGAGGAGGGACTTGGGGGAGGGGCGTCGGAAATGTGATCGGTGGAAAGAGGTCAAGGTGAGGGTGATAGGTGAGACTGGGGTGGGGGCGGAGAGGTCGTGAAGAAGATTGCAGGTTAGGAAGGCGGTGCTGAGTTCGATGGATTTGACTGAGACAAGGTATTTCCCCTCCCCCCACCTTGTCTCAGTCAAATCCATCGAATTCAGCACCGCCTTCCTAACCTGCAATCTTCTTCCCGACCTCTCCGCCCCCACTCCCGTCTGACCTATCACCCTCACCTTGACCTCTTTCCACCTATCACATTTCCGACGCCCCTCCCCCAAGTCCCTCCTCCCTACCTTTTATCTTAGCCTGCTGGACAAACTTTCCTCATTCCTGAAGAAGGGCTTATGCCCGAAACGTCAATTCTCCTGTTCCCTGGATGCTGCCTGACCTGCTGCGCTTTTCCAGCAACACATTTTCAGCTTTCATATACCCATCCAAATGCCTCTTAAATGTTGCAATTGTACCAGTCTCCACCACTTCCTCTGGCAGCTCATTCCATACACGTACCACCCTCTGCATGAAAAAGTTNCCTGTTCCCTGGATGCTGCCTGACCTGCTGCGCTTTTCCAGCAACACATTTTCAGCTTTCATATACCCATCCAAATGCCTCTTAAATGTTGCAATTGTACCAGTCTCCACCACTTCCTCTGGCAGCTCATTCCATACACGTACCACCCTCTGCATGAAAAAGTTGCCCCTTAGGTCTCTTTTATCTCTTACCCCGCTCACCCTAAATCTATGCCCTCTAGTTCTGGACTCCCCGACCCCAGGGAAAAGACTTTGCCTATTTACCCTATCTATGCCCCTCATAATGGTCAAAAGGCAAGCAACCCCTGTTTATTCCCTGAAGCAAGACATTTGTTGTTTCTTTGCTTTTCCTGTTGCTTAATAAAAGTTAACATTAAATAACTGTAAAGATGTTGCAACAAGTGATGCTCTGAATTCAACAATTACTAGATGCTATGCACTACTGGGCTTCAGGGAAAGAACATCACTCTGTTCTAACATGGTATGGTACTCAGGACAGGTAGCCTCTGTAGCTTCATTCTTAGACCTGCAGTTCTCACGACAGTTGATCTGATAAGTGATGATGTAAAAGAGGCAACACATTTACGAATATGGTCTTTGATTTCTGTTGAAATTTCATCTGGACCACCAATGTGCCCCCTGAAGCTTTCCATTTTTGTTTCCTTTCCACTGAGTGTGTTTTGAAGGCCGTTCCTACCTAGCAGTGTTTGATGTAGTGCATTGACGGTTTTTAAATACAGCATGGCAGCAAGAATATCTGCCACTGGTCAGTATAGATAACATGCCATGGAGAATGGCATGAGATAACCTGATAGAACTTACAGAGGAAACCCTCCATGAAACACCACATATTTGACATTGCTAATTTCTGAATAAAATTCAATGCATGGTGTTTTCTTCGCTGAAGCATTTGAGTCATCACATACATTATGAATTTTTAAAAATGTGTAGGTCAAACAGGGCATAATCTAATGATACATCACTGGAAATATTCAGTATGTTTGACAAGAAACAAGAATTTGACTGAAATGAATATTTCTTGACATTATTTTGCTAGATTGAAAACATCCATTTATTGCAATGTTTTTATTATCTTCTCTTGTTGATTTCCAAGCTGTAATGAAAATCAAATACCTTGAATTATTTTTCAAATGGTACATTGTAGTAACAACCACAAATAGCAGTGGAACACATCTGCTTTGAAATTGAGATTTTAAATGGTCAGAGAAATTTCACTGTAATATCTTAGACCCCAATTTCTTTTCATTCAATGTAAGACCAATATAATACATGAGCACTGCAGGCATTTTCATTTGGGAAGATCATTTGTATAGTTCGGATGAGAGTGTGGCTTTTTTTTACAAAAATAATGAGGATATTGTCTGACACTTTTGAGTGAGTTTTGTCTTCAATTTCAAACACAGAGTGATAATGAACATTTTACCTGACAGCTCTTGTCCAGGAGATGTTTGAAAGCAACAAAGTGCAGTGCTTCACTTTAATTGACTCTTCAATTGGAAGTTGACAAAGAACTTTGATCAGATTGTGTAAGAAGGTGCAACAAAACATGTACTGCTGATGAGTGCACTTAGCAAAGTCTGACACAGTGGAAGAGGTGACCCTGAATCCTTCAAAGGAGTAAGTGATATAGATACATGAATCTCGAGCACTTGTTAATACATCTTGTATGGCCCATTCATTTTATCTTTCTTTTAGGACTCAT
Organism: Chiloscyllium plagiosum; assembly: GCF_004010195.1. NCBI lineage: Eukaryota > Metazoa > Chordata > Chondrichthyes > Orectolobiformes > Hemiscylliidae > Chiloscyllium > Chiloscyllium plagiosum. The sequence continues at coordinate 86,397,266 of NC_057712.1, read as the reverse complement.
TCTACATTGGTGATTGGCAGATTGTCATTTATCTACAATGCTGCAGCTACTCTTTAGTGGAAACTAACAATCAAAGTCGTAAATTGAAAATACTGAATAGATTACAAGATTTATTAGAATGCAACTTGTTTGCCTCCAACCATTAACGTTCCAATTAATTATAGTGTTTTATTTTTCTGATGTTTGATTCAGGCAACACCAAGATTTTAAAGATTATCAGTTCAATAAGCATGCAACGTTGGAACATCACTTTCAAGTACTCACACTTTGCTTGCCCACATAAAAGTCCCAACAATATTAACTTTCTATTTCTTTAGTTTATTTCAAATACTAGTAAGACTGTTGACAACAACTCAGTCAGTACATGTATTTAATATCCTATGCTAAATGTTCCTGCAAGAAACAACTAATCTTTTTAACTAGTACAGGATTACATAACCATAATGAGAAAATGTTTCTGAACAGAACCTCTGACAATAACTACACTTTAATCCTGAGACACCTTATCCAAGCTTGGTGAATAGGTGTTCTCCCCTTGCAATCTAATTGAATTAAGAATAGTGCAACAGGTCTTCTGGTAGCATTTCACCCAGACGAAAATAAGACCAAAAAGATTTGACACATCCAGCTGTCCTCCATGGGTGTATATTGACAATGAGTGCTGGCATACTATTTGAAAGAAATGTATCTGAGCCAAGGCAACACATATGCCTTTTGGGTAGTGAGTTTCTAGATGGCTGTTAGGTCTGTTGGGCTGTTGGAATCTGGTTTTATTTGTCCCTTTTTTTTAACATGGAGCCTGCTAGGCCACCTGTATGTTTTCTGGCCTGAACTGATCACCCACTGTCTAGCAATAACTTGTTGGACCATCTCAGTGATCCATTTCCACTTTTTTTGGAATGTGGGAGTTGCTGGGTGGGCCAGCACTTATCCCTGAGCTTGCCTGAAGGCCTTCCTCATGAAATGCAACATACATGTCAATGCATGGGAGACATTAATTTAGAAGAAAGTGACTTGGCTAAGTTCTGGATGATGGGCATCAATTCTTTGAAAACAACCATTGGCAAGAGGACATAAGAAGAACAGAACTGGAGAAAGGAATGCCAGCATTCTCGAGGCCAAGGACCAGATCCATATCCTGGAAAGATCTGCCAAATGAGTGGTCAGAGATGCGGCTCCAGGATTAGGCTCATCAATCTGCAGTCCCCACAAGGACCTACAGAACCTACGACCGGTGTCACAGGATCTCCTGGGTGGACAATCATTCTTATTACCAAGTAATTACCACTGCTGCTGACCCGTAATATAATTTTGCCAATAGAATAGTTTCCTTTAATTAAACAGTATTTCATCTCAAATAAGCAATAATTTAAAATTCTAGTTTTATCCTCAAGTTTTCTTATTTCAGTTGAATTATAATCTGCTTGAGAAAATCAACTTCAATCTGAAAAACCGTGTTGGAGGCTTCTTCAGGATTGAAGATGTTTCCGTGTATATAAACCAAAGGAATCAAATTTCCCTCACTCTTAAGTGATATATACTTTGCAAAAACATAGTTCAGCAGAAAATTTACTGAAATCTCATTCCAACAATGATTTGGTAAAACAGAATCGGGAGCATGGAGATTATTTTGATAGGTAAGGAAATGACTACATTGTTGAGTGAAACATCTCCCTCAATATTTAACAAGAGAATGAGGTTTTCAAAGTCCATGAATCAGAGTGTAAAAGGACAATTTGTAAATATATGTGTTTCTCTTCCTACTTTGTTTGATTCTTGTTATGCAATCTTTTAAAGAAACCACAGTAAGGAGCAGCGTTTCCGATATATTTTTGTTATTTAAGGCCAGACATTAAACATTCCAGAATATGGAGGGAGGTTCATGAGAAAGTAGCAACAGGATTAATCAAGTCTTTTGATAATTCAGTGTAAAGGAGCAAAGAATTGGATGATGGAAAATATTAACACTGTTTAATAAAGGGGCACAAACATAAACCAAGAAACTTTCATTAGCTTAATAAGCCGATGTAGGAGCAGAACTAGGCCATTCAGCCTATTGAATCCACTCTGCCATTCAATAGGGTCATGCCTCGTTCTATAATCCTCAACTCCACTTTCCAACCTTTTCCCCAAAATCCTTGATTTCTTTACTGATTAAAAATCTGTTAATCTCAGCGTTGAATATTCCTAATGGCTCAGCCTCAACAGCCCTCTGCAGTAAAGAATTCCACAGATTCACTATTCTCTGAGGGAAGAAATTCTATCCCATCTATGTCTTAAATGTGTCATCCCTAATTCTGAGAGTATGCCCACTAATCCTAGACTATCCTACAAGGGGAAACAACCTATCCAGTAAATTTATCATGCATGATTTCCCCTTCAGGAAGCCATGCTGACTTTGCTTGATCATGTATGTATTTCTAAATGCTCTGCTATCACATCCTTTATAATAGGTTCAAACATTTTCCCAATAACAGACCTTAAGCTAACTGGCCTATTGTTACCTATTTTTGTTTTTGTGGCCTTCCTTTTCAAATAAAATTGCAACATTGGCAGTTTTTCAATCATCTGGAATACTTCTGGAATCTAAGGATTAGATTACTCGCAGTTCATCCACTAATTATGTAGCTACTTTCTTTAATATTCCAAAACACATCTCATTATATCCAGTGGATGTATCAGTCTTTAGCCTAATCAGTTTCCCTAGCACTTTTTCTTGTGTGATAGTTATTGTATTATTTCTCCTCCTCCTTTTGGCCCTCGATTACTTAGTAATCTTGGAATGCTACTGTTGTCTCATATTATGAAGATTGATGCAAAGTGTTTATTTAACACCTATGCCTGGTTTCTTTTTGCCCATTATTATTTCCTATCCTCAATCTCTATGTCCATTTTGGCTTCTCACTTCCTTTTTTAATATATTTAAAGAAGCTCCTGCTGTCAATTTTGATACAAGTTTAGCCTCAAAATTTATTTTCTCTCTTTTTTTTGCTCATCTTTTGTTGGTTCTATAATGTACTCAATTCTCTGGTTTACACTGTTGCATTTGTTACCCCATTGTATGTTCTTTTTCTATCCTAAATTTCCCTAGTTAACCATGGTTGGTTTATCCCCTTCCTAAAATCCTTCTTCCTCACTGAAATATTTCTATTCCCTGAGCTATGAACTAGAGTCTTAAATATTTGCTATTGTTCCTCAACTATTTTTGTTGCTAAACTCCATCCTGAGTTCACTCCAGCTAGCTCTATTCTCACTCCTGTCTAATTACCCTTATTTAAGCTTAGTTCAGTTGTTTCTGACCCAAGTTCCTCCCTCTCACACTGAATGCGAAATTCTGCCATGTTATGCTCACTGTTTCCAAGGGATTTTTTACTCTAACATAATGTATTAAACATGGCTCATTACACATCACTTACTACAAAATAGCCTGATCTCTGGTTGGATCCACAACACTTTGTTCGAGGAAACTGTGCCAAATATATCTGACTACTTCATCATGGCTTCCTCTGCCAATCTGACATCCCCAATCTACATGGAGGTTAAAGTCACCCATAATTAATGCATTGCTTTTGTAATATGCTTTTATTATCTTCTGATTTATTCTTTGGCTCACTGTATAACTATTGTTAAGAATTTTGGATTAGTGGTGCCGGAAGAGCACAGCAGTTCAGGCAGCATCCAAGGAGCTTCGAAATCGACGTTTCGGGCAAAAGCCCTTCGATGAAGGGCTTTTGCCCTAAACGTCAATTTCGAAGCTCCTTGGATGCTGCTTGAACTGCTGTGCTCTTCCAGCACCACTAATCCAGAATCTGGTTTCCAGCATCTGCAGTCATTGTTTTTACCAACTATTGTTAAGAAGCCTATAGACTACTTCTACTAGTATATTTTTTCACTGTTTATTTCTTACCTCCACTCAAAGACTACATTTTCAAGGTTTTCAGATTCAAGATTATTTATTGTTATTGCACTTTCTTTACATGTCCCTTTCCTTCCTGTCTTTCTTTTCAAAATGTTATATATCCCTGAATATTTAGTTCCCAGTTCCTTCTCCTTGTAACTATGTCTCTGTAATGGTTACAAGATCATGCCTATTAACTTGTATTTGTCTGGTTAATTCTTCTGTTTTGTTCCAATTACCATATGCACTCAAATAAAGAGACATTGATTCTTACTTTTTACCATTTTATCCATTTTGACTCTTTTTATGTGGTTTTCTATGCTTATATCCTCTGTCCCTTCCTGTTCCCTCTGGATATGTTTATCTAAATAGCTACTCTGTAATCTGCCAGGTCCTCTTGTTAAATAAGCCTACATTTGGCCTCTCCCAAACTCTCCTCCCGCCACCCCAATTACTTGAAAGTTCTCTCTATGGATCATAGTTATTGGATTCCTCAGGACATTTTCCAGAATGGTTCAATTGAATCTCATCCCCCCAGAACAGCTCCATTCTACCCCATTACTGGGGTCAGTGCCTGCAAATTGAAAGTCAACCTTTGAGCCTTGCGCTTAACTCCTTGACTTTATTTACCCCATACCAGTTAATCTATGCCTCAGGCAGTAATCTAGAGATTATTACCTTGAAGGTCCTGCTTTTTATCTTATATTGGTTTCAGAAAACCGCTATTAGAGGCAAGGTCAAAGTAGATTGACATAGAATGATGCAACATGATCAGAGATAGGCAACTTGGATTTCTGTAGGATCTATAATGTTTGAAAAAGGTGAATTATGCAAAATATAAGAACGGAGAAGTGTCACTATAATTTATATAGATATTCATAAAGGATTTGATGAATCAACACTTATTAATTTACTCCTAGAATGTGGGCATCACTGACCAATATTTATTGTCCATCTCCATGAAATTGGTTATCAAATTAAGATCATGTCATAAAACTAAATGTGATGATGTAGATAGAGATGACCGAATGACAAACAGCAAAGTGTTAGAAGCTGAGGTTGAAGTTAAACAGGGCAGTGAAGTTGTATAGTTTCAACCCACTGAAAGGTGAGCAGATAATTTGGGGAAGGTGTGTGCACACGGATATTAAGGGCCTTAGGTATTTTTTCTTTCTTAGTTCTCCTCAAGTGCCAGTCCTGGTGGATGAAGGTGAAAAAAATAGGAACACAGTTCACTCTGAATCACACACAGGTCACATCATACCTCCTCCCATGTTATTTTTTGAAGACTGCACCAAGATGGTATTGGATAAAGGCTGAGCAAGCAAACTGGCAATCAGAGGTTGTGGCTTTGTTCTGCTGCTGCCAAAAACGTCCTCAGAATGCAGACAAGCTTTTATTTTCAATTCTTATGCAGAGCAGGACAGCACTGCAGGAGTGGAGGCCATTTGGATGCTGCTTCTAAAGTCAGCCAGTAGATTAAAATGCAGCTAGAGTTTCCACAATACTTGCAGGTTTTCCAAAATACTACATAACCAATGAGGTACTCTTGAAATACTGTCACTTTCGGCAAATCAATACAACAAGGTTCCACAAACATCAATGAGATAAATGACCAGATATTTAAGTAAATTTTTACTTTTGTGAATAATGTAAAATGCATAATATCAGAATGAAAAATTGCAAATCATCAGAGGAGTACAATGTGCTACTGATTTAATGTTGCTGACATTTCAACATCATCAAAAGTTATAATCACTCCCAAATTTTTTTTTATTGATGACTTCAGGCACCAGAACAAATCTCCTATACTTTTCTCAATAATGCGACAGGATGCTTTGCATTCAACTCAGGATGTAAATGGGACCTTTATTCAAAATTATTATCCAAAAGACAATAATTCATGCATTAGAGCATGCCTTCAATATTGCATCAAAGGTATCAGTCTAAGTAACGTGCTCACATTTCTGGAGTGGTGATGAACATATGAACTCTGACTCAGAGGCCACAGTGAGACTGGAGTGAGCCAAAGTTGAGATTCTTAAAATAGGTATAGCCACCACTAAATATTGCTAATCATGGTTTATCTACAAAAAAACAGTACAGCTACCTCTGAAATAAAATCAAGACTAAGCTTGAAAAATATATTTGTGGGGGCATTAAGATACAGCATTTTGATTTATAACATCAAGATTTTCCTGACAAACATTGCCCAAATCTCTCCATCTCCAGGCTCTCAGACACCAAATGGGTGGTCAATGATATTCCTTGGGACCACTTGAATGTTGCTAAACTATTTGGGAATTGCCTGTGAAGTTGAGGGCCTCCACAAAATTTCCAAAACTGAGTTAGAGCCAGAAACTTCAGAGCATTCCAATCTATTCATCCTCATAGTTGCCATAGAAATGCTAGACAGACTAAAAGCTTGCCTCACTTTTGGATAAATCTACAACTGACGCCAGTTTCAATCTACAGGTACAGCAGTTCATTGGGTACCTTATAGCCTTCAGGACTCAACAGTGAATTCGACAACATCAGATCATGAAGTCTGTCCTCCATTTTGATTTTATCTCCCCTACACCTGTATCTTGCTTTCATATTCTGTTTTCTGACACAGCTGACGTTTATTTTGCTATTAATTCCTACACTGGACCAAACAGCGAGGCTAAACTTTATTTCTTCACTACAATCATTGCCACTCCCTGTGTCTTTTGCACCATGATGTTTTGATATTTAACCTTGCCTTTGCTTTAACCCATCCGCAACCTTTCCTTTTGATCCACTTGATCCTGTTTCTTTCCTGAATGACATAAAATCCATGGCTTTTCTTGAATTTTGAAAAATTCATATTGGAATAGAAACTTTTAACAGTTATCATTTCTACAGATTTCCATAATGTCCGACCTACAGAAAAATTTCCAGAACTTTCTGTTTTATACATTCTGGTATCCAAACTATCTTTTTAAACATAGCCCTGAATCCCCAACTACCCCCGTGAACCACCTGACTACATCTGACAATACAAATACTCCCTCAGATTAATAACTATATCCGTTAAACCCTGACTAAAAGCCTGAACATGATCTCTGAAGGAATCAAAATGAAAGGGCACAGATTTAAAAGAAGCCAACATGAAATGAAGAGAAAGTTTTTAGATGCAGTGAATTGGTAAGATTTGGGGTGCTCGCCTGAGACGTGGTAGAGCCACGTTCAATGGAAGGATTGAAAAAGGAACCAGATTGTTACCTGAAAAAGAAGAATTTAAGGTGTTAAGAGGAAAAGGTAGGAGAATAGCACAAAGTCAGTTGCTCAATTGATGAGCCAGTGCAGACACAATGGACCGAGTGACCTCCGTCTGCAATGCGACAATGATGTGATCCTGTGATATTTGACATATATAACATTCTTAGACACACAGAAAGCAATATGTTGCTTCTTTTACATTATTGATATAATGTATATATAAGTGCAAGTTGTTTTATCTTATTCCAAAATATAAGACGTTCTTTCAGTTAATTCTGTCAGATAAAGATTGTTCAACTACAATTTCTTCAATGATAATAGTTGAATTATCTTTGCAGCAAGGACCAACATTCTGCATGCAACTCTACAACATAACCCAGACTGTCAGAGCATGATCTCCTTATATGTTCTGCAAGGGTTAAGTCTGTAGGTAAGGCATACATTTAACTGAAACCTTCTTGGCGGCACAACCTTCCCTGTTACAATAAAGTTAAAGGTCACATCAATACAATCTCAGTATTAAGCAGTGTTGACAGTATGTGGACATCAGAGCTGTAATTAAAAACCCATTCAGCTGACTAGGAGAAATGCAATTTGGACCACAGTCAGTCGCTGCTTCCCAGCAATTTATTTAGCTGGGGAACATCCTCAGGCAAGGACTGGAGATGGCAAAATGATCTGATTCACCTACTCTTCATGCATAGGAAATTCAGTTAAAATCCCTAATGTACAGACAAGTTAAATTGATGTTACGGCAGAGGTTGAAACACTCACTCTCACTGGAGGCAATGGTTCAGAAATAAATGACCTGAATTTTTAGTAGGATTTTGTAACTTATTTGTCACCAATTTCACTTTTAAAAAATTACACTTCAGAAAAGCTGGCTTCCCCTTTGTGTCATTGTAATTTTTTCCTAAGCTTAAACAATTTATCAGACGTACAGTGTTGCATATACAAGTGATCGACAGGGTCATTCTGACCTCTACGCATCACATCGAAAGGGTTGTGATGTTCCAGATGCTCAGGACCAAGATTGTTGGTATTTTTATCGTTTGAAATTACGGAAGACCATTAACATGCAACAGATTTGTGTTAATGATCTACATTTGTTGGAAGCTTGACAGAGGAAGCCAGAGCACTTCACTTGTGACCCATGAAGGAGAACTCTTAACCTCTGATGCGGAAACTTACTCTGCTACTGTATACAACTGTTTTTGCTCAATGGATGAACATTTTTACTACATTGTACAATTTTAAGAGAACAAATTTCCAAATGTATGAATGCTATAAGCATATCATTGTTCCACTAAAAAAAAATACAATATGCTGTTTTGTACATTTTTCTTTTAAAATCCTGGCTATAATAAATTGGTATTTTTAGATGAAAGTGTGGTGATATGGTTATGATGCCATGAAATTGTTGTAAGATTTATTATGCTTGCTGTTGAAAGCTTATTCCTTTGATTGAAGAAAGTCTGTTCCAAGAATAGAGTCCACTAAAGATTTCCTTTTGAGGGACGAGTGCCCATTTAACAGCTCATGCACATTATCCATGGACACAAACAGCATCAATTGCACACACCAGCATGAAAAGCAAAGCACCTCTGAGAAGGATGTAATTGATTCTCCATCTTTTTTACTCATCAGGATGACACACTTCAGAGGAGGATACTGTGGTACAACACTGATCAATAATACAAGTATTAGGACATTAAGAATTTATACTATAAGTTTTACATTGACTGTTCAGTTTTTAAAATAGTGAGAATAGTGTGGGAGTTTCTTTTCTGATATGTTTTCAGACACTTTTTCTTTACATGCAATTGAATATCCTTCCATACTGATGAACTGAAAAGTCAGGCTTTCAAAAAAGCCTGACATTTAAAAAGACACATAAATGTAATGGGTATAGGCTTGGAGTGAATCAAATATACATTTAATGCACTGCAAATTGCTAACAGACCTTCATCCAAAGGAAAATATCCATTCAAATAAAGCAAAATGCAGACACTGTGTAAAAGGATTATCAACTATCATTAGCCAAAAGCATTGTACAAATGATACATAGCATTAATTAATTGATACTCAAGACTATTCAGTAATATACTGGGCTTTGGACATATTTTCTTCCATTTTTGGTTTATTTTTGCATCAGTCTTTTTTTCAAAAATGACTAAAAGCCTTTATACAATTAGGAAGACACTCTCGCAGGACCTGGAAAGGAGAACTAGTCTGGTTTACTCTATCACAGGTCTCCAAACAGATGTCAAAGCTCCACAGTAAGTCTCTTACTCAACCTGATTGACTTTACTGATTCTGAATTCTAGATAGTGGACACATCGTCACAGGAGCTGGGAATGTCAGACATAGCTGCCACTTCTTTTTATTTGCCTTTTTGACAACCTAATGTGTCTTTAAATCTGATCAAATTTCTGCTTCATGTTGTGTTTTTTGTGAGTTCAGTTTTACAACATGATGGTGAAGCCTTCTGTTAGTTAAACCAAACACTTAGAAAAGCTCACCTCGCCTTGTGATCTGTTAAAGTATGAGTGACAAAGAACTCCCAAATTCCATTATTTAAAGAAAAAATATCAATTTGTTCTTTAACTCTAAAACTGAACATTAAACAATAACTATTTACAACTCCAAACTTCCTTTCTCCTGACTACTTGTTATCTGCCTCCAACTCTGTAACAATCTACTATTCCAATAACTGCACTTATTAAAATTACATCAACTTAATTTTCAAAATCAGATAGCAGCAGTTGTCTCCAGTGTCCTCCTCCTTTTGGCTGAAGATCTCCCTGTGTCGTCCTTGGTCTTTTGCTGCAAAGATGTTTCATATGAAGAAGGTATGTTTGATAGAGAATGTTTTGCTCGCAGTTGGTCTGGCGATGTCAATTGACTGCTCTGTCTCTGGCTAACTCTCTAAATTCTGGCTTCTTTGTACCCCAAACATCGGATCGTCTCATTGGTTCAATGTTGGCAAAAATAATAATGTTCAAATTTGATTGGGTTTTAGTATCTTAGGGCATAATTTAAATGGATTGGTTAAATTTGAACTGTTGTGAAAACATAGCAACCAAAACCCAGATTACAGAGGAAGAAGTGCTGGATGTCTTGAAACGGGTAAAGGTGGATAAATCCCCAGGACATGATCAAGTGTACCCGAGAACTCTGTGGGAAGCTAGAGAAGTGATAGCTGGGCCTCTTGCTGAGATATTTGTATCATCGATAGTCACAGGTGAGGTGCTGGAACACTGGAGTTTGGCAAAAGTGGTACCACTGTTTAAGAAAGGCGGTAAGGACAAGCCAGGGAACTATAGACCGGTGAGCCTGGCCTCGGTGGTGGGCAAGTTGTTGGAGGGAATCCTGAGGGATAGGATATACATGTATTTGGAAAGGCAAGGACTGATCAGGGACAGTCAACTTGGCTTTGTGCATGGGAAATCATGTCTCAAACTTGATCAAGCTTTTTGAAGAAGTAACAAAGAGGATTGATGAGGGCAGAGCATTAGATGTGATCTATATGGACTTCAGTAAGGCGTTCAACAAGGTTCCCCACGGGCAACTGATTAGCAAGGTTAGACTTCATGGAATACAGGGAGAACTAGCCATTTGGATACAGAACTGGCTCAAAGATAGAAGACAGAGGGTGGTGGTGGAGGGTTGTTTTTCAGACTGGAGGCCTGTGACCAGTGGAGTGCCACAAGGATTGGTGCTGGGTCCTCTGCTTTTTGTCATTTACATAAATGATTAAGATGCGAGCATAAGAGGTACAGTTAGTAAGTTTGCAGATGACACCAAAATTGGAGGTGTAGTGAACAGCGAAGAGGATTACCTCAGATTACAACAGGATCTTGACCAGATGGACCAGTGGGCTGAGAACTGGCAGATGGAGTTTAATTCAGATAAATGCAGCAATGTGCTGCATTTTGGGAAGGCAAATCTTAGCAGGACTTATACACTTAATGGTAAGGTCCTAGGGTATGTTGCTGAACAAAGAGACCTTGGAGTGCAGGTTCATAGCTCCTTGAAAGTGGAGTCACAGGTAGATAGGATAGTGAAGGCGGCGTTTGGTATGCTTTCGTTTATTGGTCAGAGTATTGAGTACAGGAGTTGGGAGATCATGTTGCAGCTTTAGAGGACATTGCGGCTGTTGGAACATTGTGTGCAATTCTGGTCTCCTTCCTATTGGAAAGATGTTCTGAAACTTGAAAGGGTTCAGAAAAGATTAACAAGGATTTTGCCAGGGTTGGAGGATCTGAGCTACAGGCAGAGGCTGAACAGGCTGGGGCTGTTTTGTCTGGAGAGTCGGAGGCTAAGGGGTGACCTTATAGAGGTTTACAAAATAATGAGGGGCATGGATAGGGTAAATAGGCAAAGTCTTTTCCCTTGGGTGGGGGAGTCCAGAACTAGAGGGCATAGGTTTAGGGCAAGAGGGGAAAAAATTAAAAGAGACCTAAGGGGCAACTTATTCACACAGAGGGTGGTGCGTGTATGGAATGAACTGCAGAGGAAGTGGTGGAAGCTGGTACAACTGCAACATTTAAGAGGCATTTGAATGGGTATATGAATAGGAAGAGTTTGGAGGGATATGGGCCGGGTGCTGGCATGTGGGACTAGATTGCGTTGGGATATCTGGTCCACTCTGGGTGGGTTTGACCGAAGGGTCTGTTTCCGTGCTGTACATCTCTATGACTCTGTGGCTTATTTCTCAGCCAAATGTTACATATTTTCAATTTTCCAGTACACTCTGAGACTGCTGGTCAGCTACATGATGGGTGCCTGCAAGCTCTCAGTGCAAAACTGCTTTCACTCGCTCTTTAAGGTACAGTTTACGCCTTCAACTTGGTAGCATCAGGTTTTTAATACCATATCAAACTGGGAATTAACTACTTCAGTGTCACCCTCAATCACTAAATTGTGGCCTCATTACGTTTGATCCTATTTGAGAATTCACTCTTGTATTCGAGTTTCCTCCTGATACTTAATTCCATCTCTTGTGCTACTTTGTTTTGATTATCATCTGAACCCTTTCAGAATATGTTGTCTTATTGACATCTAATTGAAGATGGTTTCTCAAGATTAGTTGCTTTCGTCACCTTTTTCTCTCCAACTACAAGTTACTCAAACAAAATCAGAAATTGCTCAAAAATTCAGCAGGTCAGGCAGTAATTGAAGGAAGAAAGCAGAGTTAATATTTTGAGTCCGGTGACTCTTCATCAAAATGCACAAGTTATTCAATGGTTTCATTATTATAGTTAACTCCCAGTGTCCAGGCATGTTTCTTTCCGAATTGATCTTAATTTGACACTTGTATCGCACAAGTTTTCCTTGCCTGTTATCAGACTATGGCTGGAACTTATTAAGATCTTGTTGCATGCAGTTTTGGACGGCTTTATTATCTGAAGATTTCAGAATGGATTTGAACATGTAATTGCTAGCCAGTAGCAAAATATTTAAAGGAGATAGGCTTCTTTTAACTGCGTTCTTTTGTTTAGGTCTCAATTCGATAATGGTGCTTCTTTAAAGCACACAAAACTGCAGTCAGAATTTAAATTTTCATTTCAGGTTTAAGTCCAAGACAAAGCAATACTGGAATCACATTTGTCCCAAATAAAATCTACAAAGTATCTCTATAACGTTGTGATGAAACATGCATAATACGATATCTATTTTGATTTTATTTCCAAAATAAAGGCAGATAGATGTTGGCTATTATTAATGATCTAGTGGTATCATTGTTTCGATGATAAATCAAGATACTCAGCTAATGTTCTGGGGAACCGTGTTTGAAATCCACATGGCAGATGCTGGAATTTGAATTCAACATAAGTATCAGGAATTAAGAATCTACTGATGACCATTGTTGATTGTTAGGAAAAACCCAACACGTTGCTTACATCTTCCGGGAAGGAAATCTGCTATCCTTACCTGGTCTGGCCAACATGTGACTACAGAGCCACACCAGGTGAGAACCAATGTGGTTGTCTCTCAACTGATCTCTAAAATGGTCTAGAAAGTCATTCTGTTGTATCATTCATTACAAAGTCTTAACAAAGAAATGATATCAGATGGATTAGCTGGCATTGACTGCGGTGCCAGAAAAGACAACAGCAGAAATAGCCCTCTTCACTAACATCAGGGGCTTGTTGTCAAAATTGGGAGAGCTATCTCACAGACTAGTGAAACACTTGACATAGTCATATTCATGGAATCATACAGTACAGACAATGTCTTACCACCATCAGCATCCCTGGACATATCCCATCCCATAGAGGTGGTATACAATCTGGAGGGAGTTGCCCTGGGAGTCCTCAACATTGACTTCAGATCCCATGAAGTCTCATGGCATCAAGTCAAAAAATGGACAAGGAAACCTCCTGCTGATTACCACATATTGTTCTCTTCTCACTGATGAACCAGTATTCCTCCACATTGAACAACACTTGGAGGAAGCACTGAGAATGGCACAGATGCAAAACATACTCTGGGTGGGGGATTTCAATGTCCACCACCAACTGTGGCTCGTCAGCAGTACTACAGATTGAGCTGGTTGAGTCCTAAAGGACAAAGTTGCTAGACTGTGTCTGCATCAGGTGTTGAAAGAAACAATAAAGGTGAAAAACATACTTGACCTCATTCTTTTCAATCTGCTGGCTGCAGATTCAACTGTTCATGACAGTATTGGTAGGTGTGCTGAAAATGTGTTGCAGGAAAAGCGCAGCAGGTCAGGCAGCATCCAAGGAGCAGGAGAATCGACATTTCAGGCATGAGCCTTCTTCAGGAACCCTCCCATGCCCGAAACGTCGATTCTCCTGCTCCTTGGATGCTGCCTGACCTGCTGCACTTTTCCAGCAACACATTTTCAGCTCTGATCTCCAGCATCTGCAGTCCTCACTTTCTCCTAGTATTGGTAGGTGTGACCACTGAACTGTCCTTGAGGAGATGAAGTCCCACTTTCACATTGAGAAAAACCTCCATTGGGTTGTGTGGCGTTATCACCGAGCTAAATAGATTAAGATTTCAAACAGGTCTAGCAACTCAAAACAGAGTATTAGTGAGGTGCTACAGGACATCAACAGCAGCAGAATTGTACTCCAACATAATCTGCAATCTCATGGCCTCGCATATCCCCAGTTAATCATTATCATCACGCCAGAGGATGAACCCTGGTTCTCTGGAGACTGCAGTGGAGGGGCATGCCAGGAGCAATGCCAGGCATACCTAAAAATTAGGTCCCAACTTGGTGAAATTACCAAATGATCCCACAACCAAACCACCAGAGCAAATCCTGCAGTCCGGTCACAAATAATCGTGAATGGTAATGGGCAAATAAAAAAAACTCACTGGAGGAGGAGGCTCCACAAAGATCCCCATCCTCAATGATGGAAGAGCCCAGCACATCAATGCAAAAGATCAGGCTGAAGCATTCACAGCAATCTTCAGCCAGAAATGCAGAGTTGATAATCCATCTTGGCCTCCTCCAGTAGTCCCCATCATCACAGATACAAGACTTCAGCCTACTCAATTCACTTCACATGTTGGAGGAACTGACAATATTCCAGTGATAGTATTGAAGGTTTGTGCTCCAGAACTTGCCGTTCCCCAGCCAAGCCGTTCCAATACAGTAACAGCACTGGCATCTACCTAACATTGCAGAAAATTGCCCAGAATGTGCTGTACATAAACAACTGAACAAATGCTACCTGGCCAATTACCACTAAATCAGTCTACTCTTGATCATCAGTAAAGTGATGAAATGTATAGCCAACAGTGCGATCCAATAACACCAGTTCAGAAATTACCTGCTCAATGATGTTCACTTTGGGATCTGTCAGGGCCACTCCAATCCTGACTTCATTACAGCCTTGGTTCAAACATGGAAGAAGAGCTGAATTCCAGAGGTGAGGTAAGATTTACAGTCCTTGAAACCAAGGCTGCAATTGACCAAGTGTGGCATCAAGGAGCCTCAGCAAAACTGGAAACAATGGGAATTGGGGCAAACTCTTTGGTGGTTGGAGTCATTCCTAGCTCATAGGAAGCTGATTGTTGAAGTTGTTGAAGGTCATTCTGGATCAGTAGGTCAGTCATCTCAGTTCCAGGACATCTCTGCAGGAGTTCCTCAGGATAGTGTCCTTGGCCTAGTCAGCTTCAGCTGCTTCATCAATGACCTTCCCTCCATCATAAGGGCAGAAGTGGAAATGTTCATTAACAATTGCACAATATTCAGCACCATTTGCAATTGCCCATGTATTGAAGCAATCCATGTTCAAATGCAACAAAATCCAGACAATATCCAACTTGGTATGACAACTGGCAAGCAACGTTTGGACTACAAATGCCAGGCCATGACCATCTCCAATAAGAGGCAATCTAACTATCATCCTTTGACATTGAATAGTCTTACCATCACTGAATCACCAATCATCAAAATCTTGGGAATTACCATTGACCAGAAACTCAACTGGACTCACCACGTAAACACAATGTCCACAAGAGTATGTCAAAGGGTAGAAATATTGCAATGAGTAACTCACCTCCTAACTCACCAAAACCAATCCACCACGCAATAGTCAGGAGAATGATGGAATACACCACGTTTGCTTTGATGAGTGCAGCACCAACAATACTCAAGACACTTAATGCATCCAGGACAAAGCAGCCTGCTTGACTGACACCACATCCACAAACATCTACCAATGATGCTCAGTAACAGGTGTGCAAACTATGTACAAGATGCACTTTGAAATTCACTAAAGATCCTGAGACAGTACTTTCCAAACCTTCAACCACTTCCATCTGGAAGTACAAGGACATTAGATGTATGGGAACACCACCACAAGCAAGAACCCCCAAGCTATTCACCAACCTGACTTGGAAATATGTCATCAATTCTTCACTATCACTGAGTCAAAATCCTGGAATTCCCTCCCTAAGAGCATTGTGGGTCTATGTACAGCACCTGGACGACAGTGTTTCAAGAAGGCTGCTCACCAGCACCTTCTCAAGGACAACTAGGGATGGGCAATAATTGCTGTCTAGCCAGTGATGCCCTTGTCCCATGAGTGAATTTTTAAAAAATCAAAACTTCAGACAATACTCAAGGTCTGGCCTCACCAAGGTAACTATACAATAAAATATAGCACATGAACAGGCCCTTTGATCCACAAACTCTGCAAAGATTCTTAATCCTTATTTAGGCTGGCTACTTATTGCCCTTATGTGGTATCTACTCCCCTGTTCACCTCATGTTCATGTGACTATTAAGATATGCCTTCATGATTCTTAAAGTGCCTGCTTCCATCACTTCACTGGCAGTGCCCTCCTGGCACATGCCACTCTGTGAAAAAGTTTCCCCTCACTTCTCCCCTAAACATTCCCCCTCGCACCTTGAACCTGTGCCCTCTTGTCATTGACCTTTCCACCCTGGGAAAAAGCCGCTGGCTATCCACCCTATCTGTGCCTCTCATAATTTTGTAGACCTCTGTCAAGTCGTACCTCAGGCTTTATCTTTTCAGTTAATCCAATCTGAGTTTATCCAATCTTTCCTCATGATTAAAACCCTCTAAACCAGGCAGCATCCTAGTAAAACTTCCCTGCACCCTGTCCAAAGTATCCTTCTAGTATTGTGGTGAGCAGAACTGCTTGCAATACTTCAAATATGGCTTAATTAAGGTTTTGTACAGTCGTAACATAATTTGTCAACTTTTATAATCAATGCCTGGCAGATATACATCCGTACTCCTGTGCTTCTTTTTGAAGATCAGAATGTCACACTGAGCCAGAAACCTTAATGCATCAATTCGAAAAGGACCCCTGACTGCAGTCGAGCAACTGGAAACCTCTGCAGTATTAATGGAGAAGATATTTGTACTTTTTCGGTTATGACAAAATAAACAGAGCACACCCATTAATTTTGTTGTGTCTTTAGCTCAGAAGAAGAGTCTAGTTCTAAAAGGAAAAGGTTTTCTCTTGGCAGTAGATTTTTCAGTTCAGTTCATTTCAGGAGAACCAATCACTCTCAGCAAAAGTATTTCTTGTTCATGGAGCTTCCAAGCCAGGAGAGTTTGGAATGGAGATCTTAAAAAGAACTGAAAAAACATTAAGTCATCAGAATTGCAACTGTACTTGCCACCAGACTTGGAAAGGAATTATAAAATTCTCTCTACAGTTCAAGAAAAAGAAACTGGCAAGCCTCAGTTAATTAAAGATTTAAAAGTTGAGTAAGCAACAATTTTTTTTAGGATTAATCTCTGGAAGGATGGTGGTGGGAAACCAGATGAAATTTAGTTCTGATGTTTGTGTTGACATCTTTCCACCTGTCATATATATTTATATAACGCTTTGTTTGATTGTTTTTCTTTCTTTTATGTAATAAACTTACTTTCTTTTTGTTTAAGCACAACCACATTCCGGTGAATATATTTCCATGACAAATCACCATGGTAACCAACTACAAAAAGTAAATATATGATCTATCAAGCCAGGTTTTATTCTGAGATCTGATTTGTCCAATGATACCATAACTGCAATCATAACAGTATATACAAACTAGCTTCGTATTTTTGACAAGGGCTTAGATATCAACCATTTAGAAGTTCTTTGATCATTGAAAATGAATGACCAGAATATTCCATTGAAAATAAATTGTTGGAAAATGCGACACACAAGTCCCCAATAACTATTTCTGATAAGCAAAACCCTCACAGGAGTATTTAATAAATGCATTATCCCTCAAGATCTTGAAACTCTGAAATCTGTTCTGACATCTGGAGTCATCTTATAATGAATTTTAAAAATCAATTATTCAGGAGTGAACACTTGAACTAATTTTTCACTGCCCATCATCATGATGAGAAGTCTTTGCACTAGGGAATGCTACATATTTTACCTTTCAACATGCATTCGCAAGTTAGAGTTAGCAAAGCCTTAAAACAGCAGCTTTATTTTACTCTGTCCAATCATTCCTTCGCTTTGACATAATAAAGGTGCAGTTTTACTGACAAATTCTCATGCTAATTAGTTTCAAAATGCTCATTTCCAGCATCAAGTTAAAGATTGTTTCTGATCCAGGAAAAAAGATTGATGTCACTTATTAGACTCTTATTTTACACTTCGACTCGCACAGAATTGCAGATAAGTTTTATTAATCTGCGCTTTGAGTTGCTTTGTGAGACTTCTCTTTAAGTTGTCAGAATGGGCGTGTTAAATTTCCAGACGCTTCGGGTGAATTATGTTTCTGAGAAGTTGAACTGAAAAGCAAAACTATTGGGCAGATTGTGAGAAATGTCATCATCAAACAGGCAACACCCTTCCATCTCCAACCTGTCACTATTGCTTTTCTCAAATTTATGTTGCATTTAAGAAACAATGGTCCTGATTTGTAAGCTCTCATCTATATAAAAGATTGTTCTAAAGTAATTTCTTCAGAAAGAACTTCAATTAGTCATTTTTACTCTGCTTTAGTTACATGAAAAGCCCTTCTCAGAGATATTTTCTGGATGCATTTTCAGTCACAGCTGACAAGATCAAACTTTGGATGCAGAAGATCTGATTCTTTCAAAACTGCATCAGCTGACGGTGAAGGAGGACAAACCATTACAATCAGAATTGAAAACTTTTAGGTTCTGCAGAGACCAGCTCACTGTAGAGGATTGCATATTATTATGGGGAGCAAGAGCGATTGCCCAGGCAAATATCATTGCCAAAGACTGGCTGAAATCTGCCAGAGCATTCCAAGGGTCTCCAAAATGAAGATGTTGGTAAGAAGTTATGTCTGATGGCCAGGATTGAATGCAGACATAACCATGTTAGTGGGGCAGTGCCTAGTGTGCCAACAAGAACAAAAATTACCATCGACACTATCCCACATCACGGGAATGGTCGATTAAACCTTGGACTCGGTTAAACATCGACTGTGCAGATCCTTTCATGGGCTCAGTGTTCTTAGTCATTGTAGATGCCCACTCAAAGTGATTGGATGTGCATAGACTTCATTCATCAAACATTGGGATGATGATAGAAAAACTGTGCGCATCTTTTTTGAATATACAGAGACCCGGAAGTGTTGACAGATAATGAGCCAACCAGCAGGGAATTTGGGATTTTCCTAAAGTCAAATGGCACTCGACATAGAACAGCCCCATACCACCCATCATCCAAGTGGTCGTGAAGAAATAACCTATAGATTAACTAGAGAACAAACTCTCCTGGTTCCTAATGGATTATTGGACCACCCAACATGCAACTACAGGGTTAGTTCCAGGAGAATTGCAAATGGGTGAAAGACTCCCCACCGAGTTAAATCTGATATTTTCAGATTGGGGGGGGGGCGCTGGTAAACAGCTTCAGGAATGCTTATGCTGGATACAAGACTCCACCAAGTGAGAGAAATAGCTTGATATAGGAATTAAGTATGGTGTAAGAACCACAGAAATGGCCCGGCATGGGTAACAGACATGGTCAACGTAAGGCTAGGACCAGTGACATATAAGGTGAGGGGAGGGACAACAGCCCTGAACAAGCACGATGACCATCTGATAGCCACAAATTTACAAACAGTACAGGAGCAAAACATGCCCTGGCTGTCGGAACAGTCAATAACCCATGGATTCACCCTCTCTGTCAAGCATTGATAAGTCCTCTGTATTAGAGATGGACATGACAGCTGTAGCTGCCTCAATACCTTTGCCACTGGAAAAAGAAAGTGACAATCTACGAAGCACTCCTGGCCACAAGAGGCAAGCTCCTGTGTGTTACATGCCAATTATGTCGGATGCTGGAGTAGTAGGAACCTAACCCAGTGCTAAAACTCTCCAGGAGACTCTCCAAGAAAAAGGACCAACTTATGTCCTTATATTCAGGGAGGATGAATTGTAGTGATTGCAACAAGGTCAGCTGGATGGACCACTTAGAATATGAGTTAGACAATAGACAATAGATGCAGGAGTAGGCCATTCTGTCTTTCGAGCCTGCACCACCATTCAATATGATCATGGCTGATCATTCTTAATCAGTATCCTGTTCCTGCCTTATCTCCATAACCCTTGATTCCACTATCCTTGAGAGCTCTATCCAACTCTTTCTTAAATCCAATCCTTTAATAATCTTATATGTCTCAATCAGATCCCCTCTCAGTCTTCTAAACTCAAGGAAAGTAGAAATTTATAAAATGTTATATGGATTGACTGCCTGCAGATTATGTGCTTGGGTTCATGTCACACTGCGCTGCACTCTCTCAATAGCCAGAATGTCTTTCCTCAAATTTGGAGACGAGAACTGCACACAGTACTCCAGGTGTGGTCTCACCAGGGCCCTGTACAGCTGCAGAAGAACCTCTTTGCTTCTATACTCAATCCCTCTTGTTATGAAGGCCAGCATGCTATTAGCCTTCTTCACTACCTGCTGTACCTGCATGCTTACCTTCATTGACTGGTGTGATCCCTTTGTACTGCCCCTTTACCTAAATTGATTCCACTTAGGTGGTAATCTGCCTTCCTGTTCTTGCCACCAAAGTGGATAAGGATCCATTTATCCACGTGAAAGTGCATCTGCCATGCATCTGAGCACTCACCTAACTTGTCCAGGTCACCCTGTAATCTCCTAACATCCTCATCACATTTCACCCTGCCACCCAGCTGATGAAATTTGCGAATGTTACTGCTAATACCATCTTGTATATCCTGAAGATAGATTGTAAAAAGCTGCGGTCCCAGTACTGATCCGTGCGGTACCCCACTGGCCAGTGCCCGGCATTCCGAAATGGAGGGGTGGAGGAGTGTGGAAGGATGAGAGAATGCAGGCTGCAGCCCTATGAAGCAGGGGGAGGGCTTGCAGTTCGCCTGTGTGGGGATGTGGGAGACTACAGGAGCCTGGTGGGCAAGGGCTGGCCAGAAAGGCAGCTGGAGGGACGGAGGGAGGGAAGCACGCACGGAGGAGGAAGAGCAAAGAGAAAAGAGAAAAAAAAGCCAAAGGGGATAAAGAGAAAGAGCAAGAAAGAAAATGTGGCTGGCCAGCACGCCTTGAAGTAGGGAGAAAAGGCAGGGGCCAGCACCTACGGCCATACTAGTCTGAAAACGCCCGATCTCGTCTGATCTCGGAAGCTAAAC
>NC_057712.1:86372158-86374478 GCF_004010195.1 Chiloscyllium plagiosum | reverse complement strand
CCAATACCATCCTGATTCTCCCAGTCTACTTGCATGTTGAAATCCCCCATAACAATTGTAGTAACATCTTTGCGACAGGCCAATTTCAGCTCCTGATTCAACTTACATCTGACATCCCGACTACTGTTTGGAGGCCTGTAGATGACTCCCAAGAAGGTCTTTTTACCCTTAGTATTTCGCAGCTCTATCCACACTGACTCTACATCCCCTGATTCTAGGTCGCCCTGCGCAAGGGACTGAATATCATCCCTTGCCAACATGGCCACCCCACCCCCTCTGCCCGTCAGTCTGTCCTTACGATAGCATGTGTAGCCTTGAATATTCATTTCCAGGCCCTGTCCACTTGAAGCCACATTTCAGTTATCCCCACAATATCGTATCTGCCAATTTCCAAAAGAGCCTCAAACTTATCCATCTTATTTCTAATGCTTCATGCATTCATGTATAATATTTTTAATTTGTTACTGCCCTCATCCTTCCCATCAACTCCTATGTCACTCATCCTTACAGCATGATTCCTTTTCTGCCTCATTGATACAGTTATCTTTCTTGATTTCTCTTGTTCTAACTTTCCCTTCAATTTCCTTCTTAAACATCCAGTTTGTCCCCTCCCCCCCACTACTTAGTTTAAACGTAGCTGTGTTTCAGTAGCAAACCTGCCTGCCAGAATGCTGGTCCCTAACCTGCCCCTGATTTGGGCTGTAAACCTGGTTCAATCCAAGAGCCCTGGCTGACAGACATAAAGAGGAATATCAGAGATTCTGACACCCTGAGAGCTGACTCTGAAAAGGTTGTACTTGAGTCAAGGACTGTTCACATGCAAATAAAGGGTGACTTGGTGACAGGATATTGGCCTTTTGGAGTTATTTCACAGAGCATTTCCAAATTTGAGTCCAGAGTTCAAAAATAACAACTGTGGAGCAACAATTTCTAAATTTGGCCTTACATAGAGTTGTAGACTCAGAGAGATGTGCAGCATGGAAACAGACCCTTCAGTCCAACTCGTCCATGCTGACCAGATATGTCAACTAATCTAGTTTTATTTGCCAGCACTTAGCCCATATTCCTCTAAACCCTTCCTATTCATATACTCATCCAGATGTCTTTTAAATGTTGTAATTTTACCAGCCTCCACCACTTCCTCTGGCAGCTCATTCCATACACGCACCATGCTTTGTGTGAAAAAGTTGCCCCTGAGGTCCCTTTTAAGTTTTTCCCCTTCACCCTAAACCTATACTCTCTAGTTCACACTAAGAACGTAAGTAGCATTTTAAAAAATCTTGATTTCTTCTTCATTGACCTACATATATTGTCAGTCCATCAGTATCTCAATTTTGCTCAAATCCATCCATTGTTATATCCTTCCCTATTTCTGTGTCCTTCTCAAGTCCTACAAACTATCAAGAATTCTGCATTCCTCCAACTCTAGTATTCCGTGCATCTCCCATCTCTTTTACCACACTATTGGTGACTGCAGAGAGGTGATGGGTATCTGCTCTTCATAAAGATAGGAGCTGTTGTTTCTCTTATCACTCTTTGCCTCCTATTTGCAAACCAATTTTTGAACTCAGTTTTCCCATTTTCCTTAGATCCCATGGCCTCTTAATGCTTGGATCAGCCTTCCATGTGGGACCTTGCCAAAGGCTTTACTGAAGTCTTCATAATCCACAATAATTGCAGTACCCTCTGACTCAAGATTGGGATACAGACACCTTCAACATCTTATCTGGCTGACACCAATTGTTACAGTTAACCTGAGAATGTAACTTTTAAAAAAAGTTTTGTGATTTACATATGAAACAAGTTAAACTATCATGGTCATCCTAACAGATGAGAGACTTAACAAACAATCAAGGTATTTTTCAATGTATAATTTCAGTTACATCACCCTATAAACTTTTGCTATAAATTTTGTGTCTTACAGTTGTGTACTCCACAACCACCTGATGAACGAGTTGCAGGTAGATAGGATAGTGAAGAAGGCGTTTGGTATAAGACCATAAGACATAGGAGCGGAAGTAAGGCCATTCAGCCCTTCGAGTCCACTCCGCCATTCAATCATGGCTGATGGGCATTTCAACTCCACTTACCCGCATTCTCCCCGTAGTCCTTAATTCCTTGTGACATCAATTTCTGCCTTGAAGACATTTAGCTTCCCAGCCTCCACTGCACTCTGTGGCAATGAATTCCACAGGCCCACTACTCTCTGGCTGAAGAAATTTCTCCGCATTTCTGTTCTGAATTTACCCCCTCTAATTTTAAGGCTGTGTCCACGGGTCCTAGTCTCCTCGCCTAACGGAAACAATTTCCTAGCGTCCAC
>NC_057712.1:86307978-86372143 GCF_004010195.1 Chiloscyllium plagiosum | reverse complement strand
ACTAGCACTCCCAGATCCCTTTGTACTTTGGCTTTATGAATTTTCTCACCATTTAGAAAGTAATCCATGCTTGTATTCTTTTTTCCAAAGTGCAAGACCTCGCATTTGCTCACATTGAATTGCATCACCCATTTCCTGGACCACTCCTCCAAACTGTCTAGATCCTTCTGCAGCCTCCCCATTTCCTCAGTATTACCTGCCTGTCCACCTAACTTTGTATCATCGGCAAACTTCGCTAGAATGCCCCCAGTCCCTTCTTCTAGATCATTAATATATAATGTGAACAGCTGCGGCCCCAACACTGAACCCTGCGGAACCCGCTTGTCACCGGCTGCCATTCCGAAAAAGAACCTTTTATCCCAACTCTCTGCCTTCTGTCAGACAGCCAATCCTCAATCCATACCAGTAGCTCACCTTGAACACCACGGGCCCTCACCTTGCTCAGCAGCCTCCCGTGTGGCACCTTAACAAAGGCCTTTTGGAAGTCTAGGAATGCTTTCCTTTATTGGTCAGAGTATTGAGTACAGGAGTTGGGAGGGCATGTTGCTGCTGTAAAGGACATTGGTTAGGCCACTGTTAGAATACTGCTTGCAGTTCTGGTCTCCTTCCTATCGGAAAGATGTTGTGAAATTTGAAAGGGTTCAGAAAAGATTTACAAGGATTTTGGAGGATTTGAGCCACAGGGAGAGGTTGAATAGGGCTTTTTTCCCTAGAATGTAGGAGGCTGAGGGGTGATCTTATAAAATCATGAGGGGCATGGATAGGATAAATAGAAAATGTCTATTCCCTGGGGTCGGGAGTCCAGAACTAGAGGGCATAGGGTGAGAGGGGAAAGATAAAGAAGTGACCTAAGGGGCAAATGTTTCATGCAGAGGGTGGTATATGTATGGAATAAGCTGCCAGAGGAAGTGGTGGAGGCTGGTACAATTGTAACATTTAAAAGGCATTTGGATGGGTATATGAATAAGAAGGGTTTGGAGGGATAAGGGCTGGTTGCTGGCAAGTGGGACTAGATTAGGTTGGGATATCTGGTCGGCATGGATGAATTGGACTGAAGGTTCTGTTTTTATGCTGTACATCTCTCTGACTCTATGACTCTAAATAAACCTGTTGGAGTATAAACTAGTGTTGTGTGATTTTTAACCTCATCAATATATTTAGTCATTTTTTCAAAGATACTCTATTAGTCAGACAGGATCACCCTCTAACATTAATTGTCCCTGATCAATATCTGCCTTCCCAAGTGTTGATTAACCCTGTCGCTCAGATTTTTTTCAATAATTTTCCTTCATTGACATCAGAAGAACTGGTCTGTAATTATCTGGCCAGTTCTGGCTGCCCTTCTTGAACAAAGCAACCATATTAGCTATCATCCGGTCATCTG
The DNA here is from genome assembly GCF_004010195.1 of Chiloscyllium plagiosum. Classification (NCBI taxonomy): domain Eukaryota; kingdom Metazoa; phylum Chordata; class Chondrichthyes; order Orectolobiformes; family Hemiscylliidae; genus Chiloscyllium; species Chiloscyllium plagiosum. The sequence continues at coordinate 86,370,759 of NC_057712.1, read as the reverse complement.
GCACTTCACCTGTGTCCAGCAAAGTATTAAATATCTCTGCCCAGCACCCAGCAATCTCCTCCCTTGCCTCTCATCGCAGCCTGGGATACGTCTCATCAGATTCAGGGATTTATACATCTTTATGTCCTCTAATACCTCGCCTTTTTAATCTTAACGCGTTGCCGTCTCAAGTGAAATCCCCAGCTACAATATCTTTCTTTTCTGCCAATACAGATGAAAGCTTGTCATTTTAGACCTCACCCATGTACTTTGGCTCCATGTGCACATTGTCCCTTTGGTCTTTAATAGGCCTCAGTCTTTCTTATCTCAGTCTTATCTTAATATACTTATAAAATGCCCTGGGTTTTCCTTAATCCTGTCTGTAAATATGTTTGGTGGCTCTTCCTTGCTCATCTAATTTCTTTTTTTAAGCACCACCCTACACCACCACCAATTCCCCTCTCCCTTTCCTGCCCTATATATTTTTGAAGGGCTTCCTGTTTTTAATGTTCTGTACCTAACATAGGTTTCCTTCTTTTTCTTTATCAACTGTCCATATCCCTTGATATCCAGGGTTCCCTGGACCTGGTGATCTTGCCCTTCACTCTTTGAGGAATGGCTGAACCCAAATTCTCACTTTCCTACTTTTAAAAGATTTCCAACTGTAGACTTACCTGTGAGTAGCTGCTCCCAGTCTATATTTGCCAGATCCTGTCTAATGATATTAAATTGACCTTTTCCAAGTTTAGACACTTAACTTCTGTACTCTCCCATCTCTTTCCATAAAGACTTAGAGTTACGGTCACTATTTCCAAAATTCTCATCCACGGACACTTCAACTACTTGACCAGCTTCCTCCCCTAGTATTAGGTCTAACACTGACCCAACCCCAGTAAGACTATCTATGTATTTGCACTAAAAGCTCTCATGGATACACTTTGAAAATTCCATCTTATCCTTTCACACTAAGTTGACCCCAGTTTATGCTAGTCAGGTTGAAATCCCCTGCGACTATAACCCCATTTTTCTCACATCTCTCTGTGATTTGCCTATATAGCTGCTCCTCTATCTCCCTCTGACTGTCGGAGGCCTGGAGTATAATCCCACAAAAAGTAATGACCTTTTGTGATTTCTAATCTCTACCCAGATGGCTTCATTTGAAGAGCCTTCTTGGATATCCTCCCTCATTTCTGTAGTGGTGGTTTCCTTCATTGATAATGCATTTCCCCACCTCTCTGACATCTGTCCCCATCACGCCTGAAATTTCTATATCCCGGAATGTTGAGCTGCCAGTCCTGACCTTCATCTGTGTCTCAGTGATTGCAGCAATATCATATTCACATGTGCTGATCAATGCTGTAAGTTCAACTGCCTTCCCAGTCAAGCTCCTTGCATTAAAATAGATACAATTTAGCTTTCCAGACTTCTGATGTACTTTATAACATCCTTGGCTTCTCAATCTGTTAAAGCCCTAATATCTAAAGCTCTCCCTCCTCCACCATTGCTTTAGCCACATGTTTGTTTAGATTAGATTACATTTAGATTAGATTACAGTGTGGAAACAGGCCTTCGGTCCAACAAGTCCACACCAACCCGCCGAAGCGAAACCCACCCATACCCCTACCCCTACATTTACCCCTTACCTAACACTACAGGCAATTTAGTATGGCCAATTCACCTGACCCTGCACATCTTTGGATGGTGGGAGGAAACCGGAGCACCCGGAGGAAACCCACGCAGACACGGGGAGAACGTGCAAACTCCACACAGTCAGTCGCCTGAGGCGGGAATTGAACCCGGGTCTCTGGCGCTGTGAGGCAGCAGTGCTAACCACTGTGCCACCGTGCTGCCCACCGGCACGGTGGCACATATCTTCCTATTCTCATACTCAGTAACACATGGCACTGGAAGCAATCTGGAGATTACAACTGTATAGTGTTCCTGTTTAATCTACAAAATTACTCTCATTTCTTCTTTTACCCATGTCATTGATATTAATGTGAACCATGACTGCTGGCTGTTCACCCTACCTCTTCAGAATGCCCTGCAGCCCCTCTGAGGCATCCCTGATTTCGGCCTTAGGGAGGCAACATATCATTCAAGAGTCTTGTTTATTGTCACAGAACCATCTATCAGTTCCCTTGACAATCAGGTCCCCTATCACTAAAGCTCTCCCAGTCTTTGTCCTCATCAGCTGTGCAGCAGAGCCAATCATGGTGCCACAAACTTGACTGTTGCCACTTTCCCCTGAGTGGCTATCCCCACCCATCCCAAAAATTATCCAAATGATATATCTGTTTGCGAAGGGGATGGCCATAGGGGACTCCTGCACTACCTTTTACTAGTCTTCCTGGTGGTCACACAATGCTTTTATGCCTGTGTGACCCTTACTTGTGGGGTGACGAGCTCTCTAAATGTTCTATCCATGATACCGCATAGTGACTCCAGCCACTCTATGTCTTCAATCAGGAGCTGCAGCCAAACACACTTCCACCATATGTGGTCACTATGGACACTGGAAGACATTTGAGTTTTATCCCTTCTGTTCCTGTACATCCATTGGCAGTTTCATTTTACCAAATGGATAGAAAGAATTTTAAATTATTGACATAGTGAACAGAAAACCATGTCTGACAGATGTAAAGTGCAACTGAAATGATGGATGGTATATCAGCAAATGTAATGGCAGGTTTCATCTGCTCTAGAGGAGGAGTCATATTCTATTTAGCTATTATTACTCGGAGGAGGCTTTTGAGGGCTAAATAACAGATTATAACAAAACCATAATTGAGGCTCAAATTGACTGTTCATGTGATTTACATTCAGCATGGAGCCAAAGCCTTCATTATGTGCATACTTTTAAACCAACTTCATACTTATTAACAGCACTTGGTAGTGATTTGTGGAGGAACTAAAAGAGGGGGAAGCAAAGCTGACAGGACAGGGAATGTCTATGGTCAGCAGCAATACTTAACATCTAGTATCAAAAGCTATTTCTGAAAATTTGCTCAGTTTTAAACTACAGTCCAAAAAAAGTAAAATAAAAATCTGGCCACTCAAACTAGAAAGTTCGAACGTTTCCCAAATATTACAAAAAAAATTGCTGTAAAGTTGCACTTTGAGGAGATGCTCTTTTATATTCACTCATGGAATGTGGGCATCACAGGCTGAGCCAACATTTACTGCCGATCCTAATTGCTCTTGAGAAGGTGGTGGTGAGCTGCCTTTTTGATCTGCTGCAGCTTATGTGCTGGAAGTAGATCCACAGTCCCCTTAGAGAGGGAATTCCAGGATGCTGACCCAGTGATTATGAAGTCAGGATAGTAAGTGTCTTAGTGGGGATCTTGCAGGTGGTGGTGCTCCCATGTATCTGCTGCCCTGTCCTTCGAGATGGAAGTTGCTGTGCGTTTGGAAGGTGCTGTCTAAGGAGCTTTGCTGAATTTCTGCAGTATCAGTGCTGCTGCTACTGAGTGTCAGTGATGGAGGGAGTGAATGCTTGCGGATGCGGTGCCAAACAGGCAGGCTGTTTTGTCTTGGTTGGTGTCAAGCTTCTTGAGTGTTGTTTGAGCTGCATGCATCCACTTCTCAAATGGGGAGTATTCTAAAACACTTTTGATTTGTGCCTTCTTGATGGTGGATAGTTGTGGGGAGTCAGGAGTTACTTGTGGCAGTATTCCTAGTCTCTGTGTTGAGTCTAATTGAGTTTCTGGTCAATGGTAACCCCAAGGATGTTGATAATCAGGGATTCAGTGTTGGTAACACCATTGTATGTCAACAAGCTGTGGATAGTTTGGTCTCTTATTGGAGACGGTCATAGCCTGACATTTGTGGGGTACAAATGTCACTTGCCACTTGTCAGCCCAAGCCTGGATATTGTCCAGATCTTGCTCAGCATGTCTGGCAGCATCTATGAAGAGAAATCAGAAGGAAGGGTCACCAGATCCAAAATGTTAACTTTGATTTCTCTTCACAGATGCTGCCAGACCTGCTGAGCTTTTCCAGCAACTTTTGTTTTTGTTTCTGATTCACAGCATCCACAGTTCTCTTGTTTTTTATTGTCCAGGTCTTGTTGCATTTGAACATGTACTGCTTCAATATCTGAGGAGTCATGGATGGTGCTGAACATTGTGCAAGCATCAGTGAACATCCCCACTTCTGACCTTATGATGGAAGGAAGGCCATTGATGAAGCAACTGAAGATAGTTGGGCCCAGGACCCTACCCCAAGATGTCTTGAGCTGACTGGCTAGTAAGAGTTTTCCCCGATACCCATTAATTCCAGTTTTACTACAGTTCCTCAATGCCAAACTCAGAAAAGTGCAGCCTTAGTGTCAAAGGCTGTTACCTTCTCAGCTCACCCCTGGAATTCAGCTCATTTGTCCATGTTTGAACCAAGGTTAAAATAATGACAGGAGTTGAGTGGCCCTGGTGGAACCCAAGCTGAGTGTCACTGAGTAGGTTATTGCTGAGCAGATGCTGCTTGAAAGCACTGTTGATGACACCTCCCATCACTTTATTTGAAAGCAACTTTTTCATTGGATGATGATGAACATAAAATAGTTATCATTTATTCCAGTCTCCATTGATTTCTCTTCAAGCTCACTGTTGTGGGTTTTAATTCAGTTGAAGACAAACAGTATAACTACATAATATTAGTGATACAGAGAATATGAGGTAGAAATTTCTATTTGACTGCTCATGTCACCAAAGTCATGAGCAGTAAATATGTAGACTGAGACAGTGATTGAATTGATGGATGGATGCAGAGTTTATAGCATTGGCAGGTGACAAAAGCAAGATTAAACCATCATGATATCTTCTTCATGTCTGCCTGTTCACTCCCGACAGAGTTTTACGATGAGCAGGAAAGGCATCAGGTAGCCCACTTACCATTATACGAAATGAGTGACCAATTAATGTCTACTTAAAGTCCATTTCTGCTTCCACTGGTATTCCATGGACAGTGAACAGAGGTTGATATGGGAAACTCAGTTTAATATTGCTTGGATGTGTGGTAGCAAGCATTGGAGGTGGGTGGGAACAGGTGTTGGTAATAATTCTTCTCCAAGCCCTCTATTCCATCAAAGGCTCATGCTTTAATTACTCCCTTTATTCCGCTGGCTGGGGCCTTTCAGCTTTCTCCTGGTGATACATCTCCACATTACTTTCAATGAGGGTCTAGAGGACCTTTTTTTGTCAGTCTCATGTATTTGCTGTCCTTGTCCATCTGGATGGAAGTGGTCATAAGTTTGGAAGATGTTTCTAAGAATCCTTGGTGAATTTCTGCAATGTGTCTTGTAGACAGTAACACTACTATAACTGAGCATCAGTGGGAGGGAGTGGATGCTTGTGAATGTAATGCCAATCAAGTGGGCTGCTTTGCCCTGGATGCATTAAGTTTCTTGAGTGTTGTTGGAGCTGCCATGTAAATGGGGAGTATTCCATCACATTTCTGACTTGTGCCTTGTAGATGGCATTGCTAGAACAGAGTGCTGCTAGTCATATCATTATCTGGTAGCTCACAGAAGTGGGACTTACTCCCCAAATTGGAGTGGAAGTCTTTGTACTGGACCATGAATGTTCCAATGGACATTAAGTTGCCCTGGAAAAGCAGGACTGGAATACAGTGATTGGGGCAGGCCTATTTCTGCTATTTTTTATTCATTCATAGGATGTGGGCTTCGCTGGCTAGGTCAGCATTTATTGTCCATCCCTAATTGCCCAGGGCACTTAAGATGGCACTTAAGAGTCAACCACGTTGCTGTAGGTCTCGAGTCATATGTAAGCCAGACTGGGTAAGAGTGGCAATTTCTTTCCTTAAAGGATGTTAGTAAACCAGATCGGTTTTCCCAATAATCAACTGTAGATTCATGGTCATCATTAGACTCTTATTTCCAGATTTTTATTGAATTTAATTTCCACCATCTACCATTGTCAGATTTGAATCCAGGTCCCCAGAACATTACTCTGGATTAATACCACTAGATCATTGCCTCTCCCTGCATATGTTGCTCACTCACTCACTCTGTAAAATTCTGTCGAGTTGTACTGTTCTTTTACATGAAATTTCCCCATGTTCAGCCAAATAAATGTAAACTATCAAGGAATCATGCAAATTACATTCAGTCCAACACAAACTTCTGCAAGATATTACTTTAAACAGCATCACATTGGAAATAAGTCTTGCCCACAGAATTAGGCACACCCCAGATCAAATTATTCACTTTTGCAAGGTTCTGCTGATTAGATTAGATTAGGTTACCTACAGTATGGAAACAGGCCTTTCGGGCCAACAAGTCCACACCAACCCTCCAAAGAGTAACCCACCCTTATATTCCCCTATATTTACTCTGAACACTATGGACAATTTAGCACAGCCAATTCACCCTACCTGCATATCTTTGGATTGTGGGAGGAAACCGGAGCACCCGGAGGCAACCCATGCAGACACAGGGAGAATGTGCAAACTCCACACAGACAGTCGCACAAGGCGGGTCCCTGGCGCTGTGAGGCAGCAGTGCTAACCACTGAGCCACTGTACCTGTTTGTGGAGCTTTGAGGGGGTTCTTAAAATTAAGTATTTTTAGGCACAAGACATTACTAGACACTTAAAATTATTTTGTTGAGAGTGTGGTGCTGGAAAAGCGCAGCAGGTCAGACAGCATCCAAGAAGCAGGAGAATCGATGTTTTGGGCATAAGCCCTTCATCAGGAATGATTCTCGACTCTGATCTCCAGCAACTGCAGTTCTCACTTTCTCCTACTTAAAATTTATTAGTTGCCAAAGAAACTGACTACTGAACACCAATAAAACTAGTAAATGGATCAGTATAGATTTTAAAAGTCATTTTCAGCAATTTAAAACTGAATTATTCAAAGGTGTTGAACTATGGGCAGCATGGTGCCAAAGTGGTTAGCACTGCTACCTCACAGAGCCAGAGTCCCAGGCTCAATTCCCGCCTCAGGTGACTGACTGTGTGGAGTTTGCACATTCTCCCAGTGTCTGCGTGGGTTTCCTCCCACAGTCCAAAGATATGCAGGTTAGATGAATTGGCCATGCTAAATTGCCTGTAGTGTTAGGTGAAGGGGAATGGGTCCAGGTGGGTGGTGGGTCGGTGTGGACTTGTTGGGCTGAAGGGCCTGTTGCTACACTGTAAGTAATCTAATCTAAGTAGACACTTACATAATTTGTGATCAACTCTGTCTCAACCATATCAATATTAATAAAGCTGCATCAAGTCACTACTCTTAAATATATGAAGGAATACAATTTTATTTGCACACTTTTTGAAATTACTTGTATAATAAAGCAATCCTTATACGTTTACAATTTGTGCAAAAACCAGCATTCTGTGAACGTATTAATGTTTAATGAACATAGACCTGTTAGGTTTGCTTCAGTTGACTGTTCCAAAACATCAGTAACATTCATTTTTTCTCAGTAAAAAGGCAAGATTTTCAATAGGTCACTTGAAACAGCTCATGGGTCACCAAAAGTGTGTTCTAGAGTCAGAGTTAGTTGCAGAAAGCGATATATACAACAGCGATAAAGCGAAAAAGCAAACTTCATGTTAGATATGGTCACTTTTTACTGTGCTCCTACATGGTTTATGAGCAGTTAGGACTTAGAGAAGACTTTGAGTAGTGAAATAGTTCTATATAGAGAGGCTTCAGAGAGGTCCTAAGAATTATGAAAAGCTAGGAAACACCAGGATGTGTACAATCAAGCATTTTGTATCGGTTGTACAGTACAGTTGTGAAGAGGAATTGAAAAGCGCACAAATTGTATTTGTTTGATGCAGTTGAGCAAAGTTAAAACAGAGGGTTGTGGGGGAGGTGGAACCCAGGGCTATCTTGGTGAGGCTACCTGTGAATTGACAGTTGGCGTTACTCAGGCAAGTCCTGGAGTGCAATTTCCCAGAATCCATGCATTTAAAGACCTAGAAAAGGAGGTGATTGACCACAATGGGAGCAGTCATTGAGGTAGTCCATGACAAAATGGCTCTTGAGAGGGAGTTTTAAGGCTAGATCAGCAAAAGTAAAAAAAAAGTAATACCTTGTGACGTTTAATGAGCTTGTCATTAATACCAAGGAGAGGGAATTGCTGGAATTGATACAATCTGTCTTGATCACACTTGTCGTGCAAAATGCATTGTGGGATGTTTGATCACAGTCTCTTACCCAAAGTTTTCACATGTTAATTCCAAGTGTTAGAATATAAATTGTGCATCATTGAAGATTCATTACTGTTCTAACAATGTATGCTACAGCATATTTTTGTGAGCTCAAAACCATGAAATGTTGCGACTACACTCTCTTATTAAAAACCCTGAACCTTATATTTTGTCTACTTACTTTACTGGTCCCTGGACAGGTTATAAGATAAATTTGGAGGTCTATTCTGAGTCACAACATATTCTAAAACATAGCCCATTATTGTGGTTCATGGAAGATTTCACATGCAGGCAACAGTCAAATAAATCTAAGCACAAATATAATGAAATATTATGAGCAAAAATTATTTCTTCATTTACTCATGGGACATGGGCATTGCTGGCTGGCCAGCACTGATTACCTGGCCCTGGTTGCCCTTGAGAAGGTGGTGGTGAGATTCTGGAACATCTGTAGCCCACGTGCTATAGGTTGATCTACAATAGCCTTAGGGTGGGAATTCCAGGATTTAGATCCAACAACAGTCAATTAACAATGATATATTTCTAAGTCAGGATGACTGAGTGGCTTAGAGAGAACTTGTAGGTGGTCGTGTCCCCAGGTATCTGCTGCAATTGTCCTTCTAGATGAAAGTGGTCATGTGGGAGTGTTATTGAAGTCGCACTCATTCAGGCAAATGGATATTATTCCATCACACTCCTGACATGTGCCATTTTCCAGCATTTGGCCCATAGTCTTATATGCCTTGGCATCACAAGTATGTATCTAAACACTTCTGAAATGTTATGAGGATTTCTGTCTCTACCATCCTTACAGGCAGTAAGTTCCGGATTCCACCATCCTCAGTGGGGGGGAGGGGGTGGTGGGAGAGCGGAGGTGGTATAAGATGCATTGAATTGCTCCCAGGGTCAAGCTAGGCCACATTTCTCACCATATTAGCTCTGCCTGAAGTTCTTTTTAATCAAAATATTAGAGTGTATCATTGTTAGCATGTATTTAACATTAGAAGCACATACAGTATTGAATAAATCATATGTTGTTTTTCATCTACCTCCAACTACCAAACGAAGAATGCCTAAGAACTTGTTTCTTTCACATTTGTTTGCCTTGATATTAGTTTGAGGGAGTCGGTTAGGTAATTGTTTGTATAGGTGGCTTGCAATGAAAATGCCAACAATGGGAGTTCACTTCCTGTACCTGCTGAAGTTGCCATGAAGGTTCCACTTACTGAACCTCCATCCTCACCCGAGGCTTGGTGACACATTGGTCAAACTCTCCACCAGTCATCTCTTTCTGATGAGTGAGCAGCCCTATTGTCCTCTGGGTCTATTACTTTTACCTCTTACGGAAGTTTGAAAATCATTGTGCTACAGTGCAAAGGCATGTATTCAATTGTCTGCTAAAGAATACCAGTATGCATTCATACTAGAGTTCAAGGCATATTTAGGAGAATGGTGGCCTGATGCTGATGGAATCAAACCAAGGCCAAACATGAATCCAACACAGAAAGCAATTTGCTCTCTCACTACCATACATTGTTACAATGCTTAGAAAATAACAGCAAACTTGAGAGAATAGCAAATGCAGCAGCCATGTCTACAGAATAAACATGAGCATTTTGAGCTTGATTTTTCTTGAGCTTCTAAACATGAAAACAACATGGTTCTATCACTGTAGCACCTCAGAACTAATCATTTCTACAGTGCCAGGACAAGGCCTGTGTAGTATTAGAGATTGCAACCAGTGGCTCCTGGTGCTGTGCTTATAAGGAATTTCAGTTTGACTTTACTAGAACCTCAGCACAGTGTTGGAATAGTCTACCCCCATAAATGGAGAAGGGTTGGCGGGGGGCAGTAAAGTTTATAAATTTGTTTCCATTCCATTAAATAATATTGCCACATATCTTGCCACTGACATTATTTAATGGAACCACAATGGGAACAAAATTTATATTTTCTGAAATTCTTCTTTATACAATAAATCAGAACAGGCAAATGAAAAAAGCTTTAGTAAGATTTGCATATACAGGAAGACTAAAACATATTTGCATACAACAGGGAAATACTAACGCATTAACTCTTTACGACATATACAGATCACTGTATAAATGAATTAACAACAGATCAGAAGTGGCCACAATTCAAAGGGCATTCATCAGGAAGAAAGCACAGCTTGGCAAAACCTTTACCTTTGCTATATTAACATGCTGTAGCTGAATTTTTTTAAAATTAATAAATGTGAAATCATCATGTTTTGCCAGGATGTTAAAAATAATTAAAATAATTTTTTGCAGTAATAAAATGTAAGTCTTTGTTTCTAAAACCTTGTAACTATTGGATTAGCACAGTGAATCTAATACAGGAATTGTACACCATCAATACCTTTTACAAATGTCTATACTGTGCCCCCTCCCCGCAACATTTACTTCTAGTACCTAAGTTGAATGAATCCTACCACAATGTTGCGATTCATTTTCTCATCTCCGTTTCAAATGTCCCCCTGACCTACACAGTCAGCAAACCTTGCACTTCTTCACTGAGAGCAACGTCTAATGCTCCTTGCCATTAAACAAATTTTAGGAATATAATTTGAAATTCAAGAGTTTCCAAGAGAACTCAAAAGTAGTTACCAGAATATGATGTTGTCACAATTAAATATTCTGTCCTTTACAAGATAAGCATGCTGAGCCAGTCTAAAATCTCTTTTAAATCTCGGTAAGCACAGAGTGGGAAAGGTAACATCTGTAATGGAACAGTTAACAGGTGAAATGAACAAAGTACTAAGAGATGCACAGTACAGGAACAAGCCCTTTGGCTCTCCAAGCCTGTGCCAACCATCATGCCCTAACTAAACTAAAAGCAAAAGGGAATCTAATCTAATCAAATCTTCTGCCTTTAATCCGTCCATATCTCTCTCTTCTCTCCCTATTCATGTCACCATCCAAATGCCTCTTAAATGTTGACAATGTCCATCACCTCTTCTGGCAGTGTTTTCTAGGCTCCTACCACTGTCAGTGTGAAAAACTTCCCTCACGCATCTCTCTAAAACTTTCCCCCTCTCAACTTGCACCTGTGCCCCCTTATAATTGAAACTTCAATCCTGGGGAAAAGCCTCTGACTATCCACCCTATCTGTGCCTCTCATAATTTCATGGATCTCTATTAAGTCTCCTCTCAGCTGCCGTGTTTCCAATGAAAACCATCCTAGTCTTTTTAACCTTTCCTCATAGCCAATGCCCTAGAGACCCGGCAAGATCCTGGTGAACCTTCTCTGCACTCTCTCCAAACCTTCCATGTCATTCTGGTAGTGTGGCAATCAAAACTGCACACAACATCCCAAATACAGCCTAACCCTTTGCCAACTCTTGTACTCCATGCCCCAACTGATGAAGGTAAGCATGCCATATGTCTTCTTAATCACCTTGGCCATCTGTGTTGTCACTTTTATGGAACTCTGGATCTGCATGCCCAGATCTGTCTTTGGAACATTCCAAAGGGTTCTTCCATTTACAGTACAATTCACACCTAAATTTGATCCTCCAAAATCCATCACCTCGAATTTGTTTGGATTAAACTCCATATACCATTTCTGTGCCCAAGTCACCAATCTGTCTATATCCTGTTGTATCCTCTCACAAACATCGGCACTAACAGTAACTCCACGAATCTTCTTGTCATCTGCAAACTTACTAATCAGACCACCCAATTTTCGTCCAGATCATTTATATATACTACAAACAACAAAGGACCAAAGACTGATCCCTGTGGAACACTACTAGTTACCGGTTTCCATTGTGAAAAACATCCTTCCACCACTACCCACTGTGTGCTATGACCAAACCAGTTTTGTATCCATACAGCCAGCCTACCCCAAATCTCATGTGATTTCAGTTTTTGTAACAATCTGCCATGTGAGACTTTCTCAAATACCTTACTAAAGTCCATATAAACTATATCCACAGTCCTTTCCTCATCAATAGTCCTCATTGCCTCTTCAAAACATTCAGTCAGATTGATGCGACATGACCTTCCCCATACAAAACCATGCTGTCTGACAATAACTAGTTCATTTTATTCCAAATGTGCATATAAATTGTCCCTCAGTATCTTCTCCAAGAGCTTCCCCACCAGGTTCACCAGCTTATAATTTCCTGGATTATCCCTGTTTCCTTTCTTGAACAAGGGAACAACATTAGCTAATCTCCAGTCCACTGGAAGCTCACCTTTGGTCAAAGAGGATGTGATGATAGCTACTAATGCCCCAGCTATTTCTTCTCTTGTCGCTTGCATTAACCTGGGATAGATCCCAGCTGGACCTGGGGACGTATCTACCTTAAAGCAATTTAGGATACCCAAAACATCTCCTTCAATATATTTACATTCTCTAGAGGATTCACCTACTCATCCCTAATCATGTCATGATAAACCAATTGAAACAGGCCCTTCAGCCCAACAAGGCCACACCGCCCCGCCGAAGCGCAACCCACTCAGACCCATTCCCCTACATTTACCCTGCCCCTAACACTACGGGCAATTTAGCATGGCCAATTCACCTAACCTGCAGATTTTTGGACTGTGGGAGGAAACCGGAGCACCCGGAGGAAACCCACGCAGACACGGGGAGAATGTGCAAACTCCACACAGTCAGTCCCCTGAGGCAGGAATTGAACCCGGATCTCTGGCGCGGTGAGGCAGCAGTGCCAAAATTGTTAAGAAGATGAGTCTATTCTAGCAAAGGAATAATTTCTAATTGGAAGGCCTATGACATTGATCAGGAAAGGTTAGCCAGCAATTGGCCTTTTGAGGTTTCAGCAGCCATGAGAATGGAGAGGAGACTTGGGAAAGCTGCCCCTGTGCTCTCTCACTCCTACTTTGAAGACCTGCTGCTGGAACTTAGGGGCTTCAAAATAGTGAGCTTTGCCAAGCACAGGAGAAAGATGATGGGGTGTCCAACATCTCCAAGCAAGTGTGGTTGTAGGTCGAGAAAGTCAGCAACAGGAGTTGCTTTTAGACCAGCTTAAAATTCGAGTCAACTTCAGGATAGAAAGGTTTGAGTTCACATCATTCCAGCCAAATCCACTTGAAACAACAGCCAGTTTGTGGACAGGTCTTGATGTGAACATACAGAAAGTGAAAGGCTCATGGAGCTGGTTATTACCTCTTCACCTACTCGTTCCTTCAGAAAAGCATTTCAAAGCAAATGCAAAGAATATACTATTGAGTGCACGATTAAATGGTGATATGAGTTCAAAGCCATTGCAAAGGGTTAGCAACATTTTCAGGTGCTTGATTCTACATAACTATTAAAGTCATCAACAGGATCAGGAAAACATCCAAATCTTGCATGAGATGTGATTTGACTCACCTGTTGAAACAATGTTCAGTATTCCATGACTCATGCAAACTGTTTCCTTTTGTAGGACATTGGGTGAAAATGTGCAAGAAAGCCAAATGTCAAAATGAAACATCCATAGCACACAGCCTGTCAACAAAGCCCAAGAGGTATCCGAATCCAGTCAATCAAATAATACATGTGCTTAATTTGACAAACTTCATGGATGCCATCAGAAAAGCTGTAACCTTCATCCAAGTGATATACACAAAAAAAGGCATGGATAACCTTCACTGAATTCCAAAACTGACTTTGGTGCAAGTGCAAATGTCATCCCTTTTAGCGTGTGCTCAGGAAACTGGCACAGAGTAATGCAGTCCACACACGATAAGCTAGCCGCTTACAATATGTTTGACATCCCATACACTGGCAGTATTTGCCTTCAATGTCAATGCACCTTCTCATGATGGACACCTTAAACCTTTTATATCATTGATTTGGCAGAACCATCTATTATTGGTTTCCTAGTGTTTACAGATCTGCATATCATTATGATCCACAAGGTATCAAACATGTCAGTTGCACACCAGAAATTCCAAACCATAATACCGCGTCTATGATTTGACTAACCTTTAGTCAGACAGATTTTGTGCTATTGGCAACATTAAAGGTTGTGTTAAATTCAAAAGGTGATGCTTAACCAGCATAATCCTTCCTCCTAAATTCAGCATTCATATTCGGGGTGAGCTCTAGCTAAAGTTGCATTCCATGGTGCAAGACAATATCATCAGAAAGTTGAGTATCATAGTGACTGGTGCAACTCCATTACTTATACTTTGATGAAAGATGGCACTATAAATGTATGTTTCAATCTGGATAACTGAATATCACATTAAGATGATGATCACACAAGATTTTGAACTTGAAAAAGCTTAAGCTAAAGTTCTCAAGTGCTAATTTTTTTTTCCCAAGCTCAATAAGAACAATGGAAATTGGTTGACATACTTTTCCCTAGCGTCACAGGAATGGATAACTTTAGAACACCTTTCAGTAAATATTGCTTCCTCACATTACCATTTTAATTATTCATTTGTCTGGATTGATTTCAACAACACATGGATAGGATCATCAAGAGTCCACCAGGTTGTCTCTGTGTGGCAAATAACATCATAATCCTTGCAAGAACTAATAGGAGCACGATACAACTTCTATTAGCTCATGACAGTCACAAGGTCTTATTTTCAACAGTAAGAAATGTGAAATCAGTGTGAGCTGCTTTGGAAGCAGAACAAAAGAACAGAACATTATTTAAATGGAGGGAAACTACAGAAAGCTGCAACACAAAGTGACTTGGGGGTACTCATACATGAAATACAGAAAGCTAGTACACAGGTGCAGCAGGTAATCAGGAAGGCTAATGAAATGTTGGTCCATATTTCAAGAGGGTGGAGTATGAGAGTATGGAAGTCTTACTGCAAAAGTTATGGAGGGGTGTTTTTCTGACTGGATGTCTGTGACCAGTGGTGTTTTGCAAGGATCTCGGCTAGGACCTCTGTTGTTTATAATAACTACATAAATGATTTGGATGAAACAATAGGTGGGCTGATTAGTAAGTTTGCAGGTGACACACAAGTTGGTTGAGATGTGGACACTGAGGAAAGTTGTCAAAGGACAACAACATATGGATCAGCTGGAAAGTTGGGCAGACGAATGTCAGATGGCGTTTAATCTGGACGAGTGAGGGGGGGGTGTTTGGGGATGTCAAACACAAGAGGAAGTTAACAGTAAATGGTAGGATGCCTAGGAACACTGATATACACAGGGATGCAAGTTCATAGCTCCTTGAAAGTGACAACACAAGTTGATAAGAGGGTAATGAAGGCATATGGCATGCTTGCCTTCCTCAGTCAGAGCACTGAGTATAAAAGTTGGTCAGTCACATTGCAGCTGCGTAACACTTTAGTTAGGTCACATTTGGAGTATTATGCGCAGTTCTATAAGAAGGATGTGGAGGCTTTGGAGAAGGAGCAAAGGAGTTTTACCAGGATGTTGCCTGGATTGGAGTATATTAGCTATAAAAGTGGTTGGACAAATTTGTATTGTTTTTGCTCGAACATCGAAGACTGAGAAGCGATCTGATAGAAGTATATAAAATCATGACATGATAGTTGGAGTCTTTTATCGCAGGATGGAAGTTTCAAATATTTGGGGGCATCGGTTTAATATGAGAGGGAATAAGTGTAAAGGACAAGTTTTTTTATGCAGAGGATAGGTGCCTGGAACACACTGCTGGGGAGGTGATACAGCATATTTGTCAGCTAAGTTTAAGAGGCATTTAAACAGACACATGAACAGGTGGCTGAAGGCCCCAAGGGATCCTTCCATATCCGCCACAAATTCACCTGCACCTCCACACACATCATTTATTGCATCCGTTGCACCCGATGTGGCCTCCTCTATATTGGGGAGACAGGCCGCCTACTTGCGGAACGTTTCAGAGAACACCTCTGGGACACCCGGACCAACCAACCCAACCACCCCGTGGCTCAACACTTCAACTCCCCCTCCCACTCCACCAAGGACATGCAGGTTCTTGGANNTATCACCCTCACCTTGACCTCCTTCCACCTATCGCATTTCCAACGCCCCTCCCCCAAGTCCCTCCTCCCTACCTTTTATCTTAGCCTGCTGGACACACTTTCCTCATTCCTGAAGAAGGGCCCATGCCCGAAATGTCGATTCTCCTGCTCCTTGGATGCTGCCTGATCTGCTGCGCTTTTCCAGCAACACATTTTCAGCTCAGACACATGAACAGGCAGGGAAAGGAGGGATATGGACCATGTGTAGACAGATGGGATTAATTCAGAATGGCATCATGGTCAATTCAGACATGATGAGCGAAAGGGCCTGTTTCTGTGCTGTACTGTGTGCTATGTTCCACTTAATTCTGTTTGGGAATCAGCCAAAAAAATGGCAGACTTATGATGTCAATTTTCTAGGACATAACCACCTCACACCTACTAAACCCTGCTCAAACAGGCTGGGAAATTTCTATCCTACAATTCAACTTATTGACCTTGCAACAAAATCATTAATGTTAATTTGTGATTATAGGTTCAGTCACATTATACTTAAGACAGGTTCCCAGGGATGTCAGGAGATTGTGCTGTGAAAAGAAATTGAGCAAATAATTGTGCAGTCCTCAGAGTAAGTATGAGAGATAGTCCAGTAGGAACAGAAGAAGTAAGAGCAGCAGTAGGCCATTCAGCTCCTTAAACTTGCTCCACTATTCAACAATATAATGGCTGATCTGTCCCAGGCTTCAACCGCTCTTTCCTGCCAACTCAATTGGAAATATATGAAAGGGGCTTGACAGTGTAGATAGTAAAAGAAAAATGCTTTCCTAGCTCGAAAACTTATAACATGGGGTCAGAGTTTTAGAATAAGGAGTCAGCCAATTAACCTAGGATAAATTTCTTCACTCAAATGATTATGAATCTTTCTCAATCCCTGCCACAAGGACTGTAGATACTCAGTCCATGAGTATGTTGAATACAAAGCCCAATGGTTTCTTGGGTACTAAGACAATTAATGGATACGGAGATAAGGTGGGACGATTGAGTTGAGATAGAACATTATCTTATTGAATGGCAGAGCAGGCTTGAGGTTCAAATGGCTAACATCAGGTCCTATTTCTGATATTCTTATACACAAAGTTTTAAGATCTTTAGTGTAAATGAGTAGGATATGAAAACTATTTCACAATTACAATGTAGGCTGCCTGAATAGTCTGTAACAAAATGTAATATTTATTGCATCATAAAGAATTTAATATTTTTCCCACGTTAAGAATATAACTCTTTCCACTCCTGTGACATTATAAAATATTCTTTGAGAGTGTTTCATTTTTCAAAACTTATTTTTTGTTCATTGGCTGAATAGGCAACTTAATTTGCAGAAAGGCTGGGTTAATCAAATCATCAATAAAGCAGTGGAGAATGAATGCATGGATTCAATACAAAATGGTTTTCTGGAACATTATGTTGAGGAACCAGCTTGGATTTATTTTGATTTGGTCTTGTGCAATGAAAAATGACAAATAACAGCAAAAGTCTTGCTGTAAAGGAGCTTTTAAGAAATTGTGATCAAAATAGCGATAGAATTTTACATTAAGTTTAAATGTGACTTTATTAATTCTCAAATTAGGGGCTGAAATCTGAAAAAAACGAACCATAAGCAATGCAAGGCATGCTGGCTATAGCGGATTAGGAAATTATACCAAAGGAGTTGACTGCTAATAGACAATGGTTAGTATTTTAAGAAATACTGTATGATCTACAGCCGATATACAAACCTTGAAGATACAAACACCCAGAGAGAAAAAATGAATCAACTACAGTTAAAGAAAAATAAATAAACATTGTATTAGATTGAATGCCAGAACAGATGGAAGCTAAAGAGCAATTTAGGCCCCAGCAAAAGAGGACCAAGATCAAGTGTCAGGTGTGTCTAGGAAGGATTCCTGTCTCAGTATGTAGATAGGCTGATTAGGGGAGAGGCCATATTGGATTTGGTGCTAGGCAACGAGCCAAGCCAGGTGTCAGATCTCTTGGTGGGTAGGCATTTCAGTGACAGTGACTACAACTGCCTCAGCTTTACCATAGCCATGGAGAGGGATAGAAACAGACATTATGGGAAGGTATTTAAAAGGGGGAAGGGAAATTACACTGCAATTAGACAGGAACTGTGGAGTATAAATTGGGAACAATCGTTCTATGGGAAATGCACAACAGAAACGTGGAGGCTGCTTAAGGAAAACTTGTTGAAAGTGTTGGATAACTTTGTCCCACCGAGACAGGCATGGAATGATCCTTGGATAACAAGAGAACAGGAGCTTTTCGTCAAGAGGAAGAAGGAAGCTTACTTAAGATTAAGGAAGCAAGGATCTGGCGTAGCTTTAGAGGATTAAAGGGGACCCAGGAAAAAACTCAAAAATGGACTGAGAAGAATTAGGAGGGGGCACAAAAAAGTCTTGGTGGGAAGGTTGAGGGAAAACCAAAAGGTGATCTACACTTACCTGAGGAATAAGAGAATGATCAGAGAGAAGGTAGGGCCGATCACGGATAGTGGAGGAAACTTGTGTCTGCAATCTGAAGAGGTGGGGGAGGCCCTAAATGAGTTTTTGCTTCAGTATTCACTAGAGAGACTTGTTGATAGTGAGAGCACCGTGAACCAGGTTAATAGGCTTGAACAGATTGAAATTAACAAAGTGCATGTGATGGAAACTCTGGGAAGCGTCAGGATAGATAAGTCACCAAGGCCAGAGCTGGCTCAAAGGTAGAAGACAGAGGGTGGTGATGGAGGCCCTAAATGAGTTTTTGCTTCAGTATTCACTAGAGAGAGGGACCTTGTTGATAGTGAGAGTACCGTGAACCAAGTTAATAGGCTTGAACAGATTGAAATTAACAAAGTGCATGTGCTGGAAACTCTGGAAAGCGTCAGGATAGATAAGTCGCCAAGGCCAGAGCTGGTTCAAAGGTAGAAGACAGAGGGTGGTGGTGGAGGGTTATTTTTCAGACTGGAGGCCTGTGACCAGTGGAGTGCCACAAGGATCTATTTTGGGCCCTCTACTTTTTGTCATTTACATAAATGATTTGAATGCGAGCATAAGAGGTACAGTTAGTAAGTTTGCAGATGGGCTGGGGCTGTTTTCCCTGGAGCATTAGAGGCTGAGGGGTGACCTTATAGAGGTTTACAAAATAATGTGGGGCATGGATAGGGTAAATAGGCAAAGTCTTTTCCCTGTGCTCTGAGAGTCCAGAACTAGAGGGCATAGGTTTAGGGCGAGAGGGGAAAGATACAAAAGGGACCTACGGGGCAACCTTTTCACACAGAGGGTGGTACGTGTATGGAATGAGCTGCCCGAGGAAGTGGTGGAGGCTGGTACAATTGCAACATTTAAGTGGCATTTGGATGTGTATATGAATAGGAATTGTTTGGAGGGATATGGGTCGGGTGCCGACAGGTGGACTAAATCGATTTGGGATATCTGGTCTGCATGAACGGGTTGGACCGAAGGTTCTGTTTCCGTGCTGTACATCTCTATGACTCTATGATTCTATATATCCAAGGTTACTACGGGAAGCAAGGAATTAGACTGCTGCATCTCTGGCAATGATCTTTGCATCCTCACTCTCCACAGGACTGGTACCAGATGATTGGAGGGACGTGAATGTTGTTCTGCTGTTCAAGAAAGGGAATAGGGAAATCCCTGGTAATTACAGACCAGTCAGTCTTACGTCTGTGGTAAGCAAGGTACTGAAAAAGATTCTGAGAGATAGGATTTATGAATATATGGAAAAACAATGCTTGATTAAAGATGGTCAGCATGGCTTTGTGAGGGACAGGTCATGCCTCACAAGCCTTATTGAGTTCTTTGAGAATGTGACGACAACTGGAGGTTGAGCAGTAGATGCGGTGAATATGGATTTCAGTAATGTATTTGATAAGATTCCCCTTGGTAGGCTGTGGTGTAAAATTATGTCCCAATACATGTGTGAATCATTATGCAACACATGTATTGGGCCAAGCAGTGGAATGTGGTGAAAGGGTTAAAATTGTGTCCCAATACATGTGTGAATCTAACCGAAAATGGAAGGTGTCGCTTAGTCCCGTGTGAATCTTGTTATACACCTTCCCGTGTGAATCTTCTTATCTGTATGTAACCAGAATGGAATGTGTTTTTTAGCCTTGCTCTGCTGTTCACATGAATGTTTATATCTGGAAAAGGGTATATCAGCTGGAGAAGTCTCCAGTTCGGTAGAGTCTGCTCCGGGGTTACGTTTAACCGCCGAGCGTGGGTTGTTGGCAACCGCTCTACGAGAACTGACGGCTCCCAGTTTTGGTAACATGTAGAGTGAGTATAAGCCAGACCCGTTGTAAGTACGAGACTGGTTGTGGGGACACTGCGGGGAATAAAACACTTATATTCTAGCAGACTCGCCTCTTGGCTGTTTGTTCTGTGTCAGACTACTTTCCTGCGAGCCTGGTCCTTGACCTTGAGAATTTTTTAAAACATAGGCTCATTCGGAAAGTTAAAAGTTATGGGATACAGGGACGTTTGGCTGTCTGGATACAGAATTGGCTGGCTGGAAGAAGACAGCAAGTGGTAGTGTTTGGAAAGTATTCTGCCTGGAGGTTGGTGACCAGTGGTATCTTGCAGGGATCTGTTCTTGGGCTTCTGTCTTTGTAGTTCTTATAAATGACTGAGATGAAGAAGTGGAAGGGTGGGTTAGTAAGTTTGTCAATGACACAAAGGTTGGTGGTGTTGTAGATAATGTCGAGGGCTGTTGCAGGCTACAACAAGACATTGACAAGATGCAGAGCTGGGCTGAGAAGTGGCAAATGGAGTTCAACCTAAGTAAATGTGAAGTGAATCATTTTGGAAAGTTGAATTTGAATGCTGAAGACAGGGTTAAAGACAGGAGTTTTGACAGTGTGGAGGAACAGCTGGATCTTGGGATCCCTGTACACAGATCCCTCAAAGTTGCCACCCAAGTTGACAGGGTTGTTAAGAAGGTGTATGATGTTTTGGCTATCGTTAACAAGAGGATTGAGATTAAGAATCACGAGGTTTTGCTGCAGCTGTATACAACCCTGGTTAGACCACACTTGGAATATTGTGTCCAACTCTGGTAACCTCATTATAGGAAGGATGTAGATACTTTAGAGAGGGTGCAGAGGAGAGTTACCAGGATGTAGCCTGGATTGGAGGGCTTGGCTTATGAAG
Source organism: Chiloscyllium plagiosum (assembly GCF_004010195.1). Classification (NCBI taxonomy): domain Eukaryota; kingdom Metazoa; phylum Chordata; class Chondrichthyes; order Orectolobiformes; family Hemiscylliidae; genus Chiloscyllium; species Chiloscyllium plagiosum. The sequence goes on along the minus strand of NC_057712.1, from coordinate 86,349,491 downwards.
AGAGGTTGAGTGAGCTAGGGCTCTTCACACTGGAGAGAAGAAGGAACAGAGGTGACTTGATAGAGGTGTACAAGGTAATGAGTGGCATGGATAGAGTGGATAGACAAAGGCTTTTCCCCTAGGCAGAAATGGCTGTCACAAGAGGTCATAATTTTAAGGTGACAGGAGGAAGGTATAGGGGAGATGTCAGAGGTAGGTTCTTTACGCAGAGAGTGGTGGGCGCATGGAATAAACTGCCAGTGGTGGTAGTAGAATCAGAGACATTAGGGACATTTAAGCGACTGTTGGATAAGCACATGGACAGCAGTAAATTTAGGGGCGAGTAGGTTATGTTGATCTTAGATTAAGATAAACGCTCAGCCAACATCGTGGGCCAAAGGGCCTGTACTGTGCTGTACTGTTCTATGTTCTATGAAACTAATAAGGTCAGGGAAAAGAGTATGAGCACAAAGTAGTGGGAAATGTAACAGCAGCCTGATAAAGCTTCTGTCAATACGTGAATGGAAAAGATTAGGAAGGTTTAATGTGGGCCCATTACAAATGGGAACAGGAGAATTTATGGTGGAGCACAGCAAAATGGTAGAGAAACTAAATAGTTACTATGCCTCTTTCTTCACAGAAGAAGATCCCAAAAATAATAAATAACAAAAGGACTTGTCTAAGTGAGGAATATAAAGAAATCACTATTGGTAAAAGAGATAGTGTTTGAAACATTAGCTCCTTTGAGGGTTGATAAATCTTAAGGACTAGATTAGCTTCATCCCAGAGTGTTGAAGGAAACAGCAATAGAGACAGTGGGATGCATTGGTGTTTATCATTCATAATTCTATAGATTCTGGAAAAGTTCTTGCAAATTGGAAGCTGGTCACTACAATCCCACTACTTTAGATGGTGGGGAGGAGTGTGAAGACCCACAGATATGTTAGGATTGTATCACTCATAGAGTCATAAAATTGATCGAATCTCTAGAGTGTGGAAGCAGGCCATTCAGACCATCAACCACAACCACCCCCTGAAGAGCATTGCAGCTGGATCCACTCCATCTCTGTAACCCTGTATTTCCCATGGCTAATCCACCTAACCTGCACATCTTTGGACATCATCATAGTCATAGAGTTATACAGCATGGAAACCGACCCCTCAGCCCAACCAAGCCATGCCAACCATAATCCCAAACTATGGCCCATAGCTTTCCAAACACTTCTTATTCATGTACTTATCCAAATGTCTTTTAAAAGTTGTAACTGTACCCCCATACACCATTGCCTCTGAAAGTTCACACATGAACCACTCATTGTATAAAAATGTTGCCTCTCATGTCTTTTAAAAATCTTTCTCCACTCACCTGAAAAATATGCCTCCTGGACTTGAAATCCACCACCCTACGGAAAAGACATCTGCTGTTCACCTATGTCCCTTATAATTTTATTAACCTGTATAAGGTCACTGCTCAATATCCTACGCTCCATTGAAAAACGTCCCAGGCTCTTCTTATAACTCAAACTCTCCATTCCTGGCAACATCCTGGTAAATCTTTCAGAACCCCCTCCAGCTTAATAATATCTACATCAGGGTCACCAGAATGGACACAGTATTCCACAGAGGTCTCATCAACATAACATCCCAACTTCCATACTCAAAGGTCTGAGCAATGAAGGTAAGTGTGCTAAATGTCTTCTTAACCACCGTGCCTACATATGATGTAAACGTCACGAAGTATGAACTTGAACCCCTCGGTCTCTCGGTTCTATAACACTATCCAAGGCCCCACTTTAAATAATATAAGTCCTGGCCTTGTTTGTTTTACCAAAATGTAATACGTTGAACTTATCCAAATTAAACTCCACCTGCCACTCCTTAGCCCAGTGACCCGGTTGATTAAATAAGATGGAAAATGTTATAATCTATTGTAAAAGATGCAATCACTAAACATAAAGCAAAGAATAATTATAACTGTGCAGTGTTAACATTGATTTATGAAACGGAAATCAAATTTGAAAAAAATTGAGCTATTTGAAAATGTTACTCATCGCACAGATGAAGGGGAAAGAGTAAATGTGACATATTTTGGATTTTCGTAAGGCTTTTGTTAAAAGAATGCTGGTAAATAAAATTTGAGTACATTGGATAAGAAGAATACACAATGCTCTGTTTGCCTCCTGACTCACTTGCTGCAGCTGCATCTCAACCTTGGTGATTCCTTTATCAGAATACACAGAATCACTTTGTATCTCAGAGTTCTGCTATTTCACTCTATTCAAATAATATTTTGCTTGTCTATTCTTCCTGCCAAAGTGGATAAATTCACATTTTTCCACATTATTCTCCATTTGCCAAATTTTTGCCCATTCACTTAAAAGGTATATAAAGATGGGCTATGCCCTTGTCACAACTTACTTATTTACCTTTATTTGTGCCATCAGTAAATGCAGCAACTATACATTTGGTATCTTCATTCAAGTCATTGATACAACTTATAAATAGTTGAGCTTCCAGCATGGATTCCTGTGGTACTCCACTCACCACACATTTCCAAACCAAGAGCAAGCCTTTAATGCCTGCTTTCAGTTTTTCATTAGCTAGCCAATCTACTATCTGTGACAATATGTTACTTCAACTCTGTGAACTCTTACTTTTGGATGTAACCTTTGTATAGCGTCTTGTCAAATGTCTTCTGAAAATCTAAGCATAGCACATCCACGGGTTTCTCATGTTTGCACATTGTTCATGACATGCTTAAAATAAATCAGTCAAATGTGATTCCCCTTTCATAAAACATACACATTTCCAGAAGTGAGTAAGTTTTGGAAAATTAAGAAAAATGCCTTTAATATGGTAGCAGGTACTTACTTCAAAACTACAGCATGAAGGCCATCAGGACCTAGGGACTTGTAATAGTTCAGTTTTAATTATTTTTTTGGCACATTGGGACAATATGTATTTTAACAGGGATTTGTTAGTCCTCTTGCTCTTGAAGGGGAGTGTTGTAAACCTAGTGCTCAGGTGTCTGCTCAGTGGAAAGCAGGATAAATAGTTCTTGGATTTGTTTTAAATTAGACAAAAGAAGCACGAGTGGGTGGACAGATACAAGGTTTAATTTTTACTTTCAGTTGTTGTATTTTGCATCAGCATTTACTGTGGAAAAGGATATGGAAGATATAGAAAGTAACGAAATAGATGATGACACCTTGCAAAATATCCATACTACAGAGGAGGAAGTGCTGGATGTCTTGAAACACATAAGCATGGATAAATCCCCAGGACCTGATCAGATGTACCCTAGAACTCTGTGAGGAAGCTAGAGAACCTGGGCCTCTTGCTGAGATATTTGTATCATCAATAGTCACAGGTGAGGCTGAGATATTTGTATCATCAATAGTCACAGGTGAGGTGCCGGAAGACTGGAGGTTGACTAACGTGGTGCCGCTGTTTAAGAAGGGTGGTAAGGACAAGCCAGGGAACTACAGACCAGTTAGCCTGACATAGGTGGTGGGCAAGTTGTTGGAGGGAATCCTGAGGGACAGGATGTACATGTATTTGGAAAGGCCAAGGACTGATTAGGGATAGTCAGCACAGCTTTGTGCTTGGGAAATCATGTCTCACAAACTTGATTGAGTTTTTTGAAGAAGTAACAAAGAGGATTGATGAGGCAGCACAGTAGATGTGATCTATATGGACTTCAATAAGGCGTTTGACAAGGTTCCCCATGGGAGACTGGTTAGCAAGGTTAGATCTCACAGAATAAAGGGAGAACTAGCCATTTGGATACAGAACTAGCTCAAAGGTAGAAGACAGAGGGTGGTGGTGGAGGGTTATTTTTCAGACTGGAGACCTGTGACCAGTGGAGTGCCACAAGGATCGGTGCTGGGTCCTCTACTTTTTGTCATTTACATAAATGATTTGAATGCGAGCATAAGAGGTAAAGTTAGTAAGTTTGCAGATAACACCAAAATTGGAGGTGTAGTGGACAATGAAGAAGGTTACCTCAGATTACAACAGGATCTGGATCAGATGGGCCAATGAGCTGAGAAGTGGCAGATGGAGTTTAATTCAGATAAATGCGAGATGCTGCATTTTGGGAAAGCAAATCTTAGCAGGACTTATAAACTTAATGGTAAGGTCCTAGGGAGTGTTGCTGAACAAAGAGACCTTGGAGTGCAGGTTCATAGCTCCTTGAAAGTGGAGTCGCAGGTAGATAGGATAGTGAAGAAGGCATTTGGTATGCTTTCTTTTATTGGTCAGAGTATTGAGTACAGGAGTTGGGAGGTCATGTTGTGGCTGTACAGGACATTGGTTAGGCCACTGTTGGAATATTGCATGCAATTCTAGTCTCCTTTCTATTGGAAAGATGTTGTGAAACTTGAAAGGGTTCAGAAAAGATTTACAAGGATGTTGCCAGGGTTGGAGGATCTGAGCTACAGGGAGAGGCTGAACAGGCTGGGGCTGTTTTCCCTGGAGTGTTGGAGGTTGAGGGGTGACCTTATAGAGGTTTACAAAATTATGAAAGGCATGGATAGGATAAATTGACAAAGTCTTTTTCCTGGGGTGGGGGGAGTCGAGAACTAGAGGGTATAGGTTTAGGGTGAGAGGGGAAAGATATAAAAGAGACCTAAGGAGCAACTTTTTCACACAGAGGGTGGTGCGTGTATGGAATGAACTGCCAGAGGAAGGGGTGGAGTCTGGTACAATTGCAACATTTAAAAGGCATTTGGATGTGTATGTGAATAGGAATGGTTTGGAGGGATATGGGCCGGGTGCTGGCAGGTAGGACGAGATCAGGTTGGGATATCTGGTCAGCATGGATGGGTTGGACTGAAGGGTCTGTTTCCATGCTGTATATCTCTAAGACTCTATGACTGTAAGTTGGATTTTGGAGTTGGATTGCTGGATAACTCTCTCTCTCCCTCTCTTTGTTGTGGCAAAAGCTTGAGGTCTGCCTGCTGTTAGATTCATTCAGCCAGTGTTCCTTCTCCTGGACTGCAGGAAATAGTAAGTAAGTGAAATCTGTTTCATTGAATTTGCCTTTGCCAAGAGTGTGTTTATGGGATGCTATTATATTGGAACGGTTGATGAGAATAGTTAAAAAATATATTATTTCGTTAAGTACTTTATTTCAGAAGAGTTGAAGTTAAGCCAATTTTTTTTTGTTTGTATCTTAACTGTGTGTAACAGAAAAATGTGTTTTACTTAAAGCCTATTAATTTAACCAATTGAATCTCATCAGGAATGCAGCACCTTGCACTTGCCTTTAAATAAATTAAAAGTTAGTGTGTACGCTATCTCCGTGATATCTTCCGAGGGGGTTTGGACAGGTTCATAATAAATTTTCCTGGTTACTACAATTATTTTCATTTCTAATTTTCACCTTCTGGATTAATAATTATTTCTGGGATTGTTTATATCACCTACAGTGAGGATGAAAATCATCTGCCATTTTCTTTTTTTTCATTTTTAATTCTACACAATCGCTCTGTAGAGGACCAACATTTTTTACTCACTCTTTTCCTTTTTAAACACATGTTCAAGCTTCTACTATGTGTTTTTATATTTCCAGCTGGCTTTCTCTCATACTCTAATTTATTTCTCCCTAATTAACTACTTAGGGAGAATAACTTTGCTGCTTTTTATATTCTGCCCAGTGTTTCAACCTTCTACTCCTCTTGTGCAATTAAGTACACTTTTTTTTAAATTTGACATGATCTTTGACTTCTTTAGTAAACCCCAGATGGATCATCTTTTCCTTTGAGTCTTTCTTTGTCACTGGTGTGTATTTTTGCAAGGCATTCTGACTTAGCTCCTTAATGTCTGCCACTGCAGCTGTACTGACCTATCCCAAGAACTGATTTCCGAATTTAGATTAATCAGCATTGTTCTCATGCCCTCATATTTGACAATAGCTAAGCTTAAGACATGAGCTTTAAAGTGATTGTCCTCTCCCTCAAACTGAATGTGAAATTCAATCATACTGCCCACCTCAGGCAACTGTCTGTGTGGAGTTTGCACATTCTCCCTGTGTCTGCGTGGGTTTCCTCCGGGTGCTCCGGTTTCCTCCCACAGTCCAAAAATGTGCAGGTTAGGTGAATTGGCCATGCTAAATTGCCCATAGTGTTAGGTGAAGGGGTAAATGCAAGGGAATGGGTCTGTGCGGGTTGCTCTTTGGAGGGTCGGTGTAGGCTTGTTGGGCCAAAGGGCCCGTTTCCACACTATAAATAATCTAATCTAATCTAATCTGCACAGGGGTGCCTCCACTATGAAGTCATTAATCATATTGCCCTGCACCAAATTGCCCTGTATATTTTGGTCTCTGATTTGCTATTGTGCTGTGTCTTCATTACTTTGTGTTCTTTCCTGATACTGCCGCAATGAGAGATGCAAAAAAGTTGTTGAGAAGGAAGCCAGCAAAATATTTCTGGTAAGAATTCTGTTATCATTCGACATTTGTTTTCTCTTGAGGCATTCATTTTCTATGTCCATGAAATACAAACATTTTCCTGCAAATTTATTTCTTTATTTCATATGTGTATGATTAAAAGATTTCAATTGTGTCATTTTAATTTTCTTTTCATATTCCTTTCCATCATTACTTATGCTGTGCCTGTTACCTGTGCTGACTATTACCAAGTTTCTCAATCTATTAGCTGACTGCTTAAGTACACCAACTGGTTTGAGTAAATTTCACTGTTGAACACAGCGTTTACTTTTACTTACAAATTTGTTATCTGCAGCCAAGTTGCCAAGTGGTCTGCTTCCATGCAGTATGACACAAGTTATTCTGGGTGCACAGGATGATTTTTGATACTGTGAACATTGATTTATGGGAAGAAATTAATTGTCAGAACTAAATTAAGGTTTAAAGGAAGGAGATAAACAATGACATTTTTACAAAGAAGATGAAATAATCAGGTTTCAGGATTAATGTTAAAGTGTATTTGGATTTGAAATTAGCACAGAATGTCTAGAAATTTGTGAGATCGAAAGATAAAACTATACCCATGCGATCACAAGGATTACAAGCAGATATATTCAACTAACAGGCATATCAGTGAATGGGGTTAAATTTTACTTTTAATCATGGGACAATGTTTTCTGAATCTGTCATAGAGTCATGGAGATGTAAAGCATGGAAACAGACCCTTCAGCCCAACTCATCCATGCCGACCAGATATCCTAAATAAATCTACTCCCATTTGCCAACATTTGACCCATATCCCTCTCAACCCTTCCTATTCATATCCCATCCAGATGCCTTTTAAATGTTGTAATTGTACCAACCTCCATCACTTCCTCTGGCAGCTGATTCCTTACAGTCTCAGATGCTCAGTTACAGGGTTATGAAAAACTTCTCAATGGTAGAGAGTAACCTGGGTTGAAAGGTAAATAATTAATTTGGCGCACAAACACATGATCGTATGAATTAGGAACAAGTGTAGACCACACAAACCCTTTTGTTTGTCTCCATTCATTATGATCATGGTTGAAAACTGATTACTCCACATTCCCATCGAGCTCATAATCTTGCAACCTCTTGCTTAACAAGAATATTTCTACTAGGAAAAACTGAGGACTGCAGATGTTGGAAATCAGAGTTGAGAGTGTAGTGCTGGAAAAGCACACCCAGTCAGACAGCATCCGAGGAGCAGAAAGCCTTTCATCAGGAATGAGGCTTATGAGCCGAGGCGGTGGAGAGATAAGTGCTCTATCATCTCTAGAGAAAGAACATTTCTACTTCTGTCTTAAAAATACTTAAGGACTCTAGGCTTCGACTGTATCTTCAGTAGCCTAAATCTTCCAAAGAGTTACAATATTCTTTGAGGAAAAAGATTCACCGATCTCTTTTCTAAATTTCCCACTGTTTGATCACTTAATAATACAAAAGCACAACCATTGCTGACAGATTGCGCACTATTTTTTGCTTATCAATGTCTCAGATCAGATAGCATCACAGTATACCAGCAAACCATTTTAAGACATGTATTTTAAGTCAGAATCATCACTCCATTATCAAACAGTCTAGCAGAATGAATGGCACGTATTATCGAATTAATGATAATTGTTTTGGGCAGCAAAGCGAGATTTTCACATTGCGTTGCTGCATTTTCAAGTAATATGAATAGAGAAGGATTAGCAACCACAGCACAACTTGTCAAATTAACAACATGTGCCTATGTACAATGACATAAATCTGTCTGGGGTGAGTTTTCATCTTTGGAAAAAGGGAACGCAGTGTTGTGTCTCAAGATTGGTGTATCAGCACCATTAAAGACATACTCATGTCACCATCAGTGTGTGACTTGAGGGCATCATGTTCTCATTTTCCATATTACTCCAAGATCACTTGAAGCCTGAAATGTTAGTGAAGCATTTTGCTTAATGATGTCCCATTAAGACATTACAATAAATCAAATCTTTAATTTTAATTATCATAAACAAATGCATTTGGCTTGTTTTGAACAGCTTTAATGTATCTTCAAACATACAAACTTTTTTTTTCAGGTCTGCACTATCTGAACCTGAACATCTGCGATGTGGACCACTCCATCAACAGGTCAGGGTTTCAATTTGATTGGATGCTTACCTGCAGTGACAATTTAAAGAAATAATCCCTGAAGGAAATGACATCTCATAGAGAATAGTACCAGAGCAACTACTGTTCACTCAAATTTCAGTTCATTATATGAGAGTAGCAAATATCCATGTGCAAAATATTGGGAATACTTTCATAACACATTCTATTTTAGGATTATATGATTGGTTTACTGGTTTTACAGAGTAGGCATCCTTACTTTTAACTGCTAAGGCTTTACTTCACCATTAGCAAGACAGAGTTCAAAGGGATAATACATAAATGGAGCTCAATATGTTTAAAAAAGAGATTCAGCATTTTCCAACAGGGTTTAGTTTAACAGAAGACATTTCAAATGAAACTGGCTCCTTGCTGTAGGTCAGGCAAGACAAATACTCAACAATATATCTTCAGATGCCACAATATTCATCAAAGCAATGCAGCAAGGTGACAGGAAGAAAATGACACATGCGCTTCCCCCAAAACAGACAGAGAACTTCATGTTAAACATCCAATTAATTTGTTTATGGCCCGAGGTGAACATACACACCACGTTGAAATTTTCCAGGTCGAATCCTTGACATTAATTTTCAAGTAGCTGTCTGCTTAGCCCAAACTAGTTCAACAAAAGGTTGGCGCTTATTCTTGCACATTGGCATAAAGAGAATTGCACATGACAAATTGCTCTGCAAAGTGTGACTCGAGGTTGCTTCTTTCATACAAATCCTTCCAAGTTATTATTCAAAAAATTGCTATTAATTATCTGGTAACAAACACCTGACAGTCAATACATTTTATTTGTGAAGTCTCAGCTGGTAGTATAACCAGGAACAGGAGCTGAGAAGCTCACATACTAATGTGTTTTAATAATATAATTGAAAGTCAATCTGGTTTAAGTGGCTTAAGAGTTCGATAACACAAACTTATTCAGCAGCCTAGTTGGGACTAAAGTTCAATGTTCTTTTGGGCCCAGTATCAGCAAGTATTTCCCCCACTAGAACAGCATGCTCTTGCCACTGCTTCCATAACATGCCTTACACCTTTCATAACACAAATCTGCTGTCAACTTAACTGTTGAAATTAGTGGCAGATTGATGTTATAAATGTGGTGAATTTGTTACTTTCAGCATCTCCCGATGGGGACCCCACTGTGGGGTAGGTTGCTGAACATCAGAGGTGTGATCTGCAGTCCTGGCTTTGGTCTCAGTGTTACTATAAACAGCATTAAAAGTGAAGGCAGCTGTTTCCAAAGAAACATAACTGCCACCAGCCTGAGTGACTTAAGCATCCCCATCCCTTAACGCAAAATAAAGAAACAAATAGAAAATATTTTGTTCTTTTGTCCTTATAAGGATATAAAAGAGCCTTAAACTAAAACAAGCAGGAAACAAGTTGGATTATATAGTTCTAATGTGATTATAATTATGCCAGTCTAATATATATTGCCATAGAAAAATATTAGAGACCTTTAACTCGTTATTTTATTTACCCAGGATTTTGTTTCTTGCATAGATTCATGAAAGACATTTTCTACGTTGCTGTTGAGATATTTTCTAATGTCCTATTGCTTCAACATATCTCTTTCTTCACACTGTTTAACACTGAAAACATAGCTCCCAGCAAAATCATGATACCGCATCTGCTGCATGGATGGGCCATGGCACAGAAAATTGCAATATGCTGCCAGAATTTTGGTCACTTTTAAGTTTGTAAATCCTGGTATCTGTGCAAAAGTAAAAGTCAAAGTAGACCTAATAACCATTCTCTCAGGAAAACTTTAAATCTTACTCCATCACTGATGGTTTGGGGCCTCCACAGTTATTGTTCATTCTTGCTTAATGTGAAAAGAAAGTTTGAAAAGTGGAAAAGCAGAATTTAGTGGAGCTACAATGCACAACTAGTTGGCACACCAGGCAGTGAAAATATGGCACAAACAGTCTAGCTACATCCAGTTATAAATGGTGGTGAAAAATTAAACAGTGAATCAGGGGAAAATGCTCCACAAATACTCTCGGGGCATTATCAATCAACCTATACTTGCAAAACCTGAAACAGAACATCTATTCTGTGTTTCTGTAAATGGACATTACTTGCTGAGAAATTCTGAATGCACTCACAGCCAGATGAACAGCCATTTTAAGATAATCAGTCATGCTTCTAATCTAACTTATTTACTAGAAGCAACGTACATTCATACTTAGGGGCCTGTTTTGCATGAATAAAGAGGCATATGTTCAAACCTTGATCTTTTTTAAATTACCTGGGAACTTGAGCTTATAGCTTAACTTTCTCCATAATAATGCCTCCACTAATCAGAACCAACTTAATCAGCACTCTTGTCACATAAACTGTCCTGATAAATTTGATACTTAAAAATGTGTTGCTGGAAAAGCGCAGCAGGTCAGGCAGCAACAAAGGAGAAGGAGAATCGATGTTTCTGGCATAAGCCCCTCTTCAGGAGGGCTTAGGCCCAAAACGTCAATTCTCCTTCTCCTTTGATGCTGCCTGACCTGCTGCACTTTTCCAGCAGCACATTTTTAAGCTCTGATCCCCAGCATCTGCAGTCCTCACTTTCTCCTGATAAATCTGATATTCTTGCATGTGGCCTGATGCATGAAAGGCATAAAGCTTCAGCATTTTTCTGTTTTTCAGCAATTTTTAAGTTCAATACCACTAACCAACTGTAAATAACTGAAACTTTAGCAGAATACACAAAAAATGTTTGAACTGTTAAGAACTGAAGATGGTGGTCTGCAGCTTTCTTCTCAGTTTCAAAACAGTTGCTATACTGGATCAAAAACAAACAAAAACAAAAATTGCTGAAGAAACTCGGCAGGTCTAGCAGCATCTATGAAAACAGAGTTAAGGTTTTATGCCCAGACTTTAGGTTCAGTTTCACACTTGGATTTACTTCATAAAAATAAAGTTATGAAAGTCAACCACACAGTTAGTTCAAAAGTCTCAAGTTTGCAAAGCTCTGCATGAAAAGAATTACTCAGTGAATAGATAAGGAAGTCTTGGATGAGAAACCCGAAGGTACTGGAATTTACGCAATAGTTAAGCCATCAGAGCTGACCATGCGGGAGATTACATATCACTTAACAGAGAAAATTGTGATTCTTTTTATATGCCTAAAACCTTCTATATGAGAAGCCAAAAATGATTGTCTGGCAAGCTGAGTTGACAGAATAACATCAGGAATATGAACAAACAATGCTCCAGATAGACGAGATGGATGAATCAAGTTGACAACAACTTAAAGATTAATATTTGTTGAAAAAATACACATTTTGCGGAAGCTTGCACTCACCAGGACAATTTGGAAGAAATAACAATGTGAGGTGAAAACAATAGACAGTCTAAGAGGAGAGGAGAGGAGAATGCTGACAATTGGACTCTGTTTGGAGAGGAGTTACCATAAAGAATGCACCAGTTAGGTGACGATTGACAGCTAATTATTTTTGTTTAAATTTAAATCATTTAGGTTGACTTTGATTTGCACCAAAAATTTAGGTTGACTTTGATTTGCACCATTTCACAGAGAAATGAATCAGAGATGGCTGTTGACTAATTTGTTGAACTGAGTTTAAAGCTTGCTTCTCTAAATATGGCCAACAAAAGGACTTTGGTCTTTATGGAAAGCAATACTCCAAGATTCCAATTTGACATCAATTTGATAAAGACTTCATACAGCGTGATTGGGCGCAGTTGGACACAATCTGCAGATTTAAGAAAGGAATGGTTTTCAACACTTTTACACTGAATTCACTAACGTGCTTTTCTGAAAGGAAATCTTTTTCTGAGATGGGAATCTGACCTGAGCATTCTGAGAAGTATATATAGTTTTTGAATGCGTTCGTTGGATGTGAATGTTGCTTGCTGGGTCAGCATTTATTCCCCACCCCTAATTGCCATGGAGAAGGTGATGGTGAGTGGAATTATTGAACCATGAACTGGCAGGGGGGGGGTGGGGTGGGGGGGGAAGGAGGAGGAGTGGGCAAGGTGGCACAGTGGTTCGCATTGCTGCCTTACAGCGCCAGGGACCTGGGTTCCATTCCAGCCTCGAGCGACTGTGTGGAGTTTTGTACATTCTTCCTGTGTCTGTGTGGGTTTCCTCCGGGTGCTCTGGTTTCCTCCCACAATCCAAAGATGTGCAGGTTAGATGAATTGGCCGCGCTAAATTTCCCATAGTGTTCTGGGATGTATAGGTTAGGTACATTAGTCAGGGGTAAATACAGGATAATAGTGTAGGAGAATGGGTCTGGGTGGGTTACTCTTCTGAGGGTTGGTGTGAACTTGTTGGGCCAAAGGGCCTGTTTCCACACTGTAGGGATTCTATGATTCATTGCACTCTATGGGTTGTGGGAACCTCCACAGTGCTATTAGGAAGGGAGTTACAGGAGTTTGAGCAAGGACAGTGAAAAGATTATGCAAATTCCAAATCAGGATGGGGGGAGATTGGAGGGGAACTTGCAATTGGTGGTGTTCCCATGTATCTGCTCATTTTGACCTTCGAGGTGGTAGAGGTCGTGATTTGGAAGGAAAGCTTGTTTAGTTATTGTGGTGTATTTGTTGTTGGTACACACAGATGCCATTGTGCTTCAGTGGTGACGGGAATTAATTTTTAAGCTGCTGAATTGGTGCCAGTCAAGAAGCCTGCTTTGTCCTAGATAGTGTCAAGTTTCTTGGATATTGTTTGGAATTGCACTTACCCAAGCAAATGAACATTTCTGACTTGAGACTTGCAGCTCATGACTGGCATTGGGGAAATGGGGAAGTGAGTTACTTGCTGCAGAATTCCTAGCCTCTGACCTGCTCTTGTAGCCACAGTATTTATATGGCTACTCTAGTTCTGTTTCTGTTCTATCCACAGAGTTAATTCATTATCTCGGCAGCTTGAGAGTAATTTATTCGAGGGTTAATACGTTAAATTCATTTTGATCTGAAGACCATCAAATACAACACAATTCAGCAAATAGAGCCAGACATCATCGTCCCATGACCTGTCCTTAGAAGTAAAGCTCCCAGGTGGCTCCTTTATGAGAAAATCAGGGGAAGAATTAGAGATTCATCTGGTTTCTTACAGAGGAAACAAGCTTTCCAATTCACTCCATCAAAAAATTAATAGAAGTAAGCAGAACTGTCACTGATATGGTTGAGTTTTCTTGCTGGCTCCAAAGATTTATCCCATCCAAACTAAACAGAAGGGTCCTTATTTTAATCCTGGGCTACACTGAGGTACCTGATCTCAGATGGGCTACAATGGGTCTCAGTGCATCTGAGTTAGAGAGAACTAGACTTCCAGCTTGTGCCAGCTCCCCTCATCAACCTAAAGTCCCCTGAAAAGAATAGCAATTTGACCCAATTCCCAAATGAGACAATTATGCTATCTATGAATGACTGTGAATAGGCTCTGTTTTGTGGCTCACCTTGAATTATTGAAGTCACAGTTTCTCCGTCACATAAATGTCATTTCAATTGAGAGGTTGAAGCCTCCGGTTCTCCTCATATCTATTGGCATCTATATACATTCCAGCTAACCTACAGGTACAAGATATGAACTCATTCTCCAGCACACAGTGCTTTCTGTCGCATCATTTTACTCCAGCCTCCACTTCAGGATGTTTTTGAAAATAAAAATATTTTAACATTTATCCCTCAGTGATATTGTCAAGAGATGATGAAGAATCTTAACAGGGAAAGTTTAGTCAGACATAATGCAGGCCCCATTCATTTCAGATGTATGCAGAAAAGGGATCATTTATTAATTTTTCTAGCTCTTATTTTACATTTTTTACTGGGGTGCAATATTTATTTTAATCTATTCTCTGGGATGTTTAAAGAAAGGTCCCCATGAACAGTGGAATCAATGCCCGCACAGATAGGCACAGACTGCCCCATTGCTAAATGGTTCTGCTTTGTGCAGTAGGTAGGTGTAGCACATACCATTGTCTACCACATTGTATTTATGTAGGAAGGTGCAAGTTTCAAAATGACATTGCAGCTCATCTGGCCTGCTGCAGCAATATTTCACATCAAAGTGAATTTCTTCACTCGAAGTAACTCTTTTTAAAGGCACACTGCAACATTATGACATTTTTCTAACAAACCCCATCAATTCCATTCATCTCATCACTCTTTCAGTCAGCCCTTTTTTTTCACTCTTCCTTCCCATTTCATTCTGGAGAGATTTCTTTGGAGTGATCAGTACAGAGTGACATTCTGCTGGTGAACCCGTTCTGCAGAATCCTACTTTTCATCGTGGGTTGGTAGTTAAAGTCTCAGATTCCAGGACTAGGAAGAGAAGGCTAGCACAATGGGCTGGAATTTATACCTCACACCACCAACCCCAACATCCCACTAGCCTGTTTCAAAACAGTGGCTTTCCTATCATCGTTTTGCTCGTTCGTGACCTGCCTCCCATTATACAGAAAGCAGGGAAGGTATCAGGCGGCCTGCCTCATTCACACACACACACACACACACACACACACACACACACACACACACACACACACAGTGGCGTGGGAGGGTGGTGGCAAGGCAGGGCAAGCATGGCAAATTTCACTGTGTGGGTTGCTGCACCTCGTTTGGGATGGAGTCTCTGTGCCCATTGGCAGCACTGCCTCCAAAGTTCTTACCACCACCCTTCCTTTTCATCCTCCACTCTCCACTCCTGGCCTCTCTGACCCAGCCCTCCAGCGCAGTGCCAGCCTGCAGCATTCTCCCAACAAGGCCATCCAAAATCCTCAACCGACCACATCCCCATCTGCTGCTCCTGTTCCTGGGGGGCCGGTGTCCCAGAGGTTTCAGAGAATACCTCTGGGACACCCGCACCAACCAACCCAACCGCCCCGTGGCTGAACACTTTAACTCCCCTTCCCACTCCACCATGGACATTCAGGTCCTTGGCCTCCTCCATCGCCAGACCATGGCAACACGACGCTTGGAAGAAGAGCGCCTCATCTTCCGCCTAGGAACCCTCCAACCACAGGGGATGAATGCAGATTTCTCCATTCCTGAAGAAGGGCTTATGCCCGAAACGTCGATTCTCCTGTTCCTTTGATGCTGCCTGACCTGCTGCGCTTTTCCAGCAACACATTTTTAAGACACTTAACTATAACATACATAACTGTCACACACACACCCATCAAATGGCATTATATTCTAGATACTCATTGTAGGAAATCTCACATTTTAACTGCCTACAAAACTTGCTACTATGCAGAGGAAATTACAGATTACCTGTATATCTAGACAAGAAGAAGCAGATGGCACATATCAGCAAAATGGCATGTGCATAAGGTACAGTAAGACTGCTCTGTCATTGCCAATTGCTCTCATTTCATTTTCATGACAAATAAGAACTTGTAGCTCTGGCTAATAGTAGCAGCTTTGAATTGTTGCTGCATTTAGATCTGCCAAACGTCACTAAAGATTACACAGAATCAAAAGTTAGATCAAAAGTTAACTACTACAGTGCATAGATTGCAGTTTCATTAATAGCTAAAAAGGAAACTTATTCATAAAATGCTATAGCATTGTCCACATTAAAAAACAGTCTTGCAACAGCAGTTCAAGGTTAGGTATTTTTAGTTAAATTACAAACAGTAATTACAAATCTGTTTCATGTTTTGTGATAGACACATGAAAATCATTGCTGAAAAATGTGTTGCTGGAAAAGCGCAGCAGGTCAGGCAGCATCCAAGGAGCAGGAGAATCGACGTTTCGGGCATAAGCCTATGCCCGAAACGTCGATTCTCCTGCTCCTTGGATGCTGCCTGACCTGCTGCGCTTTTCCAGCAACACATTTTTCAGCTCTGATCTCCAGCATCTGCAGTCCTCACTTTCTCCTACATGAAAATCATTAGCTTAAATACATCCTATCCCACGTTTGGTGATAAATATGGTGGGCAGAGTGATTGAGAAAGGAAGGAGTTCACAGATAGGAATACAAGGCTGTGGAAAGCAATATAATTGGCAGCTTGTGCACAATAAACCAGAAAGGGAAGCAAAATTAAAAACATACTCAACATATAAAAATAAACAAACAGCTAGGAATAATTTCAAGACTAATCAAATAAAAGAAGGGACATGGGTGGTGTTACTATGCTGGAAAATTAAGCACAAATCATTCATAACTGTACGTTGAAAATTAAAATCAGATTATAGCATAGAAATCGCTTTCTCTTAGTATTTTTAAATATAATGTAAGTTTAATTTTGCATGAAGTTATTCAATTTAAAGCTCATTTCACTGTAATAGTGATTATTCAGACCAGAGTGGAGGGCCAGTATTCAATGATGCTCATTAACAATTAATTATTAATGATTGTGACACACCAAGTTACTCCAAGTTTGAGGAATAACCTCATCTGTTGATGACAGATACAGCATGCAACATTTTCCCAAAAATTACCAATTATGAGGGGCATGGATAGGATAAATAGGTAAAGTCTTTTCCCTGAGATCAGGGAGTCCAGAACTAGAGGGCATAGGTTTAGGGTGAGAGGGGAAAGATATAAAAGAGACCTAAGGGGTAACTTTTTCATGTAGAGGGTGGTATGTGTATGGAATGAGCTGCCAGAGGATGTGGTGGAGGCTGGTACAATTGCAACATTTAAGAGGCATTTGGATGGGTATATGAATAGGAAGGGTTTGGAGGGATATGGGCCGGGTGCTGGCAAGTGGGACTAGATTGGATTGGGATATCTGGTCGGCATAGACGGGTTGGACCGAAGGGTCTGTTTCTATGCTGTACATCTCTATGACTCTATGTGTGAGTTTCTTCCCTTTTCAGGGGGTAAACTCTCTCGTGGAAAGGATTTCGTTCACCAGCAATTCCAGAATGAATAGCCAGTGATGTGCAAATTATGCTGGAGGCTTCAGATTTTTCACCTAGTTATAACTCCTATGCAATGATTTTCATAGCCTTACCTCAGCAAGTGGCCTTCAGTTTAGTATTGTGTGTGTAGAGAGGGAGAGAGAGAGTGTGTGTGCGCTTGTGTGTGAGAGTGTGTGTGTGCGTGTGTGCGTGTCTGTGAAAATGAGAGAGAGAGAGAGAAAGAGCGTGTGTGTGTATACGTGTGAGCGTGTGGATTTGGTTGTTTTCTTTTATAATTAAAGAGCAGAAAAGCACTTTCATCTGAAGATCAAAGTGGTTCATTCAATTAATTGATGGGGAATTATTAATTACACTTGGATCACTGCAAAAGGTGTTTTTCTCCTGCTGTGAATTCTGTCCAATTTCATTCTTTCATAATTGGGTGTGATGATTTCAATATTATACTTAATAACGTTTTTACATTGTCTGGAATGCTGTATGTCAAAAGACTTGAGCCAAAACCTGTGGGGTGTTTGAATTTATGATTTACTTCAAGTCTTGTTGCGTGACCAGGCAAAAGATCTGATTTCTCACTAGGCAGTGCATTATAACATGACATGCTGATACAAATATTCAGACATTAGAAGACTATCAAGTCTTCTTTTCCAGTAGTCACGCCTTATTCTGAACCCTTAGAAACTGAAGGCTGATGGTGATGCATTGAGGTTAGTTGCGATGACTGTTGTAAGAGATATTGGGGTTCTCTACTTTTAAATGGGTCTGGCTGCAAATTGTAGCATCTTTGAGGCAGTGGGGTTGTTTGGCACCAAAACAGAAATTGTTTCAATCCTTGTTTGTTGAACAGGCATTCTGTCATCCAAAGAGTGTACAGCAAACAGAATATGCCACTCCCTACTCACAGTGACTCTCACAATGCTAAACCTTAGCACTTCCATTGATCTGTCAGAAAACAGAGTACAAGTTGTTCAACAAATTGTGGACGTTGTTTGGATCATGCGAACCTTCTACTGATTGGATATAGTAATTTTCTATTAGCAATCTTCTACAGCATGATTTTCTATAGTGTTTTTCCATAGCATGATTTTCTCTAGCGTGAATTTGCAGAGGAACACAACTGTTGTATTATAGCAGAATGACCTGTATAGGATTAACATGGTACTGGTATTTCCTGACTGTGAGGTCATTCACCTCTCTAGGCTTGGCATGCGTAACCTTATTTGGGGCAGTCTCCAGGATTTGTAAAATTGCCCTTTCTTCCTCCAAAGGATAAAGACACTGAACCAGAGCTACAGTAGGACAAAGAGGAGTTTCATAATTATGGAAAACCCCATGTTTGTGGGCTAATGTAATAATCAGATGGTCAAGAAGGGCCATAAGGAAGTGTAAGATTGAAGGTCAGCTGCCCAGCAAAGTTTGGAAAACTCTGGAAAAGGCAAATTCAACATAGTTTCAATTTTCGTGTTTTCTTCATGTTTTCTTGGCTATAATGATAGAGGAATAGAATATATTGTGTACTGGCAATGACCAATCAGCATGATGCAGGAGGAACAAGAACAAGGTACACAAATAACTGCAGTCAAGAAATCAGAGTACATCAAATGAACAGAACCAAGACAACACCTGAAGAATATAAAATCAATAATTTCCCATTTACAGCATTGCAACATCCAAGGTGAAATGAAAGTGACATCCCTTGACATCAGGAAGCATTTGACCAAGTATGGTGTCAAGCAGCCTAGCAAAACTGGAACCAATGTGAATCAGGGAACAAACTCTCTGCTGGTTGGAGACATAGCTGGCACAAGATAGATCATTGAGATGGTTGGATGTCAGTCATCTCAGCTCCAGGATATCTCTGCAGGAGTTCCTCAGGGGAGTGTACTTAATCCTTCATCAATGACCTTCCCTTATTCATGAGCTTAGAAGTGGTGATGTTTGCTGATGATAGCACAATATTAATCATTATGTGCGATTCCTCAGATACTGAAACAGTTCATGTTCAATTGCAGCAAGACCTGGAGAATATCCAGGCTCAGTCAGAAAAGTGGCAAGGAGCATTTGAATGACATAAATGCCAACAATGATCATTTCCAACAAGAGAGAATCTAACTTTGAGATTGAATTTACCATCACTGAATCCCACATTAGCAAAATACTGGAGGTGACTATTGGCTAGAAACTCAACTGGACCAGTCAGACAAATATTTATTTACAGGAGCGGGTCAGAGGCTAGGAATCTTGCAGACAGTAACTCACCTCCTGTCTCCCCAAAACCTATTCACCATCCACAAGGCACAAGTGTGATGGAATTCTTCTCTATTGCCCGAATGGACTCAATTCTAACAACAGTTAAGAAGGTTGAAACCCTCCAGGAGAAAACCATCGCTTGATGGGCACCAAATCTACAAACATTCTGTCCCTTCACCACCAATAGTCAGCAGTTTTAGTGCATACCATCGACAAGATGCACTGCAGAAATTCACCAAGGCTCTTATGATCACTACCATCTTGAAGGACAAGGGCAGCAGACACATGGGAACACCACCTGCAAGGTTCTCTCCAAATCACTCACCATCTTGATTTCAAACTATGTCACCATACCTTTACTGTTGCTGGGTCAAAATCCTGGAACTCCCTCCCTAATAGTATTGTGTGTGTTCCTACACCAAATGCACTGCAATGATTCAAGAAGACAGCTTGCCACCACCTTCTCAAGGGCAACGAGGGATGGGCAATAAATGTTGGACCAGCGAGTAAATATGAGTGAAGAAATGAAATTAAAATGTCAGGAATGTACAAAAGAACAATATTATTATTTCTCTCCAACAGGACAACTGAACATATTGCAAATATTGCTATGGGGGTCATGTAACAACACCCCCACCCCCACCCCCATCCCAGGCTGGAATGTTGAAAGGAGAGCCTGCCTCTGCACAAGCAGGAAGTCTTGACCTGACGTTACAATGGCAGGCTTTGAATTGGTTTGGACCTAGGCTTCCACCCCTCCGAGTACCCTGACTCCAAGAGCTATCAGCCAGTGTTCATTGTTGAGACTGCAGCAAAGTCCCACAAGAAGTGGCGTGGAGGTCAGACACCAAGGTGAATGAGGAAGTTTCACAAACACCAATCAAGCAGGCCCCATTGAAAGAAATGTGAACCTTTGATCACAGCAGGCTGCTTTATCAAGTTATATAGCTCTGTCCCCACACCACTGGTAAAATACCATCAATGGCAAGAGGAGGCCCTTACATGGCCATTAGCTGATGTCCAGTAGTCACAATTAGCCTGAAGGTGGGGAGGCCAGCTGACAATTAACCCATCACTGGTAAAATTACAGCCAACACAGGTGGGCAACAGCCACAGTGTGTTGTCACAATGATAATTCCCACAGCCAGTCAGTCGATTCCTTGGGAGTTGAGCAGATGGGATTGTGTATAAAATTCTAGTCACTACCTTTCTATGATAATCAGTATATCAGCTAGTTTATATTGCAGGATGGAAAGGAGAGCTGAAATTTTAATCACTTCTGAACATTTGGATCTAAGCTTGAAAAAAAACTTGTGTGTAGGATTTCGCTGCTGCAGAGACATAGCAGTGATGGATTACAATGAGCAAGATGGGCTGTTGCTATGGAATGTTGCCAGGCGTTAAATAGCCTTGAGTCCCATCATATTCAACAGGTGGCAGACAGAGGGTCCCAGGGCTATTTTTCTGGTATGAAACCACATCCTGGATAAGGGCTTGAGAAAAAATATCATATTTCATCACAAACATATTGCAGTTTCTTTAACCCTATTTAAACCTCTGCACAGAACATTTTTCAGAGCTTGCAACCATAAGACGTACAAATAATATAAACCCCAAGGGAACTGAAGACTTTGACACAGGTAATATAACAAAATGGCCTCCAATGCTTCACAGTGATAGAGAATTAGATATGTAACAGCTGACAAAAACAGATGTGTTCAGTTCCATAACCAAATAGCAGACCAGTTGGTCGCTTTTAGGCGCACACACACAGACATACACACAAACTCTGGGCTTGGCTGGGAGTACCATTATTTTTTAGTCACATTTCAGAGGTGTTCTTCCTGAGTGGCAGGCAGCCAACTTTGCTGAAGGAGCATTATGATCTTAAATGTTCTTCACAAGTTCAAATGCAAATAATGTGCTTCCTCTTTGCTTTACCAGATGACACAATACTGCTGGGGTGGGGTGGGGGGTGGTTTTGGGTGGTGGTTATGGGGACAGGGGTTGGGCGAGGGAGCAGAGAGGAAAAATCTTTCACTTGGTTAATATTGAAAGGTAATTAAACTTTGTGTGACACGTCCTGAAGCAATATGTCAGAGACAGCATTCAAGTTTATAATATACAATTGAAGAAAATTTTGGACTTCGTTGAGGCTTTGAAACTACACAGTTGCTGTATGCAATTTGAAACAAAAATACTTCATTATCAAATCACTACAGGGTACACCTTGCAAAAGTGTAAATCAGCTACTGGTAAAATGGCTTCTGTTCAACGCTACTTGGCTACACCTCAACTTGTGCTATGCCAGTTGATCCGTTCATGCCAGAGAGTTATTGACATGATAACATTTTAAATGACTTGTTACTCATTGCTTTAACTCACACTGCTAGTGAATAACACTTGTACCTTACAGATCAAAGACCTGAAGCTCACTTCTGTGCTATTAACATTGGTGATAATGTAGATCCAAAGCAATCACATGCACCACAGCACAAAAGAAAAATCTGTTCTATCTGGCAGCTTGGCATGGAGTGTTTCCGGATGAATATGTAAATTAGGATAGGGATGGTTTAGCGCCAAACATTTTTTTCACCCGAGGGTGCTCGGTGAGAAGGAAGGAAGGACTGTGGCTGTGCCAGCAGTTAAAAGGGCCATCCCGCCTCCTTTCTCATGCTGATAATGAACTGTTAAGCTGAAGGAAAATTAATGCAAGACCTATTGAGAAACACCTGTACTATTGTAAACATTATTTCTGAAGGTCGTGGTGACAGTGGGGATGGGATTGAGGGTGGATGAAGTTCATTATCTGCTGGAAGATGGAATTAAACATTGTCACATATTCTTCAAGATTTTCATACAGGTGCAGATGTGTAACACGAGGGTAAAAGACCAAGGTAGAAGTAACAGAAACTTGCTAGTGGCATTGGGAACAAGACATCCATTTAGGTTTACCTTAGGTTTGGCTTTTCTGGGGGCAACTACAATTGTCGAATGGAATATGAGAGGGAAAGCACAAGATTGCTTTTCAGTCCTTTGCAATTTTTTTAATTATTTGCTTTTAATGTTACACAGAATGGTAGCAAATACATTTGGCAATATTTTAAAGATAACTGAGGCAAATGAAACACGTTTGTTTTTAAATTTGCATTCAATAATGAATTTTACATTTTGACAAGGTTTATCTTAAATGGTACCATGGTCCCTGAACTGAAATGCTCTTTTCTGGATAATGACTCGAAAGTTACAATTAAAGATAATATCCAAAGATATAGGTTTGTTAGATATCATAGAATATCAATAGTCTTTAATAGCTGTTCACTAAATTCTAATTACAGCCATCTGCTTGTCCCAGAGGAAGCTGGTCCAATTATCAGTAGCAGTTTACACTGCAGTCCTAAACCACTGGGTTTCAAGCTTCTGTGTCACCAGTTTCAGCTCCCGTGCAGGAAAAGAGTCAGAGAACAGTCAAGCATAACATCATCATCAGTGAGTGCCAATGTTATCATACTGACATCTGGACATGCCCTGCATGTACTTGTACTGTAGGTGAATTATTTCAAATATCATTCTACTACAGACTGCTTCCAAAATAGCTGGTGGCCAGATCAATATAGTTGAGACCTTTCTTTCAACTCAAAAAACATGTTTTCCTGAGGTGATATCAAGTGTTATTGCATCGACATGCCACACCATGACTCGGTGAGTAGCATCATTTTCCTGCATAAGCTCCCACAGGATGAGTGACCAATTTCACTCTGCCTGTCTGGGGGAAGGTACTAAACAGAAATAAGACGATTTCCCTGCGGCATGGAAGGATTGTTAAACAGCTAGCCAACTATTGCTTTTATACTCTTCTTTAGGGGAAGGTTATGCATCATCATCAGTTGAATTCTAGCAAGGGACCACAGCTGATCTTCATCGGTTTGATAAAAAAAACAGTGATTTGATTAAGTAGGGATAGACATTTTGAGAAGTGCTTCCAGTTCTTTATGATATGTAGTATTTACCTCATTTGTTGAATTTGTGTCTAGCTGTTATGTACATAACTAGCACAAAAAAGTAAAACTCAGTTCTTGAGTAAGATAAGCAAGTTATATTAAATGCTAACTTCATATTTTAACATTTTAAAGTTTTACATGGGGGAATGCACAGATTATACTTGAATGCTGAAGCCTGAAGTTCTTGATCTTGACATACATAGAAGCTGCTGCAATTTGGATTTCTTCAAGAAGGAGAGTGTTACCCTGCAATAGCAACACTGGATTCAGTCACCTAACTTGCAGGGAGTTGCACTGATTTGAAAAAAAACATTTGTGTGTTGCAATGCATCGTCACTAGCCTCATTAACGTAACATTTCACCTCAATTATAATTTTATTCAGTGCATATAATCCAAAAATATCATTCATCCTACAGAAAATAAAGGAATTGTAGACCCAGAGATAACACTGGCAAATGCTGACTGAGACTGGACTGACAGAAGCATTTCACTATTTATCCTGCAGCCTGCTATTTCAGATAGTCATGACCCTGAGGAGAAGCAGTCAACCAAAAACGACAGCCAACAGGAAATGATTGGTATGCATCCCTGATCATCTTAAAAACACCTTTGACCTTTAGCTTGACCTGCAAATGACAGCACAGTGCATGCACCTGATCTGGCAACAAATTCACTCGAACTAGTCAGAAAGGACAATGAAGCCTGGCCATACCATGTTAAGTGCTACTCAGAAAAGAATAGATGTGGAAAGGAAAATTCAAATGAAACCAAGAGCAAAACTATAATAGACAATAGCAAGAATAAACCAAACAAAAATCTCACCACTGAAATCCTTAATGTCCTAGAAGTACAATTAAAACACATCATTGGGCTATTGTACATATATGTTAGCTACAGAGGCTGTTTTATAACTCATTAACGTCTTAAAATTGAACACATTAAATTAACTCAATATGCTTCCTACACCTCTGTCATTCCTTTTGTGCCTGACATTGTTTTAATGTGATATTATTTTAGCGTTTTGTTCAATTATATATTTTCTCAACATGTTAATCTTGAAAAACTTATTTGCTAATGTTGGCTGCATTTTTTTTTTGTAATTTGAAAATCATAGCCTGTTATATTCCACTGAAATAATCTCAATGTTAACACTGTGTAGGACATTCACATGTCCACAAATCTAACAGTACACTCATAGCTCTATGGCAGCCAGAGGTTCAGTGGCGAAGATGAGAACTGGTCTTCAGAATGAAGCTTTGATCCACCCCAAACATGCCAGTCATAACATGGCATAACGCAGGGAAAATGGGAGTTTGCTGGTCTGGTTTCAAGAGTCATTGAAGATCACACAGCGGTAACTCCTTTGGCTTTCCCCTCTATAATGCCATGACCTAGATTGATGATGGGTCTAACATCCTGGGCTCCAACTCAGACCCCAGGAATCCCAGCCGGATTTTTTTTTGGGCCATTCCCACGAAAGGCTGATTAGGTAACTAAATACCGCAATTTGCCTGCACCACCATCGATCACGTACTGGTCTCATGTCCACACTGCCCACGTAATAGCATGCTCACCCCATCCATTTAAATAGGGTTCATTTCCCTTGACCTTGGATATTCCAACCGGATCAGTTTTGAAGGTCATCACAGGCTGTTCCACACATGGTCCAGAATGAACTCCACAATGTACACCCATTTTTTTTCAGTGAATTGCCTGGACACACCGAGGAAAAATAATGAGATGGATCTCTAATATTGTATTCTATTTATTTCATAAATATGTATGCTGTTATTCTTTCCAGAGGTATGGATGCATTGACAGAAACACACTGTAACATACCTGAGATGGATTCTTGAAGTTGCTGTATTTGATTTTATATTATCATATTTGTATGTCTTTTAAAAAAAATCTACTTCTCATTCTGTTTCTTTTTTGAGCACTTTACTTTGACACCCAGGTAGGTACTCCTTATATGTTGCCTGAGTTTAGTAAGTGTCAACATGAAGCGCTATCACAATCAATTCTGGACCAGACTGCAGTCAGTATTCACATGTGCACTTTCCTACCATGAATAATCAAGAAGGATATTGTTGGCCAATCTATTTCCCCTCCAGCCCAGACAGTCAAAGTCAAACCAATCATTGCTGCCCAAGCTGAGGTTATTTATTCCACTGCCCTTTATAGTATCACCATTTTACTTCCATTACCACCACGTTTTTTGACAAGTGGCTTCAATAAAAGAAAAATCAGGTGAGATGTAAATCAGGCCATCCATTCACCATCACCTGTTTTATCCCATTGCACAACATCAAAATTGCCTGTTAAAATTTTATAGTATCATTTTATATCACATTCATGTTACAACACCATCTGCATATCATTTTCTCCTTTAATGTTACTATCTTTGTCCTGTTTACCACAATTTTTACAACAAATTTTCTTGCTTTTTTTTTTACATTCAGTTTTAATTAAAATGTGTTAAGTTCCATCATTACCCAGAGAACATCCTTTCAGACATCGTATTGCAAGAAAAACATATCTATACATACACACGTTCGTAGAACTATTTATACTAGAGTTGTGCAATGTTGTTATAATACGCTGGCACAGTCCAAATTTTACATAATTTATGCAGCAGCAGGGACTGAGACAACTTTCCTCCTGTCCCTTGGTCCCTGCAAGGAGCACAGTCAGCTTTAAAACAATACATTTGAATAATTTGTTACAGAGCTTGTTTCACTTTCTGCCTCTGTGTGTCATTGGAACTCTAAATATTTAAAGAAGTGCAAATAGATTTTAATATTAGTGTCCTTACTAGCAAAGGTTCTGCTTTGAGCAGGTCAGGGAAAGTCGCTGTATACAAAACTGAGCAGCAATGTAATATTTTCGAAAAAGACAATTCTGAATATGTAAGCCAAATACCTGTGAGAAGTGAATAGCTTATGGAAATACCAAGGACAATTAAAATGGTCTTCATACTTATTACCATACTGAAAGAATGCCGTTTTAAAATAAATAATACTTTATGTCACACAATGTGCATATCTGTGCTTTCAAACTATTCAGTGTGTTGCTAATTCAACACATTTCCGCTCTAATCATAATCAGCTAAAGATAATACAAATAGAATGCTAAAATAAATATCTGATATATAAATAACTAGTAGCTAGAAACAAAAAGGCAGAAAATTGTTGAAGGCATTCGGAACGTCCCTAATCGTCACCATTTTCATAACAGTGTAAAGATTGCCCATGGGTGAGTTATTGCTTCATGTACACATTGTACACATGTGAACATGAGAGTTCTCATCATTTATTTGAAGTACACTTGTGGGAGGAGAAATAATGTTAAAAAGGTACTCTCTGCACTATATTGCAAAACATCACCATAATGGATTGCCAACTTGAAAATTTAAGAAGCAAAACTACTTGCTTTTAAAGAGAAGAGTTGGAAGTTGTGCCAGGGTAGTGTGATGTGCCAACTGTAGCCTATAAGACTGGAAGGAAGAAAACTCTTTCCACCCTGTGATAGAAACTTTGGTCCACCTACATTTAGATGAAACCTTCACATCATTTCAACTTTGCTTTTGCATTCAGATTCTTGAAGTTTATGTTGTCTATACTTGAAATCAATTCTAAAAATCTCAGAACATGAGTAAGATGAAACCATGAGGTGCAGAGCCAGTAATTTACACTAGTTTTAGAATTCATGAAGCCTCTTACCATCTCAGCTCATCTGCTACTGAAACCATCATCCACCTAACTGCTAAATCTAGACCCAACAATTATGGGCTGTTGTCCCATCTTGTACCATTAGATAAACCCGGGCTCACTTAAATCCTTGTGACCTGGCATTACATTTCTTTTATACTGTGCCTTGGTCATTACTTATTGCTCAGTTATCAATCACCAAAGATCATTATTACATTACTGTTTATGGGAGCTTGCTGTGTACATGGTAATGTTAACTACACTTCTAATGTACTTGATTCGTTGCAAAGTGTTTTGAGACATCTGGTGACTGTGTAAAGCATAATATAAATGCAAGACTTTCTTTCCTTCCAACACTCCTGTTATACTTTGGGATGTTTTTCTACTTTTTAAATGCTACAGAAACATAAGTTGCTATTCATAATAGAGAAATAAAGGCTGAATTTACATGACGGCTACAGATTTGATACTGCTCATTACATTTCAGTTTCCCACCTGCTAACACTATTTGCTTTCAAAAGTCAAAAATGTTAAATTTAAGAGGCATGAAAACATGAACAATCTCTGAACATATAAATTAAAATTAAGATTCCAAAAGGCTGTTTGGATTTGCACTCCTTTTCATGTGAAGCTGAAGAGATACATGTTGCATGTGAATACCAGCTCATTACACTCTATAAGCTGTTGCATCTGATGAACGTTACTGTCTGCAACCCTTTTACGAGCAAGAACCTACAGGGCCTGCTTAGTCTAGTGTGATAAAGGAAAACAACTTCCAGGTCTAACTATAATAGTTTCTTGTTGTTAACAAGAAGTAAATTAATCCATGTTAACAATAAGTAACAATGGGTTGAATCTTCTCATATTTTGGATAAGTGTCATTTTCAATGGATTTTATGGAGGGTCTTTCTCTGTGAGAGTTTTCTCACATGATCATTCCCAAACTTGCCTCATTTAATAACTACCATGCCACCTTGGTGCTCCTCTTGTCCAGTACTCAACCCATTCACGCACATTGTAGCTGGAAGAACTCACCATTGCTGGGATATCCCTGAATATACCGGCATCCCTGAGGCTGACGCCATACTCAAGTAAGCTGCAAGTGCAACTATCTGCTATCTACTTTTTCTCTGCACCCACCTCCCACCAAGACCCATGCTCTGACACTCTCCCTGTTACCTGCAATATTATCCCTCACTTGCTCTCACCCACCCTAACCTCGCACCCCATTGATTGCTTTCAGTGCTGTCTCTTCACTGCCTTGTAACACCTTGCCACCTTCTGACCACTGGTATCAGCAACACTAACAACTGTGCCACTCACTTTCAATTCATTCAATCCCTTCCTTTTTCTCATTTCAAGGGAAGACAAATTGTTCATTCTTGTGTTACTCTCTCATGAACCCGACTGTGAATTTAATGTTATCATGTCACAACTTCTCCCCCTTGGTTGTGATGCTTTCTCTCTTTTGCCTTGTGCAGGCAAATGTGGGATGTCCCCGGTGTCCACTGTCCAGAGGACACAAGATATTGCCTCCACTAGCTCCGACAAAACAACATGGGTGCCTCAGATGAAGCTCCAGCAAAGCTATCTCCTGCCCTCTCCACCACTAGCTCAGCTTCCGGGACCCCTCCTCAGTTGGCATTTTGGTCAGATCAAAATTGCTAGCACCAGCTGGAGGGCCCATACCTGCCACATCGTCATTGCTAGCCGAAGGAGGAACTGTCCAGGTTGCTGATACTCAGAGAACTGCCAGACCCCCTGCTGTTGGTAATCATGGATTTCATCCAAAAGCACAAGGAAATACAGGAGGAGCAGGCAGGTTCATCAGAGGCACCGGGCAGTGTGGCACAAAGGCTGCAGGACAGCAGCAATGGGGCCCTGCTGTTTAGGCATGTGAGCATCTAGTTGCCTCTATGGACAGTATGGAGGCTACCATGGACATCATGGTCCAGCAGTCTCAGAGCTTGTTCAATGTGTACAGACCTGCATTCCATCACTATGGCCAAGGGTGTTCAGCACCAGCAATAATGGGAAAGGGAGAAGAGGGTCCTTGACCTCATTCCAAGTTCCTCCTCTTCATGAGGAGAGAGCGTAGTGCTAGAAGGCATCCAACTGAAGGAGGAACCGCACACAGGCGCACCCCTATCTCCCCCAGAAAACCTATCTTAGGACTGGTGCCACCTCCACACTACCAGTCACTCTCAGCCCTGTGAACATTGAAGCTGAGGAGAGCTAAGCTGCCTCTGAGAAAGAGACACTCAAAATGTCTAGACCCTCCAATGTGCCCAGAGCTTGCTCAATCAAGCCTCCAAAGCCAAGGGTCTCCACTGTGAAACAGGCTCCCTCCAGCCCAGCTCTGGATCCTGGGACTGCACGGAAACATTGCGTGATGGAAAGAGGGAAGACCTTCTGAGGGCACTGCAGTGGTATGAATGAGATATCAATTTTAATAGGTGTTCACATTTGTAAATATATATCCATTTTCCACTTTCAGCCATGTCTGAGGTTTCCCTTCCTGCACCTACAAGTGAAAATTCATCCTTTGTGCCACACAATGTTCAACAGTGCAAGGTATGAAGTGAACAGCTCCTGCACCAATAGCAAAGTGGCAGGTAACTGCGATTTTGACAACTGGACTCCATCTTTGCAATAGCTATTAGGGGAATCCATTTGGTATCTTGTTCAATATGGTCAGGAATGTTTGGGGCAAGGAACTGGATGACACACAGTAGGTTAACAAAGTACATTTGAGTCACTGATGTGTTTCAGCTGCACTGTTTCGCCTTCACTGTGTAATTGCAAATCCCTTCAAAGACTTTATGCCTCTCAAGCTTGAAGCTCCCTCCCTCAAAAATGATGGGAGCACTTACCCAGGTCATTCTAGCTCTGGTCACAGCTGTATATATCTCCATTGCGCACTTGTCATTTTCAGTAATAGCGGTCATTCCTCAAACACTGAGTCTCATTTTGAGCCTTATCTTAGTGAACCCCTAAAATGTAAACGCCTTCCTGGTGTCCCTTCCCATCTACCTCATTGACTTTGCATTTCCCCAAGTCCCAACGTAGCACCTCTACTAAAATCTGATTTGCTGATTTTACCCCCAAGCCCAGGCATGTCAAACAAACACACTAGGTCTGATAATGCTCTGCCACCCTTGGAAGCCAGGGTGCTGCTTATAGTCAATGACACCATCCCCCACATGCTTTGTCATCTCTATGCATATTTTGAGTTGCTACTCACCGCCACTGTTCCCCCATCACCACCTCCACCTTGGCATTGTCATTCCCTGTGCATCCTAGCATCTGAACTCCAATCCAAACAATTAAATTCTCCACCTTTCCTCCCACAGCATAGAACCCCGATACACATTCCCCTTAAATTATTGTGGACAGACCCAGAGGACAGACTGGGACTCACCTTTAGTTGAACAGCTCAGAGCAATGAGCAACCATACCCCTGACAGATTTCACCACAACTCTCTGACCGTGTTCCCTCAAGTCCCCAGATTGGTTACACTGGATCCACAGGTTTGTCAATGGCCTGTTCCCTGGTCTGAAAAGATGTTGACCTCCCTGACACTAGTCACCACAACCAGACATCTGATTGTACCCAAACCCCAATTATCAGAGGCTGCCCTTGATCTATTTTGTTGCTGGGACCTCCAACTGAAGGATGTCTCTCTGGACTTGGTTGAGAATTACTCCCTTTAAACCCTGGAGACATTGCCATGCATTTGGTGTACATGTGTTGGTAGTACATGACTGGCAAAAGATTGATGAAGGCAATGCAGGGATGCTGTGATTATCCTGGTAGGCATGAAGTGAGTAAGCACTAAGAGAATGAGCAAGCAGTCCTGAGAAATGCACTCAGTGCACACAAGTGCATTATTAAAGTGCAGAAGAGGAGCAGTGAAGTGCCATGATGTGGACAGCTGGCATTTGTTAGATGTCAGCATCTGTGGATGTGGAATGAGTGTGGCTGCTCATGGACTATGCCCTGAGATGTTGCATGCTCGATGTCCAAGGTGGAGGTCCAGTGGATCAAGCATTAAGCTGGAATCGCAGCTGGTTTTTAAGTTGTGAATTCTTGACGTTTAGTTTCTATCCAACAGGTGGGAGAATGGAACACTGTCTATTGATGAGGTGAGATGAGGTAGAAATGAGAGTGATACTAAGCGACAATCCTCATTAGTAGGCCTCTGGCTGCTCATTAATGAGAATCATTTCTCAACATCAGGGACTTGGTTGGAAAATGTGACTCGACAGTCTCAACACTGAAAAAGACTTTGCTTGACATTGCATGCTATTTTCTGAAACTTCCTTGTTATAACCCACTTTATTCAGGATCTAGGAAGATTCTGACCAATGTTCGTGACTGTAAGGAGGACTAGAAATCTCTCTTTTTTTGAAATCTTAAGCTGTTCTCACACAAGTCTACATGATATTCTCATAGTAGTCGGTGCTTCTGGCACTCCTTAGTATTAGCCTTTTCAGACACATATACACCATAAGCCTGTATTCTCTCAAGAGTTTTAACCTGCTCATTCAAGTTTAAGACCTTGTTTTACATTACCAGTTAAAGTAAATGCATGGCGGAAATTGCTGTGTATTAATGCCAGCTGGCAGCTATGCAGTGTTTGGGTCTGAGGCGGTCTGAGATTTCAAAAGTGCTTTTTGGAAAATAAGCTGAAGAAGATAGAGTTTGGTGGTTACAGAAAGCCATTTAGTAAAGAGGCCTCTCACAGAAAATATCTCACAGTTGTATAAGTGACACAACTCGGTTCTATTTTTTTCAAAAAAAAATCAAGTTTAATTGTGCAATCATATTGATAAATGAATACACTGAAAACAATTGCACTCCTGAAGCTGTCACTGCTGGGTCGGTGACTTGTTGACCGTGTCTGATAAACCCAAAGACGGAGGAATCTGAGACCAAACGACCCTGTGCTGCTCTCACGCGCCCCCTTGAGGCGAGTTCCATCAGAAATCGGATAAAGAGTACAGGCAGCAGATCTTTTTACCCGACTGGGAAAGAATTTGGTAAGAACGGAGAAAAGCACCTAAACACACAGGAGATAAGTAACATGTAAAATGAATGCAAAGTTTCGTTTTCAAAATATTACGTTCTTACCATTAAATTGAATACTGGATATCCGCAGTGCAATGCTAACACCCATTTTCTTTTGTCAGAACAAATAGATGCTTTAGTGATATTTCTATGAAACGATGATGATTTTCACTCGACTCACTACTGTTAAAATATAAATTGAAACAATGAATATTGACATTTTGTCTAGCACAGAGTTAATATTGAAAAAAATGAGGCTCTGGCTATTTTAAAGTTGCAAAATATTTATAAGATGTCATATGGATTTTGACAAAATATACTGTATAACACTGAAACCTAGCCTCGAATCGTTTACCAGCTGCGAGTTCAAGAACTGTTGCCAAAATGCTATGTTGCACACTTTTGCCTGTTCACTCGCCCCGCACTCTATTCAATGCATTGAGTGACAGAGCCTGTTCTGCCCCTGCACCGTGACCCCGTTAAAGCAAGGCGTCTTAGCTCCTTCAATACCACACCTGCAGTAAAGGCTCTCCTCTGGGAATCTCTGTTCATTAGTAAACACAACTCTGCCACATCAAAACTTTCCACTTTCCCCAGCTACATTTAACACATGGGTCCCTCCCCTCTCCCCAGGCTTTTTGCAACTATCTAGGGAATCTTTCACTTTTTGTCCTTTCCTGACCCTTCTGGACCACATTCTGTGTTCTCTTTCACACCATCTGCTTGCAATAGAGGTAAAACTTCCACACCAAAAGGAATTGTTTGTGTGTTTAACACTTCATTAACACATATTGTCTTGTATTTGAGTGTAATCAACACACTATTAAAAACAATGGTTAATATTTTGAAGAAATTACAAGAGGGAGAATATTATAAAAACGTATAATTGGAACCCCTTCCCCCCTCCATCCCTCTTCCTCGGAATGGTACAATCTACTAATTCTTGACAGAAGTCCTTCTAAAGAACTGCTCAAGCCTCACTAAGCAGCTGTGAGTTAGGTCATTTTCCCATGAGTTTTACATGCGAAAACTGGGCATTAGCAGGACCTCAAAGGGACACCATCTGTCCCCAGCAAAAAAGGTTCGTGACACCTTCTGTGGTGCCAACAGACCCTGATGAACCATAAAGGAATGCAAGCAGAGTTTGTGATCCGATTGCTGATTCGCCCAACAATCACCTCAGCGACAGCCCAAACTATTCAACTTTGCTGCTGTTTTATCTACCCACCACCATCACTATCACCCCCACCAACACTCCACCAACCAACAAAAAGCAAAAAAAAAGCATAATACATAGCTCTCAGGATGTGTATTTAAAAGTAAAGTAAGAATGTGTCTTAGAATTCCGCACTAATTCTCTGACTGAAAACATTGTGGGTAGCACTACTTATCTGTATGATGTTGCTTTGAGACACTTACCATATCCCAGCTTAAATACTTTGTGCATCTTTGTATCAAAGCAATAGCAATTGTGTTTTTGTGGATGGGTGAATAGATTGAAGAGCAATTTTAATTGGCTTGATTTGTTGGTGTAGAAGCCTATCATCTGTCCTTAAGAATGTTTACTTTTGGATGGATCTTTGAATTCATACAGAATGAGAGAAAAGACAAGGCACTTTGATCTAATGTCAGAAACAGCATGTTATAATGCTGTGCTGGCCTGCTGTTTGCAGCTACTGAAATCTCTTTACATTCACCTCGGTAGGTTATTGAAGTTAGTTTAAATGACCAATCTCAGTATCAGATCAAAACCAAAAACAGAAATTGCTGGAAAGTATCAGCAGGTCTGGCAGCATCTGTGGAGATAAATCAGTGTTAACATTTTGGTTCCAGTGATTCTTTTTCAGAACTGGACCTGAAATGTTAACTCTGATTTCTCTCCACAGATGCTGCCAGACCTGCTGAGCTTTTCCAGCAATTTCTGTTTTAGTTTCGGATTTCCAACACCGGCTTTTATTAGGTTAAAAGATTAGTTTAGGATATCAATGAAAACGCGTATCTCTCCTTATAAGGTCTATAAATCATTAATGATTAAATTTATAAAAGAGTACATCATGAAGTTCATGGTGTACGCTTTGCTTTTATTTTAACCACAGTTGGTTGATTCCTGAGACCTGATGCAGCAAGTTACCTATCTCAGCCATTTGCTTTGCCGCAAAGTTAGGTGAAGACCTAAAGGTTTCGTACAAGAAAAAAGACAGAAAATTAGAGAGCAAGGTCATTTTGTCCTATTGCCACACATCTCATGTTCAATGGCACATCTCATGTTCAATGCCACACATCTCGAGTTCATTGAGCAGGTTTGACTGCTGGGTCAAGGGAATAGTGGTATAGAGGACAATGCCATACAAGAAGTCTTCACATCCGTATATACAGGAAACTCTTAAACAACTTTAGCAAGAAGGAGATTATTGAAATTCAGGTTGATAGGAAATTATTACAAATTAAGCCACCAGTGGGCAACACTTATTTTACATTTCTCCATATTAAAAAAAAACTGTGTCTGGCAAGTGGAAAGTTCCTGCAAAAATTGAAAACAATAGAATAAAAAGTCTTAGATTATGTACTCAGACTTGAACATTGGAAATATAAACAATTTTTTTCATTTACTTATGGAATATGGCCATTACTGTCTGGGCCAGCATTTATTTCTCATCCCTATTTGCCCTTGAGAAAGGAGGTGGTGAGCTGCTTTCTTGAACCACTGCTCTAAGTAGACCGACAATGCCAATAGGGAAGGAATTCCAGGATTTTGACTCAACAGCAAGATATTTCCGATTCAGAATGGTGAATGGCTCTGAAGTGAACTTGCAGGAGTAGGTGTTCCCAAGGTTCTGCTGCCCTTGTCATTCTAGATGGAAGTGGTTGTTTAGAAAGGGCTGTTGAAAGAGCTTTGGTGAATTTTGACAGTACATCTTGCACATGAAACATAATTGCTGCTCCTGAATATCAATGGTGGAGGGAGTGGATGCTTGTGGATATGTGACAATCAAGTGGACTGCTTTGTCCTGGATGAAAAATGACAGATGGAGTTCAATGTGGATAATGCAAGGTATTGCATTTTGGTACAACAAACAAGGGTAGGCCTTATACAATTAATGGTAGGGCTTTGGTTAGCATTATAGAACAGAGGGACCCACCGATGCAGGTACATATTTCTTTGAAATTTGTGTCACATGAAGACAGGTAGTCAAAAAGGTATTTGGCATGTTTGCCTTCATTACTCAGTCATTTGAGTATAGGAGTTGGGAAGTCATGTTAGATTGTACAGAACATTGGTGAGGCCTCTTCTGGAATACTGTGTCCAATGCTGGTTGTGCCATTATAGGGGGGATATTATCAAGCTGGAGAGGGTTCAGAAGAGATTTACCAGGATGTTGCTGGGTATGGAAGGCTTATATTGTAGAGAAATTCCGGACAGGCTGGGACTTTTTCACTGGAGTGTAGGAGATTGAGAGACGACCTGAAGCTTATAAAATAATAAGAGGTATGGATAGAGTTCATGGTAGCAGGCATTTCCCTAGGATGGGGGCTTTCAAATCTAGGGGGCACATTTTAAGGTAAGAGGAGAGAGATTTAAAAAAGATGTAAGAGGCAATTTTTTTACACAGAGGATGGTTCACATGTGAAATGACCTTCCTGAGGAGATGGTGGATGTGGATACAGTTGCAATGTTTAAAAGACATTTGAATAGGTACATGAATAGGGAAGGTTTGGAAGGATATGGGCCAGGAGCAGGCAGGTGGAAATAGTTTGGGATTATGGTCGGCATGGACTGGATGGGCTAAAGGGCCTGTTTCCATGCTGTATGATCCTACGACTCTATATCCAGGTTCTCGAGTATTGAATTGCTTGTATGAATGCTGGATGTGCAGTTGTGCAAATGAGAATCTATCTTTGTTTCATGTATATACTGCAGTCTCATGTGAAGGTAATTACTGAGTATTCCAATTGATTCCAGTTCAAACCAATCCCAACTTCCTTATAGTCCAAACTGGAATAAACTGAAGTATTGTCACTAGATTATGAATGGACGGGCAATAACCAATCAAAATGAAAGAATATAATAAATATCATGAATGCTTGATGATTGGCTGTCAGAAACACTATCTATTACTTGAAAGGCACAGTTAGATTTTCTTATCAATAAAATGTTCTGCTTCTGTGCAAAAACATAGTTAAATTTTATAACCATCTGAGATATAATTATGTTTTGAAATTACAAAGTGTTTGAATTTAAGTCCATCATAAAATAAAGATTAGTTCTATTACAAATGAATGGTTTTGCTCAGAAACAGCTGCATTATTGTATAGCTTTATATTCTGAGTACAGATTAACTCATGGCAAAATGTAGATCTCTTCAATGGTATGAAAGTAGCCTCCTCCCATTGCCTTAAGGAGAAATTGATAATCCTCTGCCAGGAGGCTTGAGTTTTCTTGGAATGTGTCTAATCATATGATGATGGACTAAGGAAAAATACCCACTAGGGTAAATAGTTTGCAGCAAGTACTTTCTTGACAAGGCTGAATTGCCCGAGTGTTGGCTTTTTCTTTCAGGCAATAACATCTGGGGAACCCATGCTGCATTTTAAACCTCTTTTTTTGCTTAATTCCACAGGTGATAGTATTCAGGTTTTTGCTGTTTCTGTGATTCATTACCCAGAACTAGGAGTCTAATAAACAGCTGATTGCAGGTTCTCAACTTAAATGAGTAAAACCTTGTTGCTTATTGTAAAAGCTTACAGTGCACAGTGAGGAGCAAGCTTAGACACGCTTCTGCTAAAACAATCAATTCCTATTTGATCCAGTGTTGGTGTGGATTTTAAGTAATAATGCTTTATAATAATTTTGACTCAGTCCTACTGTCACAGCTTGAGAATTCATCAACTTTGTTCAGTGTTCAATTCGATTGACTGTAAAATAACTTTTCTAACCTCAGCTCCAAAAAAAAATTTGCATCCTGTATAATTTATATAATCCTTATAGGATTTATGTTTGAGCTACTTTGTTTGTAACAGCTGCTTTAGAATTTAGCTTCAAATCCTGCAGACACTGCTTCTCGCCTATAAAATCATAATAACTAATTTTCGTATAGGTATAGTACAATCCAGTCTTGATTTAGGTAGGTATTATGTTTAGTTCAAATCTGAAAGCTAATCATTTTGTATAGTAATAGAATCTTGCACAAACAGATCAAGATGAACTGTTCTCTAATAAATATCACTGCAATAAGCAGGCTATTTTTGTGATGACAGTTCTCTGAAGATTTCTGTTTTGTTGCCAAATTTAAGGCAAGTGTATAGAATGAACTGACAGCAGAGGAAATGCTGCAGATGGATAAATATACAAAATAATTGATGGGGACTCAATAGAAGGAAATCTCTGGAAAACACATGAGAACGGCTTAGCAAACAAATATGCATGTTGTCTGTGCACCCACCAAACCACACTTAGCAAAGATATTTATGCCATGGGCTGTCCTATGCAACCCAAGAAATATTACAGTCACAAGGTATACCATTCACACAGCATTTCTTAATTTTCCCCTTCCTTATATGGGTACACAAGGTCACACTGCTGATTTAAACTCCAGCAGCTGTTCGCATAGCATCCACGTGCTGCAGAACAAATGTTGCCTTGACAACCCCACCGACACTAGTGAATGTACTGCAAAATTTTGCATGACATCACTTGCTACTGTAACATATGAATTCTCCCAATAAGTTTGTCAATATTTATCACAAAGCTCTAATAATTGAACATTTCTTCAGTGCCTTTTCCACCGTTGTCACTTTAAATATTCTCACTGCTCATATGGCTAACTCCTTGCTTTCATATGGAGCCATGGTGGCTGTACACCTCCAGTTCTCAACTTTGTCTTGTGAGTCTGAACAGTCAATGAGCTCATCAGCTAGTCAGAGTCAAACGCAATCTTGACCTTAGCCAACATTCAATACCACTCACTTCCAGCAGGAGCAATTGGACAGCAATCAGAAGTGCTAAGTCTGCCTTAGCATCATCCTCCTCATTTAGAGTTGCTAAGTATAAAGATTGTCTCATTGTTTACCACACATCAGGATCCAACTGATCCATGAAAGATCATAGTTTGACTTTGGTCTGCATGGGCTAGCCCGTTTGTTCATTTTCACAAATGAGTGGTGCCACCAGCAGCATGGTGCTTGTTTTCTGGTTTACTTCAAGTCCCTTTCTGTCCATGTCTAATTGTTGTCAATTGATCTGATTTTTCTTCTCCCTCTTCTGCTTTTAAACGAACAATTTCTCAATCAATTGTTGGTAGGCTGTTGGATTTTCATTTTCAATGCCGATACTTGGTTGTCTTTTTCTCTCTAACGTATTTAGCACGGACTAGCTATCTTCATTAAATTAGCCGACAAAGTGCCATAATACATTTTTTCTTTGTCAAATTCAATAAAATTTGTATAATATGATCAGAAACCATTCAATGCATGTTTATCTAATGGGTACCTAAGGTATAATTTTGCAAATGGCAATATGGATATTTAATGATGACCTCAATAATCTTTCCCTTTCTCATCCATTCCTAGTGGACAACAGAAACAGGCAGATAACTGTGATTCTAAAACTTAGCTGTATACAAGTGGGGCAGCATTCACAGAGAGCAGGAGTGATGGAAAACACAGCACGAATGACACAGGTTGGTTTAATCTTTGTTCAGCTATAAAGTTCATCTGTATTCACATATGAAGAGGTTTGTACTTATTAGCATTTTGATCAAAGAAGTGATACTCAATGCCATGCTTTGTCCTTTGAACATCTGACAGCTAATTGGGAGGGTGAATAATGTTTATACCACAACATTTGTATTTCTTAACATTTACATTTATTAGAACTATAAAACTGTTTCACACAGAAGGATAACACTTGGCCCAATGAACCTGTGGTCGCTCTTTAGAAAAATCATTCTATTAGTCTGACTCCTACAATCGTTCTTCTTAATCTTACATACTTTTCTTGAAAGAATAAAGTTGGAAGTAGAACTCTTGTTGCACAGAACATGGAACGAAGCATAAGTTACAGGCATGTTTTGTCCCCAGCAGGGAATGCTAAATGTAATGGTGTGTGGTGGACTCCTACAATCTGAACTTGAACCGCAAAGCACCCACTGGTATGTTTCCGACCCAAAGGAAGACTGGCTGGATGGTCAATTAAAGGGGGCCGGGTAGATAAGCACCAATATCAGTGAAACATATCTCAAGGATGGGTTATACTGCAGCAGTACCCAGTCAAAACTTCGAAGCATTTAAACTTAAAGAGTCGGCAGTGTTGGAAACGTCAGTCCCATGGGCAGTGACCCTGCTCCAATTATCAAACAATCATTATCAGTTGGAGAAAAGAAACAGAGGTTGATGAGTTGAGGAGGTGGCTGAAACACAACGGAATAACATCCATGAGTCAGAGCCCCTCATGTGTGGCTGCATTCACTATCAGCAAGTAATGGTGAAAGGGAAAATGATAGTTTGCAGTTGACCCAATTCATCATTCAGTTACTTGTAGCCAGTCTCACTCTGAAGAAACCCAAGAACAATGGAAGAAACCAGAAGCTAGGCAGCCCTATCATTTACTGATGACTCCCTGCAGCATAGATAACATCTGAATTACCTTCTTCATTCTGCAAAGGTGATTGATTAATACAGTTTGTATTGCAGGTGCAGATACCTGGGAGATTTCATGGGTGAAGGATATGGTAACTGGGAAAGGAGTCAAGCAATGTCCATCAGTCACACTGCAAAATCAATGAGGCTTTACACCAAGATGACAAATATGAGGGAGGGGGATTTCTTTGGAAGGAGTAGTGCAAACTGGGGAGGTTATACCAACCATTATAGCAAAGCTACCTTGGTTGTGTTGCTAACCAAGTGGGCTTACTGCTATCTAAGTTGATAATTCTTAACTTTCCATTTCCTTCCAAAGTGAAGTGAGTCCATAATACCAGAGATAGTGGATGCCTAGTATGGCCCAGCTTGGAATGTTTGCTGCTAGATGAGGATCAAGCAGAAAAGGGGATTTACAAAATGGGAATCATTCTTGTCACAGTCATAGAGTCATAGAGATGTACAGCAAAGAAACAGACCCTTCAGTCCAAATCGTCCATGCCGACCAGATATCCCAACCAATCTAGTCCCATCTGCCAGCACCCACCCCATATCTCTCCAAACCCTTCCTATTAATATACCCATATCTTTTAAATGTTGCAATTGTACCAGCCTCCACCACTTCCTCTGGCAGCTCATTCCATAAACATACAACCCTCTGCATAAAAACGTTGCCCCTTAGGTCTCTTTTATATCTTTCCCCTCTCAACCTAAACCTATGCCTTCTAGTTCTGGACACCACCACCCCAGGGAAGAGATTTTGTCTATTTATCCTAGAAATGCCCCTCATGATTTTATAAACCTCTATAAGATCACACCTCAGCCTCCAATGCTCCAGGGAAAACAGCCCCAGC
Organism: Chiloscyllium plagiosum; assembly: GCF_004010195.1. NCBI lineage: Eukaryota > Metazoa > Chordata > Chondrichthyes > Orectolobiformes > Hemiscylliidae > Chiloscyllium > Chiloscyllium plagiosum. Next base: position 86,308,565 of record NC_057712.1, on the reverse strand, counting down.
CTATTCAATTTCTCCCTATAGCTCAAATCCTCTAACCCTGTCAATATCCTTGTAACTCTTTTCTGAACCCTTTCAGGTTTCAGAACATCTTTCCGATAGGAAGGAGACCAGAATTGCATGCGATATTCCAACAGTGGCCTAACCAATGTCCTGTACAGCCGCAACATGCCCTCCCAACACCTATACTCAATAAAGGAAAGCATACCAAACGCCTTTTTCGCTATCCTATCTACCCGCAACTCCACTTACAAGGAGCTATGAACCTGCACTCCAAGGTCTCTTTGTTCAGCAACACTCCCTAGGACCTTACCATTAAGTGTATAAGTCCTGCTAAGATTTGCTTTCCCAAAATACAGCACCTCACATTTATCTAGAGTCATACAGATGTACAGCATGGAAACAGACCCTTCGGTCCAACCCGTCCACACCGACCAAACAGCCAATCCAATCTAATCCCACCTGCCAGCACCCGGCCCATATCCCTCCAAACCCTTCCTATTCATATACCCATCCAAATGCCTCTTAAATGTTGCAATTGTACCAGCCTCCACCACATCCTCTTGCAGCTCATTCCATACATGTAACAA